>NW_026267158.1:1914253-1922620 GCF_000697945.3 Frankliniella occidentalis | reverse complement strand
CCCTCCCCGCGGGGTCAGGCTCAAGGCGTTCACCAGGAAATACCTTGATAAGGTTCTCGAGTTGTGGCGGGGCGGGGCGCAGTGCAAACGCACCGTGACCTGGCCCGGGGTACATTTATACACTCCGTGGCGCCGCCGGCCAACTTGAGGAGAAAACTAGTCCGGTGTAGGGAGAAGAAGAAGGTGCTGCAGGGGGAGGGGGCGGCGGGCAGTGTGCGCACCGGAGCAGCAAGGGAGGTGCACAGTGTTCTAACAGCAGCCCGCCCGACAGGACCGGCGACAGGATTTAGCGCCGCTCCATTCAAACTCTCTACTACCCTCCCTCCCTCTCCTCACCCTCCCGAAGTCTGCCCGACACCTCCCTGCGCCCCCTTTGAGCCAGTGCAGAGCAGGCTCCAGGCTCTCCACCCGCGCTAGCGTGGACGCGCCCCCCTTCTCCTGCTCGCTCCAGTTGCGAGCAAAGGCGGAGCCAGGGAGCCCCGCACTCTCCAGTAGAGTTGGACGCTCGGGAAAGTTTCCGGAAAATATCAGGAAAATTTCCGGGAAAAACGGAAAATTTCCGGGGAAATATTGAAAATTTCCCAGACTATGAAAGTTGATGGTTAATTACCGGAAATTTTCGGGAATTTTTCGAAAAACTTCCGGAAATTTTTGGAAATTTCCAATCCTACCCTTCAGCGTGCTCCAGAGCTGTGAGCAGGCCGGCGTGGAGGCTCTGGGCTCCTCCAAGATCTAACCGACCTCCGTATAAGAAAGGCTGAGGCGCGGAACAAAGCATTTCCCTTATTTTTCGCAGTATCTTCCAGGTTGATTGTAGCACAAACTGCCCTACCCAACGGGCGGAGAAATGATCTGACGCGGGTTGGCCCGTAGGCTGGAAGCATGCTGCTGGTTGCAGCTATGCGCCGGAGGGGTAGCAGTAGGAGGAGGGCCACGCAGAGATTTGCATGCGAGAGTGGTGGGGAGGGAGGGGGGTCTGACAGCGACGAGCGTTACTTGCAGATCGATTAGCAGAAATACTGCTGGGAAAGGCAATCAAGAATCAACGCAAAGGCACGACAGGTTAAGAAAGGAGAACTCATTCATAAAACACTTACATCCTCTTGAGCGACTGTAGATTCCTGAAGGCACTCGGGGGGATGGTCCGTAGCTTGTTGTTGTGGAGGAACCTGCAAGGCACACAGGCAGAGGATTACTTTCTCAAAAGATGAGGAAGGCGAAGAGGAAGGTAGGTGAGAAACGCAAAACCTTATTTGCTGTGCTCCGGCGTATAGGCGGAGCGCAGAGAATATTAAGTTCCGCTAATCGAACCCAGAGGTAAACTGCAATGCAAATGAAAGAAAGGAACAAAAGCTGTGGCAGGAGCAGCCCTCACCGGCGTAGACGCACTATAAAGCAAAATGCGCACCTGACCATGGATGCCCTTCACAAATTTCAAATGAGATTTCAAAAAACTTCTGTATCCGTCAATGACGCACGGTCGGTACTAGGTAACTCTAAATTATTGTTTTAAAATAATCCAATTTTCTAACATTTAATTTGGCATTTGTAGTGAATAAAACAAATATTTACAGTCTTTGTTGCGCGTGCCTAATAAAATAACGAAATGAAAATGATACAATGTTTGAATTCATTTCTACACCCAAAAAAGTGGATACTTGATTTGAGTACGGTACTTGACAAGTTGAGGCCCAGGACTTGGTTTAAGAATTTCTTTAGATCAAATTGAGTAAAATATTCTCAAAACAAGTACCTGTCCTCAACTTGTCAAGCACCGGAACTCAAATCAAGAATCCACTTTTCTGGGTGTATTACGGCCAGCATGGCGAGTCTCCACCCCCGACGGGTCCTGACCAGTCCACCAACAGTCTGGACTTTCCGGAAACCCGACCCCGGGCTGGGTCGTGGCACGGTGCGGCGGTACCCCAGCCGCGACCTTTCTCCTCTTCATCCAGCCGCACGGACGAGGAGGTAAACCCACCCCCGCAGCCGCCGGGGCGGGCCGGCCAAGAGTAGCGCCGCTGCATACAAGAGGGTTCTTCTTCTCGCTTCTTGCCCTGTCAGATACAGCGAGCGGAATTGGCAGTGAAACCCCCCTCGCCTGCATATAATCAACGCCCACCCCCTTCCCACCCCCTTCTGTATTATTCAGTTTCTGAGCCCGACGGCCTCCGAGCCCCCTTACCCCCAACTCTGCACCCCATTGCCGCGAAATCAGTGAAGCAAGGCCGCTCGTTTGTACTATCGCTGTACTGAGCCCGACGGCCTCCGCGCCCCCTTACCCCCAACTCTGCACCCCATTGCCGCGAAATCAGTGAAGCAAGGCCGCTCGTTTGTACTATCGCTGTACTGTGTTATTGTTTCGAGATGACTTCGGGCCCTGCTTTCCCCCCACTCCTCCCTCCTAACCCCAGCGCAGAGGGCCTTATTTGGTGTCAACCCAACCCCCCCTCGAGAGTGCTCGGGTACAGTGCCCGGAATGAGTGCCAAGGCAATTTTGTTCAACTCGACTTGTTTGTTTTCTTTATCATTGCCGGCTCTTCTCCCGGGGCTTCTGCCGGGGCTATTCAATATAACCTGGGCGACGCAAAGAAGAGGCACGGCCCCGGGACCCTTGGCTTGCAATCAAGAGGAAGAAAAAAGAGCGACGCGCGGAGGGGGCGGGGGTGAAATACGGACAGAGGCATCCGCCCACCTCGAAGGGCATTAAGCACAAGAGACCATGAGGGGGGTGGGGGCCCCACTGGGGGGCGTCCAGTGCAGTGCTACTGAGGAGCTTGGCAACAGAGGAGTGAGTGGAGGGGGCTCGAGGAATCAAAGGGGAGACGACGCAGGGGAGAGGAAAAAAAAACAGCTTAAGGGGAAAATGAGGGGAGCGGACGACTACGAAAGCAAGCCGAGTGAAATAAAATTTGCGAGCGAATAAAAAAAACGAAAATCACGGGCGGCGCGCTAACAAGAAGCAAACGCGGCATTTTTCAAAGGAGCGTTAAAAAGGTCTATAGTAAAAGTTGCCGTGACAAACTGAAAAGTCAGTCAGAAGGGGCGGCCATAAACACACATCTATCACGAGTCTATCTAAACACAACCTTTCGTGCAAACATCGAGTCACTCAGATAGTCATGCTCAGGTTAAATACTTATAACTTCCAACGCCAACACCACCACCATCCAATACCAAAATTAGTTCACTCAAATTTCTTTTTAGCAAATCGAGTGCGGCATGATCAATGTGTAGTTACTTTCTCAGGCCGAACCACACTTGAAGTGTGTTAAACGAAGTCCTTTATTATTGTTGAGAGCCTTATTTAAAACTGGCCAAGGACCACAGACAACGAAATCGTTTGGCCCAAATGATGTGTCGCAACCATGTGCCTCGAAACCATGGGAGTCGGGCGAGCTACTGTATAACCAAAACCAAACCATCATGCACCACACATGCACTGCATAAGTTGATTAGTATCCTAAACTCTAATTGTAAAGGAACAAATTTGTTCCTTAGGCGGGAACGTTTCTGAGCACATCCATACCGGATACAAATTTCTTCCTAATACTGGACAAATTGTGGAACACTTTTGTCTAGTTTTAGGAACGAATTTGCATCCAATCTGGATGGGCAATAAATTAAGCGTGCTACTGCTGACAACTTGTAAGAATTAAAGTGCAAGTTGAATATTTGTAAGACTTCAACTTTGCGTACACTGGAATCGTTCAATTCGGCTCTGCACACTTATTTTATCTGTGTTGCAGTTTTCATTTAGTGGGCTAGAACCTTTCCTCATTCCGTTCACCAGGGAAACAATAGATCGTCAATCTTATTGTTCAGTACATTTAACGTTGAATGTTTAATGTAAATTCAAACCTATTCTATTAAGTTGCCTATTCTATTTTGATTAAATGGGAAGCTTCCCAGACAGAGGAGAAACATGTACACCATGTAAGTGGAAAAGAGCGCAACACTCCAAAACCCTCGGTTAAGAGCATGATCAATGAAAAGGAAGATGAACGACCATGCAATCACTCGTCAAACAAGCTTTTGCGCTAGGGACTCACAGTCGTTCAAGGTTCCGCAATTCTAGGAAGGCCAGGCCTGGAATCCTGTCTATCTTGTTGAAATGAAGATATCTGCAAAGCAGGCGGCGTGTGTGCATGTGAGCTAACATGGTCACTCAACGTGTGCAAGCCCCTGAGGCCCGCAGTGCGGCGGGGCGCCATCCGGGTCGGGTGGAGGTGGTGCGGCTGGAAGCGACCAAACTACAGCTGGCGAGGAAGAGATGTCATTTGGGGCGGAGACACGTCCCAGTGCACTGGCCCCTCGCTACAGTGGGCTACTTTGTATTTCAGGAGGATTGGCCACGGCCATGCACATCGTTCTATTTAAAGTAAAAGCTGATTCTGAGAAAGACACAGGTTCCAATAGTAACGGGACGAAAACAGAAAGCAGCAATTCACACATACAGCAAAGTCTCCGCCTCAAATGACCGATGCACAGTTCACCTTGCTACTTACAATCGTTGCAACGAAGGCATAGCTGAAAATGTGTCTGGAGCAATCTTTTCGAGCTCATTATAATGGAGGTATCTGAAAGCAGAAGGTAAATGCAACATGTTCAGAACTGGAAGCTTTCAGCGAGGACGAAGAGGCAGGCCCGGTGGGGCAGCAGCGGGCCGAGTAGCAGAGCGGCTCCCAGGAAGCAATATTAGGTCTCCAGTTCACGCCAAGATCTGTACACAAGGCCCTGAAAGTGAAATCATGCAGCGCCACGTTATGTTAAATTTTTGTCAAAAACTATTCTTTTTTAAATGGAATAATTAATTATTTGTGGCGCCTCCGACTCCCCCAACAAGCAGCGGTTTGGCCCAATCTACGCCGAGAGGCGGCGATAGACAAGACTCCCACGGCCTCGAGGAGCGCGCGGCGCGCGGCGCGCGGAGCAGAGCGGAGCGCAAAGACAAAGTGACGCTCCGTCACTGCCACTCTCAATCAAGCTTTTGGGCCAATGGACGGACGGGTGGTGTGCGGGCCACCCGCTGCTGCTGGGCCGCTGCCGAGCCACAAAAATTAAAGCTGTGCGCGAGTCAGCTGCTCATTGTGGCCACCAGGCTAATTGAATGCCGCGGGAGACTTTTCAAGTCGCTCGTTGACGGACTCAAGGACGGCTAGCAGAACGGAGCAGCAGCAGCAGGGTTGGCGGCGGCAGGGCTGCGGCGATCGGTAATAATAATTGTCTCTGTATTTCTCAACCAGCGCATCAATCACAGGCAAAGAGATAGTGATGTCGTACAAGCCTTGACAGATCGAGAAGAATGATGTCGTCCTGGCTGTGTGGGGGGTCCACAACATTAAATGAAACAACGACAGCGCATATCTCTGTGGCGGGGCAGTGGCGCATCGCCAGGGCCCAACAAGTACTTACAGTTGCTCGAGTTTCGGAACCCCTCGGAAAACTTTGCTGTCGATCTCGCGAATGCGATTCTTGTACAGGAACCTGCGTTTGAGAGGGAGAAACGCAACAGCCAAATTTTACTCAGCCACAAAAATGTTAACGACGACCAGAGGAAAAAGGCAAAAATGTCATGTTCATGCGACTTACATGTATCTCAGCTCAGACAGGCCGTTGAACATGCCGTTCTGGAGTCGGACCAGGTGGTTGTTGTTCAGCAATCTGCAATCAGAGGCGAGTCAAGTGTAAATGAGAGAGAATAAATTGAAGCGGCGCGGGGCACCGCCATCATCGGTGCGGCCACCCGGGAGCGCGGCGGAGCGCGTGCAAGTTTAAAGCGACCGGGAATGGGTCGGCAAAACGGCTGGCGTGGGAGCTAATATCAGAAATTTTAAATGAAAGTATTACTAACTAAAGGGGCGAGCAGTGACCGTGCACTCCCCCGTCCCCCACGCGGGGACCCCCCAGAGGGGGTGGGGGCGCGGCGGGGCCCATCATGGAGGCACATTAACTCCGCCGGTGGAACGCTTTTGGAGAGGCCTAAATCTGCAGCGGGGAAGAGGCGAGTAATGTCGGAGTGCAGATACATAATTCCACGTTCCCCCGCCTCCTCTCCTTTAGAAACAGCTTTTATAGAAGATGTAAGATTCAGCAGCAGCGGCAGCGGCGGTGGCGGTGGGCTCCCCGGAGGCCTTGTTCACACGGCCCTATTCTCTCACAGCCATCGATAACATCTCTGTGCGACCCTTACCCCCCACCCCCCTTTCCCCTTCTCACCCCCCATAGATACTTTTGTACACACTCTCCCATTCATGTCATGAAACCATGAGGGGTGGGGGAGCGATTAGAGCCCCTTGTGTGGCGAGGAGGGTAGAGAAATGTGTGGAACACGGACCGAAGGGGCGGGCGGGGAGGGGGCGGGGGCGGCAGAGCGCTCACGGAGAGCATACCGCTCCCGTTGCGGGGCGGAGAGCAGGGGCGGTGCGGGGTGGGGCCGCACGTCTCGCTCAAGCCGCAGCAGCTAGACGCCCCCGCCCGCCAAACACTGCGCACAGAGGTCGTGTGCGGTGGCTTTGCGAAAACTTTGGACCGTCCAGACAGACAGCACGCTGATGGAGTGAGCTCACGGCTCATGCGGTGCGGCGACGCGCGCGCGCGCACAGGCCCGGGCGCGCTGCCGGCCCCCTCGGCACTTTGAGAGCACGGCTCAGTTCCATACGCCGGCGTGTCTTCCCCGTCCACTTTAACACCTACCCTCTAGGCTTCCTCCGTCATTCTCTTTGCGACGTGAGCCCCCCCTTTCTGTCTGTCTGTCTCTCTATTTCTCTCTCCCCCTCAGGTAGCTCCCTACAGGCCGACTCGCGCTACCCCCCCCCCCTCAAGATGAGCCGTCGCCCCAGTCAAGCTGGGCGTGGAAGGTATGCATTATACCTTATTCATAAAGCAAATAGCGGTCGGAGCATTCCGACGGCAGCTCGGCGCCGTGCGACAGAGCGGACTGCAGACCCGCCGGAGGACTGGAGGCGACTGGAAGGGCCGCGCTGGGACTCCTGGGCGGCCAGGCGTCAGCAGCAGCTCGGAACCACCGCGTCCGCGTCGGGGGACTAGCGCAGACCAGCGCTACAGACCCTACAGACCCTCTGAAGAGCGCTGCAGCTACATCTGCTGCTGCCGTGAGCAGGGCCACACGAACTACACGAATATTTAGACAGTCCCTACGACTAAACGACTGTCTCTACCAGAAGAATTCTCTCCTGACAGCACAGGGCAGACCGCACGTCGGTGGGTGTTTTTTTAGCTAAATTGGCCACAAAAGCTGCCTCGAAAAAAATGGAGCTAACTATGTACGTTAAAATGTGAGCTCTTAGCAAAGAATTAGCTAGGCCTAAGCGAGTTAATATTAATTATGTAGCTAATAAAATTAGCGGATGCATTAGCTTAGCTATTTTAGCTAATTATTTTTGTTTATTTCCGTGGACGCATAAAAACCACGCAGCGTAACACGAAAGGGCCCGACGCTCATACTGCCCTTGGCGACCCCTCTACCCTCCCGCACCCCTTTCCCAACACACACAAGCGCCCCGCACAGCACTACATGGATTAATTGCCAATGCACAGAGCGGCGGAGCTTGGCTCCAGAGCTAGACGCAAAGTGAATACCAAAACGAAACTCAAAATGTCCCTGATGAGCGAGAGGGAGTCGTTTGAAAATTCAGACAACGATGTGCGAGTGATTGTGCCCCATGATGTCATCTCATCGCCGCCCCCTGCTTTCCGACCCAAAATAACGACGCGTGCCTCTCGCGCACAAAGAGCTCTGTTAAAAGCTTACAGTGATTTTCACCGGTAAGCTACAGTGAAAGCCTGCTGCACTGTTGTAGCTTACGGTGTGATTCGCCGTACTTTACGGTGAGATTCAACGTAGCTCACAGTGAAATTCACCGTAGCTAACAGTGAAAAAGACCGTAAGCTACAGTGTTGCAGGCTTTCACTGTAGCTTACGGTAAAAATAACTGAAAGCTTTTAACAGTGAGGGCGCGGCCGCAACAAAAGCAGAGCGGCATTCACACCGGAGCGCTCCGCCGCGAGCAGCCGAGCTCACCTTACCTTGACCATGGTGGTCTGTTCCTCCGGCTCAGGCTCGAGGAGGATGTGGAGGGGGCCCACAAAGGGATAGAATGATAATAGAACGTATACCCACTATTCATTCGATTCTCCCGCCGACAAGAGGCGCTCGGATTGGCCGGAGGGGGCACGTGCGGCGTTGCACGTGACCGCCGCAGCGCCAGAGCTACGTACACCGTCCCCCGCGGCAGGAGGTGAAACGACACGACAAAAGCCCGCCCGGAGGAGCTCTCCAAAGTTGTGCGTTGCGGCGGTGCTCAGCAGAGCGCCCGACTCGTATGTACGGAGGATGCCGCCGTG
>NW_026267158.1:1907385-1908504 GCF_000697945.3 Frankliniella occidentalis | reverse complement strand
GGACCGCGCTGACCCCTAGTCGAGCGCCTAGTCGAGTGCCTATGCCTAGTCAGAGCAAGACTGTTTTATTTTTCACTAAATTCTAATGAGACTGCTTCTTTTTAATTATTTTATTATGTTGTTAAACATAGAGAAATCAATCGTTTTTGTTTTATGAAAAGACTTGCATGTTTTTAATAAGAAAGACTTTTCACACTGTCATTTCTTTAGAATTAAAAACAGCATTCGTTCTACTTTTCAGTTTATTTCATTCTCGCTCTAAAAATGCCCCTACAACACATAAAAAACAACATCTGACCGAAATTAATAGCTGGGGGGTCAATATAGGAAAATGTGACGTCACAGGGGAGGGGGGGGTTAGTCCGAAGCGTGACCAAGTGTGACAAGGGGGAGGGGGGGGTCCAAAAATGGCCCAAAAAAGCGTGACGTAATATTTGAACGGCCCCCAAGATGTGCACACAGACGCATCTGGCAATAAACAAAAAATGCCCCTTGCCATTTATAGAGTGGGTATTGCATAGACTAGTTCTAGTTTTTCGTTATACGGCGTTGCAAACAGAGGCCCATATCGAAAGTGACAACAAAGTTGAAATATTGTAACATAGCACAAACATCAAAATTGCAAACCAAACGATGTGACAGAAATCTAGCACATCCCTTTAGGAGGACCTAATTGTAAAACTAAAATTCCCTCCAATGGATCCAGTAGTAAACTACACTCTAAAAGCCTCCCTCATCCCCTTTCACCCCTTTCCTCTCCGCTCTCTTGCTCGGCTCTGCCGCCAAATCCCCTCTGCAGCTCTGATCATTGAAATGAAGCGCCCGCTGCTCGACTTGTCCAGAGCAGAGCCTCGTAACTCGGCAGGGATTTCCGCGCAGGCGACACGGCGGCAACGCCACCGCAGGAAATTGGGGGACGGAGGCGGAGTAGGGGGTGGAAGTAGAGGGGGTTGAGAAGGGGGCATGGGCGATGCACGGCGGTACTTACAGAGTGTGGAGGTTCTTCATGTCCTTGAACGTGTTGGCAGGAATATCCCGAATTTTGTTGAAACGGAGGTCCCTGAAACAGGCAAAGGAGAAACAAAGGTTTAGGACATGAGAAGTCTCCAAGTATAAAAG
>NW_026267158.1:1905684-1907335 GCF_000697945.3 Frankliniella occidentalis | reverse complement strand
GTCGCCGACTGCTTGCTTACTGTTTCGTTTTCTCTTGCTCGAAGCAGTATGGTGATTAGAATTTACCGCCTTTAAAAATGGGGGGTGGGGGTGGGGGGCAGACCGGAGCGGCGTGTGTCGAATCACAAACCAACACGCCGAACTACAGAATTTATATCTCACGTACGCGCGGCGCCGGGGCCGACGGGCTCAGCACACTGTCGCTGTGGAGGGGAATCCGATACATGATACACATATATACGCTCCACAATTGGAGCCTTTACCCCCCCCCCCTTTTTTCTCTGCTCTCCACGCAATTTATTACGAAACAAATGTTTAAAAGAGCGATTTTAAAACCGCACATCGTTGATTTATTCAAAAAATTTAACTGTGCTGGCAAAGCGGTCGCTTCTTTTCGAACCACACCGAACTCCTTCCGCGGTCTGCTGCCTGATTTTTGTACCGGCTGATTGAGAGAAGACGCAGGCGTGGACGCGAGCAGGTTAGCCTTTGAGCCTTTGAATTTAAAGTGTACCCAAGGGGCTATGGCTCCTTACGGGCAGAGCGGGAAGGCCAACCCGCCCGCACCTGCGTTTTCTCTGAATCGCCCGGTATACTTAAGCAAATTACGACAGCCATGCACTTATTTCTAAATTAAAATTAAGAGTTTGCACAGAACAATACTCGGAGCAAGTCTAAAACAGCAGGAAAAAGAGATCAAGTTTGTTTTAATTTAATTAAATTGATAGGTTTTTTGTAAGACCTTACGACCAGCCACGGGCACTGACCCTAGACGATCCGTGCTCTCCTTGCGTACATTACCACTGGAGCCAGTCTGCTCGAGAAGAGCGGGCTGGCCCCGGAGCGTAGGGCTCTGCTGCGCTCTGCGAGTGCGGGGACCGGGGGCGCTCGTCCCTGTCAAGGCCTCGCAGTCTCCCGGCCTTACAAAATCGCCCGGCTCACAAACAGAGGGCCCCATTCTACGGTGTTTATGTAAACAACGCCAGAGCGCGCAAACCTCCCAGACTCTACCTCCCTCTCTCTCTCCCTCGACTCGACTCACCCCCTTTTCCTACCCTCCATCTCTACCAGCAGCCTCGCGTCGTTCCGCCAAACTACATCTGCTTCCCGGTCCGTCTGAACTGAAGCCCTTTCAAGAGCGACTATAAATCTCAGGTCCCGGCGAGATGCGAGGAAAGAAGAAGAAGAAGAAGAAGAAGAAGAAGAAGAAGAAGAAGAAGAAGAAAGGAGGAGGAGGAGGAAGAGGAGGAGGAAGAGGAGGAAGGAGGACGCTGGTCAGGCCGAGCGACGTGAACGGGGCGATGAACGTGCCGGAGGGTTCTGAGGGGCTGCAGAGAAGAAAGAAGTGAGGGAAGAAAGGAGAGGAAGGAGAGACTTGTTTGCGCAGAGTAAATCGACCTCTCTGCGCGCCACTTAGAGTTGCAGTGTGTGGCGGGGTGGGGCGAGGCGCGGGGCATGGCGGGGCGCGGCGGCGGTATTGCGGTGGGTCAGGACGGGCTGCTGCTATAGGAGGTCAGCGGACCGCCGGGAGACCACAGTCAGTGGGTCGAGAAGGGAGAAGAAAACAAACGAAAAAACCATGACGCAGGACGTCGGCTATTACCCTTACGATTATGATTATTATTATGATGATGAATATTATGATGATTAT
>NW_026267158.1:1897718-1899890 GCF_000697945.3 Frankliniella occidentalis | reverse complement strand
ACACCCGCGTTTACATTTTTTGAACCAACAAATTTTTATATTGACAAAAATAACATGCGGATTGTTTTCATGCAAAATTTAAACGGCGTGTCTATGTTGTAGGCTCAATACTGATAGCAATATGGGGTCGATGGAATTCCTCAGCAGCCGCAGGAATGCTGTCTTCTGTGAAGTACAATAATCCCTTTCTCCCGCCGCTCGCCCTCATATCCCGCTGCAGTACACAGGACGCTTGGTTGTAAAGCAGAACAGTCTCGGAGCCGCGTTTGAATTGCACTGCCTGCAAGCAAGGGAGGTGGAGAGAGAGAGGTAGAGAGAGAGTGAGAGAGAGGGGAGAGACAGAGGGGAGAGAGAGAGAGAGAGAGAGAGAGAGAGAGAGATGGGGCCAATCAGAACCACGACGGGCTCCCTGGACGCACGATCCGACCCCATACAGTGCAAACACAGACTAGCACACACACGCGCGCTCACACACACTCGCAGCCACTCTGGAAACAAACAGAATTAGCGCTCGCGGGCGCGCGCGCACACGGTAATATACGCCCAGCCGCTCCAAGCCGGCCGCTGCTGGAACCTGCGCGCGCCTCCATGGCGCTGCAGCAGAGCCAGCCCCGTACTGTACTTCGCGCGTCGTAAACTAAACCGGTGGGGGGTGCCTCTAGGGCCGCGGCGGCGGCGGCACCACCGACCCTTTCCTTTTTTAACGGCGACCACACAACACGGCCGAGCGACTTTCCTGCTGCTGACTCTCTCTCTGGCCTCCACCCTCCCATCCCTCCCTGGAGGAGGGGATGACCCTCCCCTCTCCGCCCGCCCTCTTTCTTTCCCCCTCGTCGACGGCGGTCGAGCGCTGTCCGGAATGTCTGCGTTCTCATTACCCTAAAACGACGGAACTCGAGGACCTTTCTGCCTCGCGGGCCGCGCCAAGCCCCCGCCCCGCCCCGCCCCAGCTAGCCTTATTTCCTTTTGTGCGAATCTCATGTCGCTGTATCCGCCTTGTCTTTTCAACCCGCCAGTCCCCGAGCCGGCAGCCGGCGGCGCGGCGACCACGACGACGGGGACCAACCTCGGGACCCTGCCGCCCTCTGCCGGCCCCGACGGCGCGCGGCTAAGGCGAGAGCCCTCCGGCCTTCGCCCTTTCTGTTACTGCACCACTGTTAAAATATTGTCGTCAGATATTTTTTTTAAATAGCAACTAATGTTAACAAAAATCTTGTTTAGCAGTTGTCACCCGAACAAAATAGAATCTATTGAAAACAAATAATTCATGAGTTATAAATTAGAGCATGATTTGTGGTCGGTCCTCCCCTCGGCCGGCGCTGCCCTTGGCTGCCGAGCAAGATGTCAAGTGAGCGGCCCGGCCCGGAAGTGTTTCCGGCCCTCCCTCTCCCTCTCCCTCTCTCTCTCTCCCTCTCCCCCCCCCCCCCTCCCCCCCCCCCCCTCTCTCCCCCCGCACACACAGGTCGGCCGGCGGCCGAGCGTCGCGCTCTCGTCCCACAGGGCTGTGCAGGGGGCGCTTTTAGGTCCCTGCGTGGGGCCCTTCAGCCCCCACCCCTCCCCTCCCACGGACCTCTCTCTGCCAAGGACACCTCGGCCAGCAGGTAACCGCCTGGCCTGCCGTGTCCTGTTGTGGAATAGACCACCCCAGGGACGAAGGCCAACGGAACCCCTCCCTCCCCTCTTTCCCCTTCTTTTACCTCCTCTCTTTTCAGTCGAGTTTAAAAACCCTTTTCCCCTTAGTTTGTGCGGACTAATTTGCTCTAACTGCCAGAGCTGCCACTTTGACACATAAAGTCGGATCCTCTGAATCTTTATTTTTCTGAATGCTCGGGTATTTTTTATGAAGTAACACACAAGCCGAGCTCTCCAGACCGAAGTAAAATCCAAGTACAAAGACGATTCTTGAGCACAAAACATGGAAGTTTTATTTCTTCCTATCGCCCAGTCCATTTGTGACTCGCCTTTGGTTGTTTTCATATCGTCGCGCCCTCACTCTTTTTCTACCGCATTAGCTCTGATTCCCTCGCGCGTCATGTTTTCGCACTGTGCCCCACGCGAGGGCGCGCACAGCGCAGCATCTACATCTACATCCCCATATACACTCTTTGCCCAAGTCTGCGCTGCTGGATCCACTCCGTTTATAATTCTATTGCTGCATCTCCATTTCAGACG
>NW_026267158.1:1895914-1897668 GCF_000697945.3 Frankliniella occidentalis | reverse complement strand
GATTGTTATTATTTTATTGTTATTACTGCCGTTGTGGTTGTTTGCCGAACTTAGAGGGGCATATCGCAGGGCGCAGGTGGGGGCATTATACTTGGCCCAAACAGACGCCTCCCTGCCAATAACGCCTAAACAAGCTCTGCTCAGCCGCCGCCCCGCCCGCGACTCGCGATCCATATTGATGAGCCCATTGTTGTACCTGAGCATGGGGCGCGGCAGACAGTGCGGCAGCCGCAGGACCAGCAAGAATATTAATTTTCTTCGGCCGCAGCGCAAAACCGCGGCGCCGTGTCCTCGTCTCGTCACCCGGCAATTATGCAAGAGAATTGGTGGCCTCCATGTCATATAGGACATTGGGACATACGTTAGACATCAGATTTTGGTCGGGTGACAATTTTGTTTGGTTGTTCGAAATTTAATGTGGTTTGGTTGGGAACAGATTGACTTGATTTCGCCGTATTAAGACTAATGATAGACACATTCGACGTTGTTCCGCGTTTGGTAAAGGAAGAAAAGGGGGGGATGGGGTGTAGGTCACCACGGTGGTGGTGGGGAAGTTTTCGCTGACGACAGCAACAATAACAACACCGACATAACACCAACATTATTCGCGCTGACATGGCAGGTCAAAGAGGGAAGCAATTCGATAATTCCGCGTCGTTATCCCGCCACCCCATTCTCCGCCATCCCCTCTTGCCCCTAATACACACGTACGCGCTCGCGCGCTCTCTCTCACTCACACGGAGCCCGAGGCCGCAACCAGCGTAACGAGAAGCATCACGAGTCATTGCACACGTCTGCATTATTTTATCTATCGGCATGGCTGATGCTGCGGGAGGTTTTGCATGGTTTCTAAACCTCCGCCCCTGCGCCAGTGCTGCGGGAGGTTTTTGCACGGTTCCTAAACCTCCGCCCCCTAGCTATGCTGCGCTATACGCGGCTATACGCGCGATGTGTGCCTCGCCCCCACACAAATAAACTGGCAACGACAGACACGCACAGGCGGGGCGTGTATACCGGCTCTTTTGAAAACACAAGGATTCCAAACCTCTGTAAACGAACGCGATGACGTACAAGAGTCATAGGGGAATCGTTAATCCACTAACAGGGTGTCCCATTTACACTGAGAAACCAATAAGTAAGGAATTGCTTAACACTTGTTAGTGTAATTGTAAGAGTCACTTGCAGTTGCACACTTCTTTCACGAGTTATAACTTAAGCAGTCTTAGTTCATCAGTGAAGGTGGGATTTTACAGATTTTTATTTGAAACGATATGACTTCGCCGCTAACCACTAGGCCCGTTGTCCGGACTCAGCAAAGCTTAACGGCGCAAGTCGGAAACCAAGGCAAGATAAGCTAGCCTCACCTGCTGCACAGCCTTGACAACCACAACGAGGCCATTGATTTAAACTATTGGCGGGAAATCCTCGCCTTGAATGGGACACCCCACAATCCCCCCCCCTCCCCCTCTCTCTGGCAAACTGCTCCCTCCTGCCTCCCCGCACGAGCCCTTACTGAGCCCCTGACCGGCGGAGGATAGGCAACCACCCAGCAGACGAGTTACAGCGTTGCCTATCCACTAGGCGCTTTCCTCACCCACGCAAAACGCGGCAAAATGTTTGAAACGCTAGAACAACTCATCGGCAACCATAAAAAATAACATTTTTATTTTGGATCGGGTGGCGAAATTTAATTATGTCAACTGGAGACATAAATTTGTCACTACTGAGCAGGATTTAAAATTGCATCTTGCAAG
>NW_026267158.1:1885226-1887789 GCF_000697945.3 Frankliniella occidentalis | reverse complement strand
GGGGGCAGCTGAGCCGTAAGGGGTTGGATATAGGGGGCCAATGCCGGGGAACGCGGGTATGGGCAAAGCGATTACAACACGAGCGCAGGCCGGGCGGGGCGGGGCTGTCTGGCGGGGAAAGGAAACTAATAACAGCCGCAAAGGAGGAGCAGCTCCTGGAGCCTCGCCTGGCGATGGGGCTGCTGCTCCTGGAGCTGACTTGAGTCTTCTGACAGAGCTGCAGGAGTCGCTTGGTGCTTGTGGACTTGTAGCAGTGGCTGGAGCTACTTCTCTAGACTATAGTCTCCCTGCTGCTGCTAGAGCGATGCTGATGGATTTCTGTAGTAGCTGCGAGAGCTTCTTCTGAGCTTGAAGCTCGCAGCCGCAGCTGCCGGTGGAAAGCGAAGGCTGAAAAAACTGGAGCTGCTGCCGGAGCTGAGCGGGTGGTTGTGCTGCTGCTAGAGCTGGTGCGCTCAGAGGCGCGAGGGGAGCGAGGTCGCCATGTTAGTTGTCCACGCTCACGGGGCGGACGGCGGGGCACGGCGGGGCACGGCAGAGCACGGCGGGTTGACCCTCGTCAGCGGGACGGGACGGGACGCCACGGCCCCACCCCACGGCTCCCGCGGGCCCCATGGACCCCATGGCCCCGGGGCCCGAGGTGCAGCGCGGCGCGCAGCGGGGGCGCAGACCTGCTGCTTCTGACACGGGCCAATTAGGGGGTAGCTGCTGAGCCACGGCGCGATTGGGGTAGTGCCCGGCTGGCTCCCGGCAAGCTCGCCGCCCCCACCGCCCCTGCAAGAGCGGCCCGCCTGTCGCCCCGCGGGCGTTTCACAATTGCCCTCGCGAGGTCCTGCCTACATTAAAACGGCGCTCCAGGGAGTATCCCTCCCGCTCTCCCCATGCTCTCCCCTCCGGACGCCCGCGCTCCCCGCCCTGCTGCCGTCGCCGTCTCCCCCGGGGGGCCGGAGGCAGCCGGCGGCCCCCGCCCAACGAGCACGGCAGCACAGCGAGGCGGGACGGCTAGGAGCGACCACACCGCACCTCGCCGCCTCTCCTCCTCTCCTTTCCCCTTTCCTCTCTCTCTCTCTCTCTCTGCAGTTCGGTTCTTTCTACCCCAACCACCGACGACGAAGTAGCGCGCGGCTGCGCGGAGACAGCAGGAAATACAGAAAAGGAAAAAAAAATAATAATATACGGATATACGAAAACAAAAATAATATTTCCTCTTCTCTTCGTCACACCCGCGCTGCAAGGAACTTGATGGCGCTGAAGACTTTCCAAGGGCACCGCTGCGGGACGCTGCAACGGCTTACGCCTCAGGGGGAAGGCCGTTCCAAATGCCAATTTCTTCGTACCTACGAAGGATTTGCTACCTACAAAGTTTCCAAATCCTTCGTACCTACGAAGGATTTGTCATTTTTCCTCGTAAGGTTTTAACAGTGCGACTGACATATATTTATCCATCCTCTTTTTTTTGAAAAAATAAACAACAAAAATTGGTATAAGCAAGCTTTTGTCCATACTATACAATGCCCTATTTCGAAAAGAAATAACAAGACATATTTAGCAAATTTTAAATAGTATTTGTGTTCTCAGTACAGTAATGCTAGCTCCTGCCTCACCCGGCCCGCGGCGAATCACAGCAGTGCATTACTTGCGGTGCCCTCTTTCATAAAGGGGGGTGGGCCTACGGTGTGTTTAGCCCAGCCGGGCCGAGCGGCTGAGCCCTTCCAAAAGGGCCCTGCTCCCCTCGCTAGAGAGAGAGAGAGGGAGAGAGGAGTTTCGGGGAAAAGGGTTCGGCTGCTACCGCTGCTGCTGCAGCTTCGGCCGCGGTGAGAGACCACTAAGCAGCGGGGAGGAGGAGGGGAGGAGAGCGGGGAGCGGGTGGAGGAGAGCGGGGTAAACGGATCTGCCGCGCACCAACCCCTGTTTTGTCTCGCAGCGCCGACGCTAAAAGTTTTTCACAACATCGTTTGTACTTCCGCAGCACATAAATCCAACAAGCAGCAGCAGCGCTTTGGGCCGAGAGCAGCCAGCCCCTTGCTGTGTGACCGCACTCACGCGCACGCACACGCACGCCCGAACTATACCCGAGCACGCACGCTCGAGAGCGGTGTACACTGTACAGGGGGTATGCACGCCGCGGTTAGGCACGCCGGGCTGTCCGCACGCAGAGTGCTCCGCCGCTCGGCCCTTCCTGCTGACCGCACCCCCCCCCCCCTTCGGCTCCCAGTCCAAGAAGAAGGCGCACGCTGAGCATTCATTAAATGCTCTGCTCGCTGAAATAAAAATAAAAAAGTGCCCCCCAGCTCCGACGGCGCCCGTTGTCCTGATTGTATATTTCATTTAAATAAGCGGAATTAAGCGCACATATTTTCCAGGTCAAGTAGGGGACGAGTGTCGTCGGTGTCTTCCAATTTTTTTTCGTTGCTGCTACTGCAGCTTTGGGCGTGTTTTGTCTGTTTCCGCGAATGTTTGGTCGAATCTTTTTAGACGGAGGAACCGAGAAAAGAGGAGTGAGCGCGCGCAGAGAGCTGGCAGATGGGGCAGAAGTTTGGTAGTGGCCGCGGTCCAAGCAGAAGAG
>NW_026267158.1:1882331-1884798 GCF_000697945.3 Frankliniella occidentalis | reverse complement strand
GGGAGGGAGGAGGGGGCTGACTGGAAGTGGGAGAGAGGGACGAACGATGAGAGAAGGGGAGCGACAGGGACATATCAGACACAGACTGGCTTGCAGGTCGAAGGCCCCAGCGCCCTCGGCGTTTGATTCTATCGCAAGAAAATCATAGGGTCGCCATCAGCGGAGGCAGACCGGGTGAACGCGAGGGGGGCAGGGGGTAAGGGGCTCCCTCAGGGCGGGTCTGATGGGATCATGTTTGGAGAGGCAGTGGTCCCATACCGTCGGCTGCACAGTGGCGGAGCACAGAATAGAGGGATCGGGAGGGGGGCACACAGAGGTGCGGAGTCCTCTGTCCCGCTCCTTCAACCGACCTTGTCGCGGTTATTATGCCCTTGCCTGTGGTGGTGTTTGCAGCTCGCCGGACCAGCTGCTCTTCACTTTGAGGGCTTATGTCCATTAAAGCGGACCACCCTTATCCGATTTACCGCTGCCAATCCGCCGCTGGCTTGGAATAAGAAACATGCATGCAGGAGGCATTGGATCTCCGCGTCAAACAGATTATCAGAGTACCTAAATAGACCTTCGGAGCGCGCGCGCCAGTGCGTTTAGGGTCATTCAGCTGCCCTTTTAACTCAAAACTTATACAAAAATGGCTTTAATGGGCTAAATTTACACTTGCAACCATCTAAACCCTTCAGTCAGATTTCAAGTGCAGCACATCACTAGGCCGTTCTTTTTGCGTAAAAATTGCATTTTTGAGATTCGTTTTTGAAAAATAATGTCAGTTGGAAAGAAGACTTTTCGAAATTTTTCTCGTCATAAGAGCACCATGCAAAACTTAAAACGCTCTGCGGGATCGAAAAATATTATCCGATTTCAAAAAAATAAAAATGCGGTACATTTGTCATCGGACAGCAATTTTTTCCGCACTATAACGGTTTCAATTAATTTCATAAAATCCTTCTAAGACCCACTCTACTCTGCACCCTGCAGACTGGTACACAGTCCCTCGCTCTCCCTCCCTCCCTCCATCCCATCCCTCTCCCCACTCTCTCTCTCTCTCACCGACCGCTCCCAATGCGCTATACATTCCGTCCCTATCCCGTTTCTCCTTGTCTGCCCACCGCCAAACTAGGGGATCGCCTGGACTTACTTGGCGAAGTAAGACGTGGCGCGGCGTGGCGTGGTGAGTCGACGGGGCGCTTCTTCGAGGCGTCAGTGTAAAGTTTTGCCCCAGCACCGCCCAGCCCAGCCCTCGCCGGCGGCTCTCGGGCACGCCAGCTGCACTTTGAAATAGCGGAGGTCCTTAATTTTCTCTTTTCATCATCTTTACGACGAGGTGGAGATCATTCATTGCATCTCGCCCCCAACCCTCGCCGCGAACGCCCTCCAAGGCCGCCACCGCCTCCGCTCCCCCATCCGAGCCAGCTACCCGACCGCGCGTCGCGTCAGTTACTTTTGCTACTACAAGCACGTGCGGCGAGCAACGCAGCCCGGGAGAAGGAGGTACTTTTCGAGAACAGGTTTGTGTTTTGTAAGGAACGTTTCCTCAGCCGGAGACAACACGGCGGCGATCTCTTTACTGTCATATTCCCTCTCTCTTTTTCTTTTCCTCCCCCCTCGTTCTTTTTCTACGTGTCCTTCCTTTCTCCCTTGACACGGACACACACACACGCACACACACAGCGGGACGACTACCCCCCAGTAAAGGACAAAAGAACGGCACCATGTCCCGCCGTGTCCCCGCACAACGGCACATTTGCCGAGCAAGTGCCTTTCGTCCGCGAGCAATTCAGTCCCCTCCCCCAACCCCGCAGCCCCTTCTTCTTGTCCCCTCGCCGGCCCCCAGCTCCTCCACCACATACCTGGCCACACATATCCTTCTGGTGTCCGGCGCCCCGGCCAGCCATAGGGCAGGACAGCCAGCTGTACACCGTTTACGACGATTCATCCGCGCTCGTCGTGTTTTACGATTTACTCGCAGACCATTATTTTGTGTATTGTTTCCAAAAAAGGGGGGGCGAAACGAACTACTTGGAATGTTAGAAAGCCACAATTGTTAAAGGACCGCCCGCAAGAGCCCCAGCGCTCATATGCTGCACCGCACCCCCTTGCGACAGTAAATAACAGCCACACTAAACTTCATACAGTGGGACGCGCGTGCGCGGGTGAAAATATGATAGAAAACTATGACGCCTAAAGTGGGCCCATTATTTCGCGCAGCCGGCACCGGGCCGCCGCCGCCGCCGTCCAGCCTGCGCGGTGCCGCGCCCTATCTGCCTCCCCGCACCCCGTCGCCACCCCACCGGCCCGCGGGACCAGGACCGCCGCCGCGTCCGGGACCGCATCGCGCCCGCCACCGCCACCCAGGTCTCACATCCGTTCAAAACTTTTTAATAGCGGCTATATATTTCGCGGCTAGGGGATGAGGGGGGGGGGGCAGTGCGCGCGGTGTCCCACTCTTCTAGTAGTTATGTTCTTACTCTTC
>NW_026267158.1:1878140-1879060 GCF_000697945.3 Frankliniella occidentalis | reverse complement strand
CAGCGTTCATCTTCTTCTTTTGCAGTGCGCGCGGCATGCATTCCGCTGAGGAAGCCCCCCCATCTCCCAAGCACTGGGCGCCGCGTTCTGTTGTTCAGGTTTATTTCCGCTCGACCCCCGTGTTATTGTGGCTGGCTGCTGAGGCGCTGCGTGGCGTGGCGTGGCCAGGCGCGGGCGTTGAGTCATGTCACTGGCGGGCACGTCGGGGAGCCCCCCCCCCCCCCCCCCCCAGTGCACCACCCCACTGCCGCACGCCTGCAGAACCTCCTCCCTAGAGCGCGGTGGGGCTCTAGGGAGAGATGGGGAGCTCAAAGCGCACGGCGCCGTCAACATTCTGACATGACAAGGGGCCCCGCCCCGCGCGCTCCCCCAGACCCCGTCCAGTTTGGCTGATCTCCGCTACTCGGCTCAGAGGGCTCCGGTTGCCCTGAGCCGGGCTGAAGAGAGAGAAGCCCCCGCCGGAGTCCACCCCGCCGCCGCCGCCGCAGTTGTGTCTCCTCGGCTTGCGTCGCTCCGGCGTTCAGTGCCAATGGAGCGCACACGGGATCCGCCGGGCTCAGGCTCACGGGGGGCCCCAACAAAACCAACCGGGCAAAACCAACTCGGATCCACTCTGCTGATGCCCATCCCTCGCGCGACGTGTCGCTGCAGGGGGGCTGCCTCTTCTTCCTGACGGACGCGACGGATCCGAGACATAAGTGGCTGGTGCGCACGAGTCACGCCCCCCCCCCCTCCACCTTCCCTCTCAGTAGGGGTGAGGACACAAAGCATTGTCCCCCGGGTGGGATGGAGCCGAGAGAGAGGGGGGGGGGAGTCGCGGGGGAACCATCCTGGGGAAATGGAGACCTCGACTGCACATGCCAGCGATTCCTCTACCGCTGCACAACCCAACCCAAGAGCCCCCCCCCCCTTTTTTTCCC
>NW_026267158.1:1870824-1874125 GCF_000697945.3 Frankliniella occidentalis | reverse complement strand
CATTCATTTGACTCGTATCTAACTCTTCAGCTAATCAGGTTGTGATCTTCAGATGGTCGAGCTGGTCTCTCGGGCGCGAGACGGCCGCGCAGCCAAAGGCGGGGTGGGGCGGTCCCACGAGCCACTAATTAAACTCCCCCCTCCAATCTCCCCCGAGTGCGGGCCACGTGTCCAAAATTTGCCCCGGAACAACATTCTTATCGGATGAAATGATATCAAAACACAATCATCCCAAGAATTCCAAGAACGCGCCGGATACATACTTACACCATGCTCGCCCAAGGTTCGATGGCCGTGGTCGGACCATACTTCATATTATCGACGTAGTCTCGTGGTCGGGAGACCCGGGTTCGCTCATGAACCGACCTTCTTTGGCCCCTCCCCTCGCCTCCCACAACATGGTTGTGGTGAATGCAAGTCCGATACATGGCTGACGCGCGACGTTCGTTTCAGTTGCACTCTATGGCGCGCTCCAGTTCAACAAACGGAAAGAATCGACGCCTCGTGACTCGCGTCGTCGTGTCTCAAGAGGACGCCTCCGTTAATGAGAATCACGCTGGAACTTAATATTTTCGCCACTCATTATTTTAATGGGGCTCAGGCAGGCTCGGCCGGGCGCTATAAGTGAACTCACAAGGAACTCCAACTAAAAATGGTAACTTTTTCTCTTCCACAAATGGAGAATGGCGATAGGTGGTGCGAATCGCGTGTTAATGCTGTATTTCTTCTGTGTCTAACTCGGTCTAACTACTAGTGACATGCTATAGCGAGACACAAATTGAATTTCAGGTGGCTATATGAGAAAAGGTGGGTGGGACGGCTAAGGATGGTTAAGTACTGGACTGCGCAGGTGAGGTGGTGGAAGCAGAAAACCACGCGGCCGAGCAGCGGCAGCAGCGCAAATAAAAACGCAAAAAAAAAAGCGAAGGGGAAGCAGCGTTACGTTCCTCCGGCAGCCCCGCGGGGCGCCCCGCGCACAACACCCCCGGGAGCGACTGGCAGCTGCCTAGGGGCGCCTCGAGGTGAGCTCCGGGCTGCGGGACTTCTGCTGTTATACTGCCCGTCCGTCTGCCACTCTGTGTACGTCCTCCGACTGGAGTCAAACTGGAGGCCGGCAGTATACTGCTGCTACAAACGTCCGTCTGTTACTCTGTCTATGCGTCCTCTGACTGAAGCCCGCCGGAGCCCGCCGGGGCCCGCTGGAGCCCGCTGGAGCCCGCTGGAGCCCACTGGAGCCCGCTGGAGCCCGCCATAGTAGATCCAGCTGGAGCCTGGGAGCCATAGGCGCGGGGTACGTGCCGTGTCCTATATGCTGCGGTGTGCGCCCCCGGGGAGGCCCTATGGGGACCGCGCAGGCACCGGCCAGACGCCCGCCTGCCTCCCCTACAAAAGGGCGCGCAGCGCGCTGCGCGGGGGAAGGGAGGAACGCCCCAAGAAAGGCTCACGCGAGTGTAGCGCACACAGCTTAAAAGTGGGTGAACAGCAAATCTGTTTGTTCAAGTGGGGGGGGGGGCACCAGGCGGTCACCTTCAGTGCCTCTCCCCGAAAAAGGCCGAGGCAGAGTGTGCCCCTTTAGAGATGCGTATCTCGCTGCAGCGCCCACGCCGCCGGCACCCCTTCGCCTGGCACCGTGCCTTTTCCTCCTGCCAATGTGAAGCGCGTTGCTCCTGACACCGTGGCACCGTGCTCGCCTCCTCCCCTCCGCGTATCCCCCTCTCCCGGACTCTCTCCCACTGGCAACGCACTGCGGGCAGCGTGGCAAGGGAGAGGTTGGAGCGTAAGATACCGGCCCCAGCAGCACAGCTAGACTAGACCTGCAAGGGGGAGAGGAAGGCAGCTGCAGAGGACTCCACCCTCTCACCGCCACCCTTTCCCCGCAGGGTTAAAGTGTTGGTTTGCGAGCGACACTTAGCAAGCGAGCGTAGGGGACCCCGGGAAAAGGAGAGAGGGGACGGGGGCGTTCAGCAGGAATACTAAACGAAGGACGGGTTTGGAAGGGTGCTACTGAAGTGGGGGGCAAGGGGTGGGGAAGGGGGTTATAGGGAATTAAGGGCATTATAACTTATTCACTAACGCAGCACGCGCCCCTCCCCTCCAGCGCAGCGCCCCCGCCCCCAAGAGATTGGCTGTCGCCGAGAGTGTGTCGGGATTGGGGAGCTGCTGGAGAAGACGTGCCATTATTTGGACACTGCCGCTCGCTTGAAAAAGTTATTGTTCCTCATTTTCAGCTCACAGCGAAGCTTTTGCGTTTTTATTTTTAAACTTTCCATCCTCACTATCACCAGCGATTATCTTTCCGCGCCCGGTTGCCGATCCCGTTCGGGAGAGCGCCGGTCAATATTTGCTCCGCCGAAACTGCAGGCCGGCCGGACTGAAACCAATAAAGTACCGCGAGTTATGCCATAAACGCGCACTGTAACGGCCGCGCGGAAAATGATCTATATTTTATAGACTGTCCCTCCGCCCGCCGCCCTTCCGCGCCAGGCCCCGGCCCCGGTGCTGGGCGAAGATATTTCAGTCATTGAAGATGACACCCACTGGATGAGTTCCAGAGCCCAGCGGTAGGCCCCCCTTCCCTCTTTCACTCCCTCTCCTCTCTCTCTTTCCTTTCGGAAACGGTCCTTCCCTTCTATAATTACGTAACAGATTTTTTTTCCTCCAGCCGCGTTCACCGCCAGAACGCTTTGCTGCTACCACCCCCAGCCCCCACACGCCCTTAGTCCTCCTCGTCTTTTTTTTTTTTTTTTTTGGCAGCCGCTCTCATAAATTGAGGTGGAGCGGAGCAGCGGCACGCAGTTCGGGCGGGCGAGCCAGCCGGGCCATCGGCCAGGAGGCCTCCTCTGTCGCCACCTCGATGAACGGGGAGGGGAAGGGGCAATTAAAAAGGGAACTAAAAGGACGAAGCATCGAGGAAGGGAGTATATCACCTGCCCCCCCCCCCTAACAAAAGCCCATATTCCTGGAACAGGTACTTAGACTTAGCAAAAGAATGGCTACCCGCTTCCCCTCTCCGTCCCGACCCACCTGGCGGATTAACCCTGTATTGAATACATAGGACGTCGAGCTCCTCGACAGTGACTGTGTCGTGTGCGGCTTCTACATCCACCTGTGCCTTTGACCGACTCGCGAAGCCTGTTACGCAAAACGTATTCCGGGGTCCATGTCATTCTTATTATTTCTTCACGTGCAATACACACACAACCCCACATTCATTTGACTCGTATCTAACTCTTCAGCTAATCAGGTTGTGATCTTCAGATGGTCGAGCTGGTCTCTCGGGCGCGAGACGGCCGCGCAGCCA
>NW_026267158.1:1864035-1865409 GCF_000697945.3 Frankliniella occidentalis | reverse complement strand
AGATGTATGCCAGGCGCGTCGCAGCGTAACAGTGTTTCGTGAGATATCGCGAAGCCTGTTACGCGAGACGTGGTCTGGCGTACATCTACCTAGGTGTATTAACGACCCTTAGACGACTGCAAATGTGGAATAAAGGTGCAAAGTATAGCTTCGTATCTCTTATGTTAAAACTGACTCAAAAAAATCAACCAAGGCACACAATAAGAGAAACAATAATGTATGTCGACAAATGGTCTTGTGCCTAGTACAAAAGTCAGTTACAATTTTCAAGTTCAAGTGTGTTCTTGTTACAAGAATCGGGTCCTCTGGGTGTACACGCGTGTGTTTGCCTGCCGCTAACAAGTCCACGACAGCTCACGGGACGGGCAGTGCGCAGGGTGGGGCGGGGCCGGAGACCATGGGCATCACATCAACGAAAGGGCGTAATCAGCAGTTCTTGGAAGCAGGCTCACATGTGGCACTGACACTCGATGACACGGCAGCACCACCACCACGCCACCTCCGTCTTACCCTTCAATACGATTCAAAGTTATTTCTAAAAAAGAAAAATTCTTCCCGGCGATCGATAATTCTTAAGTTGAAAAAGAACGCAGAGGTGTTCATTTGGCAAGTATGTGAGAAGTAATCGTCATGAAGCGAAAAACACCAACCACCTTGCAGCACGCGCTGCTGAGCCCCCTTGTGCGGCCGTTGCCCCCCATCCTGGGGAAATGGAGACCTCGACTGCACATGCCAGCGATTCCTCTACCGCTGCACAACCCAACCCAAGAGCCCCCCCCCCCTTTTTTTCCCCCACCTCCACGACAAGAACCGATTCTTTTCTCTCGCTCTCCTCTCGTGTCGCGTAGTATTTGCAAAAAGAGAAGAAAGACATTTTTATCACACGACTCCAATAATTGACTTCAATTGAAAGGGTGTTGGTGGTGTTATGGAAATATCTCGGACAACATACTAAATGGAAAGGGGGACTTTCTTAACATCAGGTCATGTGTGTGGAGACGTTCCAAATGTGTGCAATGTTTTGATTACAAGAGTCTTGCGTAAAAGTTCACCCACCACTTCAAAAATCTGCTACGGCAGGTTTAGCCGCCTCGAGCTTAAAGAAACCCCGGTTTCCTTTCCTTATTTCCGGCCAGTTGTTCCGCTCACTTTCTCCGGGCGAAGCTTCGGCTCGGTCACGTCGCGGCGACTGGAGTAGCAGCGCCCGCAGCCTCTCCAGGACCTCCTCCAGGAGCACGGGCGGAGAAGGACGGAGCAGGGCGGGCCCTGACGACTGTCTCCAGAACGACGTGACAACACAACTTTCGCGGATGAGCGCCACGGGAAGAGGGGGGAGGAAGACAGGAGAAGACTTAGCAGCGGAGGGCGGAGGGC
>NW_026267158.1:1856721-1859314 GCF_000697945.3 Frankliniella occidentalis | reverse complement strand
CCCCCCCTCTCCACTTATCCACTCCAACATGCGCGCCCCCCTGTCACACTCCGCCCCGACCCAACTCGCGCGCGTGTTAATCGCGCTGCATCACCCGCTGCACAAAGTCACGGCACGAGGGCCTAACTCACTCGAGGCCGCTCTCGAGCACGCTTCGTCGCCGTGCGCGAGCGCGCGCGTCATGGGTCCTCACGCCTCGCACGGCTTGGCGTGGCGGTGCCTGGCTCCCGCTCACCACAGCAGCGCAAAGTCCAATAGCATCAACCACTCGACCCGCGGAGGAAGTTCCAGGTCATCTCGCAAAAGACGTCGAATTAAACTCGGCCATAACCGCAATACTCATTAGCCCGGCGCAGAAACAACGGGGCCGCGGCGGCCAGCAGGAGCGGGGGACGCCGTGGCGGATCAAGCCCGCCCCGCCCCGCCCCGCTTCACCGTCCTCCACAACGTCACGGCCGGCCAGCCGGCCGGGATTAAAGTGCAGGCAGCCATGAAATGTTATCAGCCCGGTTGTCCCATTAAGACTGGAAGAGGGATAAAACAAGCGCCCACCAGCCTCACCGCGCGGGGCCGCAACCCGCCTGGAAAAGTAAGTATGGGAGTGGGCGAGGGAGCGAGGCACAGCCGGGGACTGCCTGTCTCACAACGAGTAGAGGCCACGATGAGTAAGGCGACCCGCTGGACTATCCAAACGCGCAGCAGCAAAGAGAGGTGCTGGCCTGCCGCCCACCACGAGCAGGGCGCCTAGACAACAGGGAGTAGGCAACCCGCCGCATACCGATGCGTAGAATGGCTGTGACTGCCTACCCTGCCAGGCGGGCGCCTCACATACGAGGGGTAGGCAACCTGGTGCACACGGAAGCGCAGCGTAATTGTGATTGCCTACCCCGCCAGGCGGAAGGTGGGGAGTTGAAAAGTGGGCAACGCGCTGCACGTGGCTGAGTTGCATTGAGAGGCCCGAGTGGCGCTGTGGGGCACTAAGATAGCTGTAATTCAAGAGCGAAATTCTCTTAAATGAATGAAGAGCATTTTGAAATTGATTTGAGACTAAATTCTCTTGTACCAAGACGGACAAAAACGCTTGAGTGAAGTACCAAATAAACTTAGACTTAAATTTGGTGCTTGAATTGAGCGTCTATTGTACTCAGGTCCAAGTTTTTTTGTCCTTAAGTCAAGCGCTTTTGTCTCAGAACAAGAAAAATTGCTCTCAAATCAATTGCAAAATGGTCTTTCTTCATTTAAGAGAATTTCGCTCTTGAACTAAAGAATAATACGGCTTTCTGAGAGGGGCGGGTGGGTAGCCCGAAACCCTCGGAAGCCTTCGCCTTCGACAGAGAAGCGCCCGCCCCGAGTCGCATGACCAGCGGCCATTGTTCAGCCCGCCCACGACACATCCCCCGCCAACGCCCCGCCGCCCGATATCAGGCGGGATACGCCCCGCCCCCGTCGAACATCATCAGCTAATTAGGAGATTGAAGCACGCGCTGTTGAGCTCCGCCAGGCCCAGCCCGGGGCCTCAGGCACGTATACATCTCAAGGCCCCCGTCCGTCCAGTCACAAAGGCTTCGGCGAGAATCACGCATTATTCGCCGCCCCTATCTGCACTCTTTTCTCGCCCTTTAACAACAAATGCGTGCACACGGTAAGTAATGTTAAATAATGCCCCTCCCTTTGTTCGGTTGTGACTTTGTTGTAGACGGGCAAAGTTATTTTTCCTTTATAAAAATCGGTAATTGCGTTATCACTCAAACTAAGTCCTCAAAAAGAAAAGAAAAAAGAAACTACTTTTTTTTCAAGTAGTGTATGTGTTGGAGAGAGGGCGAGTCTGAGGATGAGGATGAAGGGTAGGGTAGGGGGGCTTGCATAGCCAATAATTAATTATCGCTGGTGTCATCGCTCTATGATGCTGCGAACAGTCACACGACACGGAGATGGCAGCGATAACACACACAGCAGGAGGGAGGCGCTGACGTGGGCAAATCGACTTTGCCACAGCTACTTATGCCTATAAAATGGGATAGATTAGATTTCCCCCATGCAACGTCGCCGTGGGGTATCGTGAACTCTTTTCATTTTGTCGGCTTGCATTAGCAAAGAACGATTTTTTGTGTGCCATTGCAAATTAATGTATTTATTGTTGGTCCTAGACACACAACAGACAGACGCAACACTTTTGGGATCACTCACCGTTATTTCAACGGTGACGTCACATTTCAAAGATTGTGTTGTGGAAGTAATGTTACACAGTGGTAAATATAAATCTGTGTACCAATAAATTCTTGGGGTGGACGCCCCTCAGTACGACGACAATTACCTCGCTCAGCTCCAGGGATTGGGCTTTTAAAAAGGAGAAGAATAAGAACCGTCGGTACAGTCGATGCTGTGCTCAGCACGCACAATAGCGCGACTGGATGTGGCGGGGAGCGGTGGGAGAGCGTAGCCGCGAGCGTAGCATAGTGGTGGGGGAGCAGTGCCGGCTGCGAAGATGCACTATAATAAGCCCGGCGATGAGGGACACAACGGCGAGGCACAAGTTTTGTGTTGTGGACTCTCTAATTCCCCTCTGAACGTCGAGAGAGAGGGGGGGGGAGAG
>NW_026267158.1:1852448-1856649 GCF_000697945.3 Frankliniella occidentalis | reverse complement strand
GGTTGTAGGATATGGAGGCTAGGGGGGAGGGGGTTCAAATGGGGACTGACTGCCAACATGAACACTTGGCCGCCAGCAGGGCGGGGCGCAACGTCCGGGACCCGAGAGAAGAAGCTGCAGAGCAACACAGAGGCGATAGTACTGGCGCTCACTTCTCAGAAGACGAGACAGGGGGGTGCAGGGAAGGGAGGTGGTGGTGCTGTGAAGAGAGGGGGGCTTACATTCCGACGAAAGAAACAACAAACAACAAGACGTCTTAAATACGACGCGCCGTGAATGGCGGGTAAAACTACGCGTGCGAGCGCGGACACAATTGTGCCAGTTTGCGCGCGAGACACACTCAGTGTTCGTTCCCCTTTGTGATTTGAAATCTCGCCATTCATTCCGAGAGTTTGAAAAGAGCGCCTCGACTCGCCTGGAGGGGGAAGGGATGTGGAGGGCGCGGAGCAGAGCCTTTGACCCGCGCGGTCTGGATTGGTGGGAATATAGCGGAGGGGAGGGGGGGGGGCGTGAAAGAGCCCTTTGCGAGAGGACGACTCGGAGGGGAGAGAGATCATCGCTTTACATCTTACCACGAATAAAAAAATAAAATAAGTAGGCAGAAAGCGCCACCATACAAAAAAAGAGAGAGAATTTGTGATTTCAAAAATTAGAGTTTTTAAGTTGGAAGTCCTGGTCAGAGGCCGCAACTCCACACGCAATGTGGTGGAGGGCGGTCGCGGCCAACGTGGAGCCCCGCGGAAAGAGGGGGGTGGGGGTGGGGGGCACCGCGAAATGCAGCGAGACAGAAGAAAGAGTTTTCAAAAAATATTACGGGGAAGCTCGGTTCATTTCGTCGATTCACGGGGTTGCCGCGCGGGAAAGGAAGAGGGGTAGGGGTAGTCAGCAGTTTAAAACAAATCCCTGCTGTAGTATGGGACGGAGTAGAGGGGGCCGCAGATGCTGAATGGCACGGCTGCTCCGCGGAAATTCGGGGAAAATGGCTGTCAATAATTTCGCCACTTTAGCTTCATCAGCGTCACGGCCGAGAATTATGTAACGACAATCTACTCCCGGGCAGCGGGGGGTCCCACGAGCTGAGCTGGACGGCCATCGTCTGATTTTTGGCGCTCCCCAGAGGAACAATGTCGCCAAAAGTTTCTAATTGGCCGTCCCGGCGAAGTAAACAACGGGTGAAAAGTTCTCGCTCGCCATTCAATCATTTCAAGTTTTCAGGCTGTTTTTTATCCCATCAGTGCCTCAAGATCGGATAGACCGGTCCATAAAGTGCCAGAGAGCGTTACAAGCGAATAAGGGGGAGGGATGCCTAGCCGGGCCGGGCCTGGGCTGGGCGGGGCTGCGACGGAGTGCGGGGAGGAGGCCAACGCCACCCACCGAAACTCCTCCACGTCCTATTACTTAGAGGCTATGAAAAGAAAATGTCGTGACTTGGCACTCGACTCTGATCGTAAGTCACGCGCCTCTGACGAGGCCCGTGATTATCGACTCTATCCAAACAAATCTGATTTAGGATCGCCCAGCTTCAAACCCTCCCCCCGCCCCCAATAACTTTCCGAGGCCGCGGTTGGTCCACCCCGCCTCAGCATTCCTGAGGTATCGAAGAAACGAGAAATGCTCTGATTGTCGACCCTAGCGGTGCGCTGGTCGGCCAGCGTGGCGGGAGCCGCCTCTCTCGCTCCTCAGTCACCAAGCGCTACACAGACAACGGGCACAGGGAAAAGGCTAGAAGTGTCCATTTTCGGCTGAGAAAAATCACCCCCACGGAAATGACGTATAATTTGATGGTCTGCTTTAGGGTAACTAGCCAAAATAAAAACCTGTGTGGATTAAAATTAGTGACTTTTGATGCTGCGGGGCCCCTTTACGGCCCACTTTTGTGTTGGGAAAAAAGGGATACGTAATAATTTCCCAAAATCACGCATGTAAATTAATAGATATTGTGTATTGGGGCGCGTTCGCGATAGTGGGATGCTGAATACATGAATACGCGCTCTCGGAGTGGCATGGCGTGGCGGAGCGTGGCGGAGCGTGGCGGGGCGGGGCGCAGCGGGGCGCAGGGCGCAGTGGGGCGCGGTGTCACACTGCCGCCGGCCCGCCGGTTTACACGTGTATTACCAGCCGAGCCTCTCACCGCAAATGCAATTCGGAAGGCAATTTCGTTCCCCGATCGTAATAGTGCGGCTTGCGATAGACTTGGTGGGTGGGGGGTTGGGGGGTACGGGGCTGGCGCTGATCCGTATTCCTCGAACTGTGTGGGGGCAGGGGGCGGGATGTGGCGGGGTGTAGCGGGGCGGGGCGTGGCTTCTGATGAGAGGGGAGTTGCCGCTGCTGGGCCCCGGAGGGACGCATATCGCCCCCGCATAGGGAATGCGAACGCCACCGTTCCCGAGCTCCAAAATAACCGTCCCGCGCTTACGCACCTCGTGCCCAGGCTTCTCCGCCTACGCCCCATCCCAACGCCTTGCCCCACCACACCCCACCCGGTCCTGCCCCGCCCGGTCCCGCGACCCCCAGGGGGGATGATTGATCCCTTTCAGGTGGGTACAGCTAACTGCAGGAGGGTGCGGAGTGCGACGACCCTCTCCGCTCGGCCTGGGCGGGGCGGGGCGGGGCGGGGCGGGGCCGGGCCTACGGGCTCGGGCGAGGCCGTGGCGGAATTTCTATGAATAACATTTGAGTGGATTGAAGAGAAGGCGCCCCTCCTGTAACGATATCTCACGCGGTTGTTCCGTTACACTCCGCGGGGCGGCAAAGTGCGGGATGGGGGGAGGAAAGGGGAATACTTCCGATAAACGTGTCGTTGAAACGGCACATTGAAAAAGAAAAGGAGCGGGCCGCGTTGGATTTTTTTTATTGTTTCGCCATGACCCTTCTCGTGACTTCAAGCAAGCGGAGACGCGCCCTGACGAAGAGGCCGGTATTACCTTCCCTCTCCCACAAGCCCCGGATAGAAGAACCTCGGCTGCTTCAGCGTCCTCCCAGGGCTCCGGGCGCCCCGTCCTACTTCACCCTGCTCGCTCCACCCCGCCCTGCCCGCGGGCTACGGCCGTGAAACATTTCCATGTTTTTGTGTAACTAAGCCCGACCGTCCGTAGTGAGCAGTGCCGCCTCCCCTGCCGCTGGGGCCAGCTGCCGACTGGCCCGGAGGCGTCCGGGGTTGAATCCCGGAACCGGACGCCACCGTAGGGGAGGCCAGAGGAAGAGGGGGCGTCGGCCGGAAGGAGCCGGGCAAGCAAGGTACACAGGAGAAGAGTTAATACGTCTTTCTTGAGGAAGGGCGAAGTTTGGACAGCAGCACGGACGGGTCCAGCCAGCAGCCCCCCGCGCCCCCCGTACTTAGCAGGGCTTGCGCAAGCGAGCGGGGGGGGGGGGGGGGCAACGGGGCGGATAGACAGACGCACGGGCAGCGGAAGCAGCAAGAAAGGGGTACACGGGGAGCTGGGCGACAAACACTGGGCGAGCCCCCGCGGCAGCGTCATCGCGCACCGCCTGAGCTCCAGCAGACGAGCAGACACGGCCAGCGAGGCGAGAGCGAGCCTGAGGCTTTACCTCGGAAACGCGGCTTTGAAGCTGGCTGGGGACGATGGTAGCAGCCCTAAAGATGTAAAAAAACTAATAAAGTTGAATGAATATAACGTGAAAGTAATGGTTTAGACAAAACTTGAATTTCTGAATATATACCACGTGGCTGATTCACACTGCGCACTTTTCGTAGTTAAACTGTACCGCATGCACGCGTGGGGGCGGGTTGCCTATACTCGCACGGGGCCATAAGAACCCGTGGGTAGCGAGCTTAGGCAAACCCGCCAGCACCCGTGCAAGCGATACAGTATTGCTACGAAAGTACGCGGCGTGACTCAGCCACCTGGTATACGACTCTTATGACAGCATCAGCAGCATCGGAATCTGCAGAATCGGCGGAACCAGTAGCAGCAGCAGCAGCAGCAGCAGCGACGGATGGGGATGGAGGGAGGGCTGTCTTGGCATAGAGCGTCAGGTGAGGTGGCGCGAGGTGAAGCGAAGCCAGCCAGGCCACCCCGCCGCCACATCACAGAAACTTGAGCACCATTGTGCCGAGTGTAAATGCCTAAGGCGGCGCAGCGCACGCAGCGAGGTGGGTGTGGACCAGCTCGCGCGCGCGCCATACTTAAGTTTCGTAAAAGTTTCGAGACGCGTTGGTTAGCGGGGGGAGAAGGGGGGG
>NW_026267158.1:1849327-1851748 GCF_000697945.3 Frankliniella occidentalis | reverse complement strand
CCACCCCCGCGCCGACTGGCGGCTATCCTCCCCCAGCCCCACACCAATATCCACTTACCGCCCCGCGTTTTCAAACACGCGGAGGGGAAAAAGAGGGGGTGGAAGTGGTGGTTGTGGGGTGACAGAGCTAATGTGGGCTACATGTATACACCGACAGGTAATAAGAGAGGAGGGGGGAGGGGGCCTAAGCAAGGCGGCCAACCAACATGCGCATGGAAGAGTGCAAGAGAGACGTCCGACAGAATGGGATTATTTGTCAAAGCGGAGCTGGCGCGCGGTCGAAGCGCTCGCCGACCTCCTCCAAGGAGGAAAGGCGGCGCGCCGAACCGAACGCTCGCTAAAACATCAATCTGCACTCGGTCATGCTCCGCGTGCCCCCCGGGCGCCGTGGTGTGGGGGAGGCCCGGTGCTGCTACCCCCGCGCCCGCCCCGCCTCGGGCCGCCCCTGCCATCGCCCCGCTACGCAAAGCTACACAAACTCAATACCAGCGGGCTCGGGGTAGACACCGCAGCCTCACCACCAAAGAGCGACAAAAAAAAAAAACACGCCGAAAAACAACTTCCTGCTCGTCCTGTAGCGAGTATGGCGAGTTTCTGCTGCTGCTGCCGCCCTTTTCACCTGGCTGCTCGTTTGCTGCCCCGCGCCCCACCCGCAACACACTAACGAACGGAATAACTCTGACGACGCAGAAAAGGGGTTTTGTTCTAGCCTTCGGGCGGGCAGCGGCCAGTGCGCAAAGCACGGACTACTACAACAACAAACAAAAAAGAGGGCAAACTGGAAGCAAGAAAGAAAGTTTGAGCTGCACCGGAAGGCAGCGCGTCAGCACACAGCGGAAACGACGCGAATTTCCACACTGCACCGGCGGCAGTGTTGATCGCAACAACCGCAAGTAGAACCGCATACCGCTTACAACGAAAATTCTGCAGGAAACGTAAGAAAAGTACGGGGCCAACACACAGAGACGACATCACGGGTGAACTAGCTGGCGAAAGAACGAGCAGTACAGCCTGACGACACACCTGTCTAAGGTCGCTGAAATCTTTCTGACAAGAGCACCATACTTGCGGCGCACAAATATGGGGGACGGGTCAATTGACTCGCGGGGGGGAACGCAGACGCAGAGTAAATACCAGAGAAATGAGGTGTGAACAAACGAGGGGGAAAACAGATGGGGCGCGCTGCGAGTGGGCTCCCCGGGGGTGCAGTGCCGGTGCTGCCACCTGTGGCAAGGCGCGACGCCCCTTCCCTTAACCGATTTCCCCTCAAGCTCAAGCCCCCGCCCGCCCTCGCTTTCCCTTCCTTCCTTCTCCCCCCGCGGCAGACTCATTCAACCTGCTTTTGCTTCCTCCCGGCCCTCCCCCTCCTTTCCCCGCTCAAACAAATTCATATTCAAATACACCCTGCTACCCCCGCCGCCGCCACCCCGACCGCCGTCTGCTCGCGTGGCGCAGCGTGGCGCCGACACCAAAGGGAATTAACTCAACAGTGGGAATGGAAAGTTACATTCGCGTAGTAGTGAGCTTGTTGCTTTCCGTCAGCAGCAGCAGCAGCCGCCGCCGCCTAAGCGCTCCCGAACAACCCCCTCCCCTATATAAACCCCCTCGAACAACCAGTCCCGGCCGTGGACAAACGTGCACTGAAATTTCATAATGCGAGATCTAGTTTGTTCTCAACTAACAACTCTAGGCCATGATGCCGTGAAAGCGTGCTAGGGGCTGACGGCCCGTGCCCGCCTGGTGCGAAGTCGCGGCGTGGCAGGGCGTGGCGGGTTGGAGCGGAGAGCGGCTAGTCCCAGGAATGACCTATAGTAAGGGCTCGGCTCGAGCTTTTGTTGGAGGTACCCACGTACAGTCTAAGTATTTATTAAGGTCCTATTCAGCACAAATATCAGACATTTCAACAAAACAGGCTTAATTGTTAATGAAAAACAACCAAAACTGTCGTGATTTTGATTTGAGCACTTCATTCTCTATTCCTTAAAAATTGCACTGAAAAAACACCAGATAATGGTTTAGTGCCCCTATAAAAGCTACAAAAATCGTATAAAATCCTATAGAATCCAAAAAGGTGATAAAGTGTCAACACAAATTTTGCGCCCTTAATTAGCGCTACGCAAAGGCACTTACGAAGCAAAGTTCCTTAGCACCTCTAAAAAGATGCTGAGAAGCTTCTTTGGTGTTAAATTTGTGTGTAGTGTGAAAGCAGACATGATCCTCTGCCGTGACACTCTTCTACGAGTGAGTAAAAACTGGTTAGCCAGGGGCTGGGAGAAAAGGGAGCGGTGCACAGCAGTCACGAATGTGACACGGACCGACGTAGCGGCGCTGGGGGGGCATAAACCGACCATGGGCAGCCGAGGGCGGGGCGCGGCGAGGGAGACTCGTGGCAGGGACGCGTGGGTCAGGAGGAGGGGGGTG
>NW_026267158.1:1846947-1848452 GCF_000697945.3 Frankliniella occidentalis | reverse complement strand
GACAGAGGGGAGGAGGGCGGGGGGTGCGGGGAGAGAAGAAAGGACCTAAAAGGCAGCAGAGGCCCCCTGCCCGCCGCGCGCGCGGTATTACCGGTGGAAGGGGGACGCGGGGGCGCTAGAGCCGCAGAGAACGCTCGGCTCGCTCCAACCGACCGAGCCTCCAGCAGCAGGGACTGCTGCCCGCCCTGTCCGCCCCGCCCCACCGCCAGGTGTTTGGCCAAGCTCGGGGCTCCAGGAGTCTAAGGCAGCACTCTCGGCACTGCCGGGTGATTCCGCACCAACCCACAGCAGAGCGCGAATTCGCTTTTGTCGTGAAGAACATTATTGCTTCATTTGACGACACCCGTTTTATTTCGCTCGATGCAGGGGGTATATGACGATATATGGCAAAGGGCTAACAAAAAAAAATGCCACAGGTAAACAAAACGGCACGATTTTAGCTAAAATTCTAATTTTTCACTTTCTTTTGAAGTTTTGACATGAAGTGTGAACGGGGCTGATCAGGCAGACAGCGACTAGACGCGGGCGTTTCTGAGAAAAGTATTCTCATTCTCTCTGCTGCTCGTGAGCTGACGTCGGGGCCGGGACTCGAGTTGGTGCTGTAGGACGAAGACCGCAAAACAATTGTTTTGTTTTTCTTAGATTAAGTATGTACACTATACACTCATCTTTGCTCATGTGTGAGTTTTAGTTTAATCACCCGAGCTGAGCTGCAGAACGTGCATATTCATAGCGTCGTGAAGAGAAAACCAGTTACATCTCTAAGTCTAGACAAGTCAACTCAGCAAGGCCTTAAGATCGCAACGGCGGTTGGAGGGGAGGGGGCGATGCAGGCGTCTTGCCACTAGACAGGGCCTGGAGAGAAGTCCCCGAAAACAAGAAGCACGAGGAACTGGCGACGAGGGCCAGAGTGTAGCGGACGGTCAGGGGTGGGGGCAAGGGTAACTCTCCTAGACTGACGACGGAGGTCGGTGGGGTGGGGCTCGGAAGGTGGGGCCGCGCGTCTCGTCTCGACCTCCGAGAGCCTTACCCCCTGCATTACAGCAGCTGTGACCTGAGCCTGATACATCACGGTCATGCTTAGAGCTCTGGCGGGAGGGCAAGGGGAAGGGGTCTGCCTCAGAGGGTAGGGGGAGTACAGGGGGGGACGTCGTCAGGCCAGGCGAGCGGGGGGCGTGTGAGCAGCCCACAGAGAAATTCAGAATTTTGAATAGGAGTAGGCCTGGTGGGGGAGGACTACTAGACAGAAGAGGGGGCTGAAGTTTTCAACTTATGGGACGGCATCTGGAAGGGCGGCTAGGGTTGTAAAATGTTGGAGAGAGATAGAGAGCGAGCAGGGAAGGCACAGAGTGAGAGAGAGGGAGAGAGAGAGAGAGAGAGAGAGAGAGAGAGAGAGAGAGAGAGAGAGAGACGTTAGTCATACTTTTTGGCGCCCCAACGGCTGGCCGCACCTGGTCCCGCCCCTGGCCGCGGGCGGCGGTGCCGCGGCGCCCCCCGCCGAGCCG
>NW_026267158.1:1844523-1846897 GCF_000697945.3 Frankliniella occidentalis | reverse complement strand
GAGAGAGAGAGAGAGACGCTGGCAACCAGACTGCTACTTATCGAGCACTCCCGCCTCTGCTGCCGTCTCGCTTCCTCTGATTGGCCGTGATTCCCGATGGCGGAGCGAGCTACTCGAATGTGGCACTCGTGGCGTACCAGGGTGTGTGGGCGTGGGGGCGTGCGAGCAGCTGGCGATGCCGTGTCCGGGCTCGGCTGCGTGCCGAGCTGGCTGGTAGTCCGGTCATGTCCTGTGTGACGCCGGCAGTCATGTTCTCGTCCGACGCTATCTCTGCACCCCAGTCCCCCCGGGCCCCGGGCCCCGCTCATATCCCCAGCATGACCCGCTCGGACCGGGCGCCGCAGGCGCCAGCCGGCCTGGCGGCGCCAAAATGAAAGCTTGTCACGACGTCGTTTTGAAAACGCCGGAAGGCGCCTAGGAAACTGGCCAATATGGGGTGACGCTGATACAGAAAAGGTATGGGGACTACGAGCCTGGCTCTCTGGCTATGGTCGACAGGGCTCAGCCGAACTGGTTACGAACGAACGAGTGAACGAACGTACGAACGAACGAAGAGATATTGAAAATGAAACGGGGATGGTATGGTGTGCTCGGTGCCTCAGGCGCCCTGGGACAGGCCGGGGCGCGGGGCCAGGGTGGGGTTGGCGAGTGGCGAGCAGATTGGGACGGGGCCCGGGCTGCCCGGAGGGCTCGAAGGGCGTGGTGTGGCGTAGCGGTGCTGGGAGTGGCGGCAAGGTTTACATCGGGGCTGATGCTGGGGTGGCGGCGGTGATACACGCCCAGCGAAACCAAATAAAAATGCCCTCTTCCCTTTTGCTTCGAAATGAAAAATAATATACACATGACATTGCTATTGCTGTGCAACATTCGCTCCGCGAATGGGATAAAGGGTGAAACCGTCAGTGGAAAAATGGCAAAAGCGCCAAACGCCGGCGGGTATACTGAAAACCCAACAGAACGGTCCTACTTTTTTAACGATGCTACACGATATGCCACAATTTTTGTGTTCAACCGTTGCAGAAATGGAACGAGACTCTGTTATCGTTTTAAAAGTGGCAATTCCTGCAAACAGCGGGACTGTTCCACTAACCATAGAATCAATCGTGCCTCACTGGGGCATCTAGTCTAGACTGTTAAAAAGAGTACTGTTTCTACTGTCGAATTTTCAGAGTAAAACAACAGCGTGCGTTAGTGCGTCCCAAAAAAACTACCCTTTTTCATAAACACAAAATCTTCCATATTTTTATTTAATTGTACATGACCGAATCATTTTGAAACTCCCGGTGTGTGTGAATGTGTCCCCTGTTACAATTTGGAATGTGTCACACTAACGCTCAGAAAATCGTGGGATGTGATGAGAGCTTCCCTCTTGAAGGTTACGCTGGCAGAGGGGGTAAAGCCAATCATGAATTCTTATGTTTTACCAGCCTCTGTTGCAGTACTTGAGAGTTGAAGTCCACTATTGTTAAGATGCAGTAGCAATGCTGAGAGGAGGGGGTTCGAACGCAGGCGGTATCGGCTTGATGCCGAACAGCACTTTAATCAACGTATCTCGCCAGTCTCGGATTCGCAGGGACCTGACCTGGATCGCACAGTAGGGTGTTGGACCCGTAGGGGTAGTGCGGCGTGGCCCAGCGTGGTGCTGACCGCTCGTATTTGGGCAGCCAGGGGTTAAAATGGAATCCGTTTGGCGGAGCAGGAAGTGGGGGGGAGTCTGACATGAAGCGTAACGTAAAGGAGGGGAGGGGCGGTGCCGGAAGGCGAAAGGGGCGAGCTTCCCCCTCCAGCAGAGATGGAGAGGAGAGAGGAGAGGAGAGGTAAAGGGTCCAGTTTGGGTGCCGTGTTGTGCTTTGATAGCCCATCCATCCTAATGCCGAGGCCCCTGCAGTCCGTGCGGTAGTCTTGCGATAGCCTGCAGCACTTTTCTCGGAAGACCTCTCACGAGGATGAGTTAAAGATGGAAAAATCACTGAGTAAATACTTGAAATTTAAGTCGGACCGACTGAACGCAAGCTATGGTCAGCCACGTCAGTGCATTTTTATGAACCCAACCTTTGAGCCCACTTGAGGAGGTTTTAACTGGAAATTTTCATGTACAGTGTATCACATATTACGTGTATTACGCGGTATGACGCAGGTGTTACACACACTTAGCAACCAAAATTCTTCCATTTACATAGGTATTACACTACGCGTCATACCTACTTACTATAGGTTACAGTGTACCACGCAAGTGAGAACCCCTCGAGCCCATTAACCAGCATGTTGCGTAAGTTGACAGAATTTTAGGGTCAGGGGCTTAGTGAACTTCGTCGCGACTGGCTGGGCACTGATTTACAGTGCACCCTAAAAATCTCTTATCCCCCCCCCCCTC
>NW_026267158.1:1842089-1843548 GCF_000697945.3 Frankliniella occidentalis | reverse complement strand
GGGCGGGCACCCTGAGGGGTGTGTTCCCGGGCGGATTTACGAGTCCCGGCGTGATGACAGTGATACATATGTACCGCCCAGCCGGCCGCCGGGCCGGGGGCCGGGTGCAGCGAGCGCATATGGAGCAGGCGCGCGGCAGAGTGCGACCAGGGCGGGAAGGGATTCGCATAAATTCTTCCCTCGCTACGCCGCCAACAGTTTGCGAACCAATCGTTTTGTGGCTTTCTGTAAAAGCGAACCCCTATGTACCGATTGACCGCTCCGAGGATTCGACTCTTGTGTTAGACCGAGGGGTCGTAAACTCGCATCATTGGCCGTGTACCTAGGAAATTACTCGTATAATATAAGCAGTGTTAGAGCAATATTGCCGTAATACCGGTGCAATGTCAGTCCGGTGTACGGAGGAATATTGGAGTTGGCAACAAATGTTGGACACAACCGCTATGCACAACAATCGATTGTATAGAAAAAATTTCAACTGTAACCCTCTAAACACAAAAGAGTCAACTGTTCGACCACTGGAAACTTAGAAGTATTTTTGCCAATTGAACAAATGATCTGACAGTGAATAAGCATTATGACTAATCGCAGCTATATATCTACAACGTTACATAACTCCCATAACTTTTTACCGATGACACGAATTTTCTCGAGAGTTTTACAGTGTCACAGAGTAGCAATCTCGCGAGTTTTACAGTGTCACAGTGACAATCTCGCGAGTTTTACAGTGTCACAGTGACAATCTCGCCTAATCAGGGGCGGGGGCGCCGAGCTGGGCGGGACCCATGGTGGCCCATGGCATCAATCATTAATGTGGGGCCGACCAACCCCTCGACCCGAGCTCTGCCGCTGCAGCAGCCTCTGTGAGCTGATGGAGTTGCTCGCTTGTCTTCCCTTAACCTAATGGTCTCATTTAGACTGTTTTGTGAGTATGAGAGTGTTGATGAGCGTATGTGAGCGTGCGTGTGTATGACCCCGCCATTCATGGGCCTTGTATTGCTTGAGCGGACTTCCACCCAATTTAATGATTGATCTCTTGTCGGCAATCATGCGTCCCCTCCTCTTTTCCTGACAGCCTGCTGCTGTATCCCTTCATATCTGCCTCGTTTTCTGTCTCTCTTTTTCCAACTCTTCCTCATCACACGTTATCCGCGTGTGGCCAAGGCACGAGTGAGAATGAAACATAATGAAAATAGAAAGAAAAAAAAGAACACGCAGGCTGTTGATTGAAACATGTAACCTGTTTTTTTTAGGATGCTTTTTCTCCTCTCTTCACCGGGCGTCACTAGCATACTGTGGCCTCCCAAACGTCACGTGGTACAATGGAGGGCGGGGCGCGTGGCACCATAGCCGGGTGGGGAGGGCGGGCCGGGCCGCGGATCGCTGTGGGGCATACAGTCGGCGCCACGGGGCTGGGCCGAAAAGGGAGGGACGTGAGGGGATAGGGCAAGGGGGGGGG
>NW_026267158.1:1835431-1841154 GCF_000697945.3 Frankliniella occidentalis | reverse complement strand
ATTGTTTTTAGAATTTTGCCGTTTTCGGCGAAATCTCTCAGTCGTGGGTGGTGGGGTGATCGGACGACAGGTGGGGATGAGGTATAGAGCACCAGACGCACATTACTGGGTTCATAAATACGAGCTGCCCGGGGCAGGGCGGAGCGGGGCGGGGCGGGAGCGGGGCGTTGTGCGAGGCTGCGACCGCAGTTGTTGCTGTCGATTTCGTCGCGCAGAGCCGAGCGCAGTCGAGAGCCGGACCGCGGGACCGGTCGGTGCAGTCCTCTCTCCGTGGCGTTATGGCTGAGTAAATGGCACTTTGTTTTGATATACGGCTCGGCCGCGCACGCTCACACACACACAAACTCGCTGGGCGGCCTGCGCCGTCGTGCCAAGCACCACCCGCCGCTCTGCAGCCATGCACCTCGCCGGTGTCATCCGCGGCCTCGCCGACTCGGAGCCGGCGTCGTCGTCGTGTCGCCGCTGAGATTGTTTGACTTGCGAATTTCGCGAGCCGGGATATGTACATACCGCCGCAGAGACGAGCTGTGCGAGGATGCCTGGGGTGGCCTGGCGTTGCGTGGCGTGGGGTGGCGAGTAGGGCGGGGAGCAGGCGGAGCGAGCGCCCCCAGCCTGGCCGATGGCGGGCCCATCCTCCCCCTCCGCCACGCTCCGCCACGCCCCGGCGCCCGCAGTCATGTTCTCGCTGGAGCCCGCGGCCCGGCGCGGCCCCGCGGCGCAGCAGCCCCACAGTTGAGCACAGTTAGTTGATGGACTCCCCCAGGGGTGCTCTGCTACACACGGCCGGGCAGAGCCGGGCAGAGCCGGGCAGAGCCGGGCAGAGCCGCGGGGGCCTTTGTCCGGCCGTCCATGGGGTCAGTAGCGCGTGGCCTGGCGCGCGCGGGGCGGGGCGGGGCGGGGCGGAACTCGGCGGGGTGGTGCGTCAGAACACCGGTAGTCCGGACCGGATTACGTGCGTACTCGATCACAAGATCATGTCGGCCGGCAAACGTGCAGCAGCATGGCGTATGTGAAACGCGTTACAATCGTGACACGCGTTTAACTGCTATTTCCTTACAGAGAGTGGTCTGATATTACAAACGGATTTTCTTCGAATTACATAAGAACATGATATAAGGGGTGAATTTTAATGGATGCCTCTTAACACGTTCCTTCCGGCATGACCACTATGTGGTCACGCGACCATATTAAATCATTGGCACCACAAAATGAGCCGCCAGGAATGCGTTAATATTCATTCTGACATTCATCATCCTCCTATTGATTTCAGCAATACTTCCCGGCCTACATCCCCCCGCACAGACGTGCGTGCGTGCGTGTGATAGAGAGGCCGTGGCGGTGATGGAGGAAGCGTGCGTCGAGAGCGGGCGGGTGATGAGAATGGATGGGGCGAGGGAGGGGGCGGCGCCAACGAGGGCTCAAGACGCGGCGGCGCCAGTAAAAGGATTAACCAAAATGTTTTAGGTGGGCCTACAAAAGATGGTGATAGAGAGTGGGTGAGTGATAGAGAGTGGGTGAGTGAGAGTGAGTGAGTGAGTGATGAGAGAGAGAGAGAGAGAGAGAGAGAGAGAGAGAGAGAGAGACTAAAAAATAAAAAAGCAGTAGAGGACTGGACCAGTGTTTGCTTTCGAATTCATCTCCTCAGTGGTCCTGAAACTCTCTGACCGAGCGCGGAGCGAGCGGCTGATCCGCTCCTCTTTGAGCAGCGCCGCGCCACGCCCCGCCCTGTTTGCGCGCTGCTCTCTCTCTCTCTCTCTCTCTCTCTCTCTCTCTCTCTCTCTCTCTCTCTCACTCTCTCTTGCCCCAAACTCCTCCCGCGGATAGAGCCGCGCGCACCACTTTAGCGCCGCTACACAGCGATAAAGTGGATAGCAGATAATCAATCGCACTCTTCATCGCCTACTTAATTTACCTCAGAATAAGCCTTTTATTTCTCGGGATATTTGAAATCATGGGACCGTTGGTTTGGTTGCGTTCAGCCTACTAGCATTTTTATTTAAATATATTTTGTCCTATATCAATTCGATGAGGCAAGTTCATAGATTTTATTACAAAAAAAAAGTTCAAATATATCAATTATATCATTTTATGTAGAGATGTTTGTCTGCTATCATCAGTTTTAGAGGTATTTGACATAAATACTTTTCTGACTTTTCTCGTCATTTAAATCCAAAAGATGTGAGCACTCGTTCCGCAGGTCCTCTTCGTCCCCGGCAGGCTAGGCTCGGCGGAACCTTGACTTTAGAACGTAATTAAAATGGGTGTGAAAGAGGGAGAAGTTGGTGAAAGGGGGGGGGGGCGTGGCTGTGGGCTGCCGGGAGGAGCAACCCCAAAAACGAAACCGCTCTGCCTCGCAAGTTTCCTCACTCGGAAAATGCTTGCTTGTTGTGCTCGCCAAAGCCAGCCCTGCCTAGCTCCGAGCCACGTTGTGGTGGAGTCCTTTGCTCGGGTACTACTACCACTACCCGCCGCGGGGGCGGGGTGGGACTGGGCTGGGGGCAGATGAGGGATGTTCCGTGTAGCCGGTGTCCCAACACGGGCACGGCCGTTGCTTCTCCCCAGGGGAACATCAGGGGCTCTGTGATTGTGACTAAAAGCTCCAAGTCTCTACCAGGAACGGGGGCGTGTACACTGTCCGAAAACACTATTGTAAAAATTATGATTGATCATCGAAAGTACCGTTAAATATGGACTGTCAGAAACCTAGAAATTGAACAGTTTAAATTTCGTTTAAAATTTAAAGTTTTTAACTGTAGCATATTTTTGATTATTCTTTTAAAATTAGTGCAGCGAGCAGGCAGCACGCAGGAAGGTCGATGAATACAGTTGAAATTCAAGAAAAATTCGTAAAAACAAAAAGTACGTCCGTCAAGTTCAGCCTATGCAAGCTGCATAGCGCCTGCCAGGTAGGCAACATATCGCCTTCGTACATGCGTGTGCTGCAGTGTGGCCTACCCCGAGTCTCGCAGGCGCCGAGCTCCCGTAATTTGCCAATTGAATCTGAGGAAAACGGGCATATTTTAACCAACCCTGCAGTTGGGAAATTTCCCAACACTGTTGAAATTTATCGTACCGGTAGAGGAATTTTTTTCATGGAAGATGTCGTTCAATACAAATTCGAAATTGTAAATTTTCAAGCACTGTGTATTGACTTGGAATAGAATGACCAGCAAGAGTGGGAGGTTGTACATGTACGATACGTTTTGTAAACGGTAAATTAAAAAACATATCGTTCATGTAGAAACATATCTTATTACAGTGACGATACACATTATATGCTGTGCGAATAGAAGCGTGTGACATTCGAACACTTTAAAGAGCGCGCGCGTGCCAATGTGTCAATGTTGTTATATAGAGTTGACTTTGAGTAAATACCCATCCAACACAGAGGAGTGCGTGACATGATTGTCACACGCCATATTGTGTGTGACGTGGTAGTCATGCACACTTTTGTTGTGACATTTTAACAAGCAATTTAAAGTATTCGAATGCCACACACTTACAATAGAGTGATTTATAATTGTTCAGTGGGTTGCATTTATACTTCGGGAACCCCACGGCAAATAAAGGTGCATACTACTATTACTGTGGCCTTATGAGAGAGTTGCGCGAGAATCTTCAGTGTCGATCGGTGCCAGGCCCGGTGCCAGTGGTGGTATGGGTGTGCATGTCCAGTATCGCTGCGGTGTGCTGCTCCGTGGCCCGGCTGGTCAGCGCGCGTTGCCCGACCGCCCCGCGCGAACAGGGCAGCCCTGAGCCCAGCCGGTCGGACAAGGGCGTGGTCCCCGTGCGGCGGCGGCCGTTTGCATACGTGGTCAAGGACTTGCGGCCGCCATCGTCCGCCCGGCCCGACACCGCTGTAGTGTGGGTCCCCGCCCCGCCCCGCCCGGCTCTGACCAGGCCCTGACCCCCACGACACCGCACCGTCCGACCCGGCGGCCCCCTTCCCGGAGCAGTACACCAATTTTTCACCGTCCGAATCCCTGAAGCGGAGTAAAAGTCGGGGCGGCGGGTCCATCGCCATCCGTTACCGGTGGACACGCACGCGTTAATCTTCCTCCACCTGCAACGCACCGCGCGCGCGCAGCGGAAAATAACGGGGAATAAATAAAACGGCATCGCAAATACTACACTTTCCCATAAAACGTCTCCACTAGAATAAATACAACAACCGACGTCAAGGGCAAAGGGAGAGAAAATGGCGGGCACAGCAGCGGATCATCTCTCTTGATTTGATTCGCACCGAGGCCTCCTGCCCGCGATGGGCTGCGGAGGCGCGAGACACTTGAACGTGAGCGAGCGCCAGCCCCGCGGCGAGCACGCAGCAGCACGCGTCGCTGGCCCCGGCGCATGCGCGGCCAGGCAGAGGGCAGAGGGTCCGAGCCGAGCGGGGCCCCACCGATGGCCCCGACCTGATAGACGTCATAAATAGACGAACTCCTCCTGAAGGCCGACAGGCCCGAGCCTCGCGCCGGCCGAGGCCTGGGCTGGGCTAAAGCCGAGGCGAGCCTTCCGGCAGGCCGGCCCGGTCCTGGGCGAGGCCCTAGGGCTTGAGCCTGCAAGATCAGGGCAGTGAAGCCGAGGCCCGGCGCCGCGGTGCGTGCGCCCGCGGCTGGCCGTAAGGCACGGCCCGGCCCCGCCAGGCCCAGCAGTGCAGTAACTCACAGCCCTCTATCAATTCACTGCCGTTGAGCAGCCGAGCGTCTCAGCGCCGCAATCGGCAGAGCCTGCTCCTGCTGCGGGCCGAAACAAAGAAGAAAAGGGAAAAGGATTACTATGGAGCCCTGCCGAGAGCCCTGCTCCTGCCATCGTGGATGCTGAAACAATCTGGACATGTGTGCGTGCGTGTGTGTATGAGGGTGTGTGTGTGTGTATGTGTGCGCAGGCAGCGCAACTCATTCGTCAGCGTGTCGCCCAAGCACGCCAGCGCCAGCAGAACCAGGCTCCAGTCCAGGTCAAGCCTATACTGAGCGTACGCTGCGGGCGGGATGGGGGGGGGGGATGTCGTAGACTGTGCTTGAGAGAGGGCCTACTAGCAGCTAAGGCCCTAGCTCAAACGCGTTGCGCGCCACGCCTAAAACTTTTACCAAAAAACTTGTCAGCGGCGCTGGTCGCCGAGGAGACGGATTGGAATAAAACAGCCCCAGTCCCCCCCTCAGCTGAGCCGGGCGCGACGGGTGGATAACTCCTGAATTGGGTGTACAAATTTCAAGAATTGAATTTGAATTAGCTTAAATTGGCTTCAATTGAATTTTGAATTGGACCGAATTGGTTGAATTATTTTTGAATTGGTTTGAATTATGGCAATTTTATTTGACTGAGTTAGCCTGAATTGACCTGAATTAGCTTAAATTTGACTTGAATTGAATGTACACTGTCTTGAATTTTTTAATTTGTTTGAATTAAATAGAATTGGTCTGAATTAGTTTGAATTGGGCAGAATTAGGGATGTGCACTTGGCAGGGGAGTTATCCACCCCTCGGCCGGGCGGGTACCGAGGGCGACGGCGATGTGGTGCGCTGCATACCACAGTGTTCGGCGTCTGCAATTTCCACGGCCCAATCCATTCAGTCCTCCATCTCCAGGACGGCGCGAGGAGCATAGCGACTCGCTCTCATCGAGGGAGATCAGTCGCCGTCAAGTGTTGGGGGGCGGCAGTGGGGTTGTCTGCTCTCTCTCTCTCTCTCTCTCTCTCTCTCTCTCTCTCTCTCTCTCTCTCTCTC
>NW_026267158.1:1834391-1835381 GCF_000697945.3 Frankliniella occidentalis | reverse complement strand
TCTCTCTCTCTCTCTCTCTCTCTCTCTCTCTCTCTCTCTTTCTCTCTCTCTCGGGCTGTCATATCTCTCACTCAGTCTCTCAAACGCTCGCACGAGGGACCGTTAAAAATTCGCTTTTTCTAGCTGTATGTGATGGGGTGGCGAGCGAGGGAGACCCTCAGCATAGCTCTGCCTTTCCCTCTCTCTTTCACTATTTATTCTCCCGTTTGCGCGACACGTTTCCGAACGCAGCCCGTCCCCCCGGCCGCGAATAACCTGCCGCCGGAGACCTGAGCGCGACGGCAGCAGCTGTGTCATGCTTACTGGTGCAATTTCGGAGGGAGAGCGTGGTGGCGGAGGGTGGCGGCGGTGGTAATGGCGGCGTTGTTGAGGGAGAGGGAGTTGTTTGGGGTGTCCGGGTGGGAAGGGGTGGGGGCGGGGGAGTGAGGACGACGCGGGGAAGAGAGGAGGTCAGCGCGGCTTCATCGAGGCAGTAGAGGGACGGATGTGACCGTGTTTGGCAACGCGGGGGCGGGGGGACAGAGCGCGCTGCCGGTGGGGGAAAAACAGAAGCAAAACAGCGGAGGGCGGCGGCACGGGGCAATCAGTGTTGTGCCAAGCTTGCAGTGCAGGGGATCAGGGATCATGCGGGTTGTAGGAGGCGAGAGAGGGAGGGTGAGAGAACGCGGGGACCAAAGGGGTGGCAGAGAGGGGGAGGGGAAAAGGGGGGGGGGGAAGAGCACCGCACCGTCATATTGCCATCACGCCCAGGCGGCCCAGGCGCGGCCCAGGCGCGCACCCCCCCCCCTCCTCCTCCTCCTCCTCTTTGGAGTTCTCTCTCCTCCAGAAGATCGTCCCCGCCCGGACATTCGGCCAGCACAACTACTGCTGCCGCGTTGCTGCCAGCAGGTGCGGCCGTAACGCTAACATCACAACCCCCCAACGGCTGGCGAGGAGGAGGAAAAGTGGGCGGGGGCGAGATATCTGGAGCAGCTGAAAGAGGTGGAGGGG
>NW_026267158.1:1832668-1834336 GCF_000697945.3 Frankliniella occidentalis | reverse complement strand
GAAATGAAAAGAGCAAAGGAGGGTGGGGGCGCAGTCGTGGGGTGTATAAGAAGGAGGTAAATAGAAATGCAGACAGATGATAAGGGAAAGATAAGACGGAATCAGCCCCGGGCGTGGACCAATAAGGGGCTTTGGGGGCGACAGGAGCAAGGGGTCGGTCGGGGGGGTCGGGCGTGGTGGAAGCGAATCCCGCGCGGAGCAGCCAAACCCAGCGCCCGGCCCGGCCTGCTCGGGCCCCACCACCGCCAACAGCCCAAGCTGAGGGAGAATAAGGGGCTTATGAATAATGAAATAAAATCTCGTGGTATGAAGCGAGGCAAGGCGGGGATGACATGCTCCAGGGGTGTAGGTGTAGGCCCGGGACTCAGCCTTTAACCTGGGGGGAGGGAGGGGGTCATATGAAGCGGCATTACCTGCTCGGTTGGGCTTCATTTTCGGCAGGCAGCCCCGTGTTATTTAACTAACCCTGAAATTCAAATTCAACGGGATTGTTTCGCACTGTTACTGCCTGGTCGAAGTTATCCAGAAATAAGTATTCCTTTAGTTTCAAGTATCATGACTGGTATCAGTTATAAACATGTGAATTTTCCAAAACACAATTAGTAGGTCAACTTCCTGTGCCTCACACCAAATGTAAAATTCCAATGTTTGCACCTATACCGAATTCGAATTCATACCTGTCATATCTTGAAATAAAGGGAACCTTGCTAGTCAGTCACTGTACAAGATGGTATCTTGCAAGAGACAAATTTATGATTAAGAGCACAAGAGCACAACTCGGTAGGATGAAGCTACGTACAAATTTCTCCTCCTTCCCCGTTTAGTGGACAGTTTATTGAAACCTCGACAATGCAATAACGTAACTGTCGTTACAAAATAAAGGAATTGAAACATCGCAAGTTTTTCTTACCAACAAAGTCAATTATTTCATCGTGCCTGATTATGCTTACACCTACGGCAATGCAATAATCCTTTCGGTATTATGCATCGATCAACCTACGTCATTCGCGCCGGAGGCGTTCGGTGGTTACACTCTCACTCGGCGGGTAATGAGAGCGTGTGCAAAGGCACGGCAAGGCAAGGCACGGCAAGGCACGGCACGGCACGGCAAGGCAAGGCACGGCACGGCACGGCAAGGCACGGCACGGCACGGCACGGCACGGCAAGGCACGGCACGGCAAGGCACGGCACGGCACGGCACGGCATGGCACGGCACGGCACGGCACGGCACGGCATGGCACGGCACGGCACGGCACGGCACGGCACGGCACGGCACGGCAAGGATCAGCAAGGCACGCCACGGGCCTTCGCTCAGGCTGTCCTTGAATCCTTTCTGAAGCGGCGACGGCAGCCGGCAAAAGTTTGCCCCCGAGCTGCTGATAGGCCTGTCAGGGGGCGTCACAGGCTACAACAATGCCCCCGGCTCCATCCGGGGGCAAAAGCAGCTCGAGGAATCCCGAATCCCGCCGGCTGGAGAGAGGGGGCTTTGCGCCCCGCCCCCCGCCCGGCGTGCGGCGACTTCTCGTGGCGCCGAGCGGCAGCCCGACCGTGGGCTCGGCTCGGATCGGCGCGAGTGTTTCGCCTTCCGAAGGCTTCTGGAGATGAGATTATTACGGCCTTGGCCAAAGTTACGACGACCTGCTCCGGATTCGACCAACTTCTTTCTCT
>NW_026267158.1:1830127-1832618 GCF_000697945.3 Frankliniella occidentalis | reverse complement strand
AGCGGCACCGCGGCACGGCAGAGTTTCCAGTTTAACGCGCAGTAGCGCGCGCGACGTGATGCGGCGGGGGCGGGGCGGGGCGGGGCGGGGCGGGGCTGAGCGGAGCGGGGCGGTCCAAGTCGGCTAACAGCCCCAGCCGGCCGGACCCACCCTTCCACGCACACCACCTGCACCAAGCCGGGCGCCTTATCTCCTCCGAGACCCACCTCATCCTCTTGCTATGCTGCCACAGTGTTCTTCAGTCGGTCTCCGCACCCCGACCACCACTGAAATGCCCAACACGGGCTTCTTGTTGATGAATCGCACTCCATTCTGACAACCCTTCTCTCCCCTCTCCCACCGGCCCCCGGGCGGGCTCCGGGCGGGCTCCGGGCCGGGGCCCTGCTGCTGCGGTCAATTGTCCGGTTGGCTTGCGGAGTGAGGCGGAAGAAAAAGGGATCCCCGGGGAGGAGGAGAAGAGGGCGTGGGGAAGGGTTAACAGAGGGGGAGGGGCAGGGGTATTTTGGAATGTCTGCCACTCAGATTGCGGTGGTCAAGAGGCTAAGAGCTGGGGCAGGAGGGGTGCCGATGGTCTGCATACCGAGCGCCGCCCGGGCCCCCTGGGGCGGACTTTGGAGGGTGCTTTCCTTTCAGAGTGCTGGTCGCGTTGTTCAAAGCGCCGCGCTGTGCTGAGCTGAGGTATGCTATGCCGGAGGGGGTGATAGTAAGAGAGAGGGGATGTAAAGGGGAAGAGAGTGCAGGCATCTTGCAACTGAAAATAATTTAATTTATTTTCAAGTTGTTCGCAGCACTTTGTCAGGTCGGTTTGACCGAGGTGTGACAAGGATCGCATTTTGTCTGATTCTGATTCTACCGTCCATCTCTCTCCCCCACTTCCCTTCCAGTCTCCCCTCCTTCTTCTCCCCCTCCCTGGCCAGGCGGTCCCCGGTCCGGTCACCACGACCTAATCCTATTTCGCACGAATCCCCCCCGCCCCCCTTTCTCTTCTCGGATCAGCAGAGATAATGTTTCCCGGGGGACGGCGTCACGTTAAAAACCCTTTCTTCCAGACCGCCAAACAAACGGATGGAGCAGTAGCTTACATCCAGTTACTTCGAGGCAGTCAGGGTCAGGGGGCTGCAAAAAGACTGCAGCAGGTGGAAACTAGTGGCAAAACCTTTGGTTGAGGGGAATCACTTGCGTACTAACTCGTACACCTAGGCCTGTACTAAAGACGTAATAACTCGTACTAACTGCGTAATTGCGCGTACTAATGGTAGACATCAAGCGTAATAGTGCTATTATAACAAAATTTCGCATACATTATGAAACGTAACGCCAAAAACTAGAATTACTAACGTGTACTACCGTACTAACTCGTACACTTTCATCCGAATTGATTCCCCGCGTATGGTCCGTAGAGAATGTTAGTGAGGCGGTTTGTTCCTAATCTAGGGAGATCATGTTTTGTAATACCTTTGATGTCGCTTTCATGGACGTCTTGAGGATATATCACTAAAACACATGCAATAAAAAGTTATAGAGAGGGCACAAAAATAATATTATCCTTTCGTATTGCAAAATTTTCCCAGTGAGTTGTACAACTCCAGATTCAGTGTAATGCACAATCATAAGTCTTCAAAAAAGTTAATGGAGATGATATGATGTCTGTACCCAGGGTATATAGATATTATGGGAGCTTCTTTCGGTGATTTCGTATCTTAAAGGGCCCGTGCTGAACGTAACCCATCTCCCGAACGTGACGGTGTAAAGTGGTCTCCGGGCGGCATTAGCCCAGCCGGCTGCCCGCACACAATGCCGGCATGACTCGCCTAACCGCCGCGAGGCGGGCGCGGGCCCAAGTGGCCGGGCTGCGGCGCCACGCCACGCCACGCCACACGCAGAGCCCGTCTGTATGCAGGCCGCCGCCCGGAGATTCTGTGGCGGACGAGACCCGCCGCGCCGCTGGAGAAAAGAGGCAAAAGGACGACGGACGCGCGCGCCCGCGCGAAGGCGCTGGGGAGGGGGAATAGGGGAAGTGTGATGCTGCCCTTTACGAGTTCCTTGCCCTGTTTGATGAGGCGAGGCACGTTGGGCGCGGAGGAGAAGGCGCCACCAGCAGGCGCCAACAAGCCGCCCACGTCTGTTGTCGTCGCCGGCGGCCCTCCCCCTTCGGGCACCCACTGACCTCGCCGCCGGAGAACCTGACACCGTGTCTAACCTAGCGCCCCACAGCGGCCTCCAAATCACGAGGGAGAAGAGAGTGTCACCTGCGATAGAGGCGCGTTGGGCGGGGGCTCGGAGAGGGGATGGGCGCGGGGGAGTTCATTGGACGAGAGAGCTCCGGCTCGGCGGCGAGGACCTCGGCGAGGACGGCCCAGGGCCCGGGGGTGTGTGTGCGCGCGCCCGCTCCTCCCTCCGGGGGGGCCTGTCAGAACTTCAGCTCCAGCCCGCGGGCCTCCCCTGTCCCCTGTCTGCCGTTTGACTTGCGGGGCGTGGCGGGGCGTGGCGG
>NW_026267158.1:1822403-1829175 GCF_000697945.3 Frankliniella occidentalis | reverse complement strand
ATTAATTAACTTGATAAAGCGCTTTAACCCGCAGAATACAAATAGAGAGAAGCCCCCTTTCCTTCTTTTATATTTCCATTTGTGGAATAACCGAAATAAACATAAAGAGAGCCACACCAAGCCCACCACTGCGAACCGCAAAAACACCCACCACCCGCGCCCCACCCAGCTGGGGGGCTTGGCAAAGGAAAGAGCAATCTGTCGCCCTGCCGCGAGCCACGCCCCGCGCCCCCGCCACGCTCAGGGGGCTGCCGCGGTCCCTGGAGAGAGTTATCAAGTGAAATAGAAAAAATATCCGAGTCGTCGCCAAATCGCGTGTGCTGCTCGTCTAGTGATTCGTATTCGAGCGTGAGCGTCCCCACTGGACGCCCCCCCCCCCCCTCACCAAGGCATGATGAGCGATTTTCCATTCGAAACCGGCAATCACCGGCGAGATCGAACACGAATGCCTGTTGAATGGTGGAAGGGGTTGGTTACACGACGCGGCGGTGATATCATCATCTTATATTCGCCAGTGTCAGGTTAAATACGAGCACAGCGAAATCGTCCGCACGGGAAAAGGAGGGCAAAAGGGGAGCAGTGCGGGGGGCAGGCGAGGTTGAATTACTTCAATAATTTAAGACATGTCATTGGATCCCGGGCGGGGGAGAGCAGGGGAAAGATGAAACATTCCGGTTGGAGCCGCAACCACACCACACCAGGCCACGCCGCACCACGGAGCGCCGCACCGCGCTGAATGGGCGTGTCCTCCTGCTGCGATATCACGCGGTGCATTATTCATCCCTTACACGTTGATTAAGCGCGCCACCATTTCGACAGGCCACCCCGCTGCGTCGCGCCCCGCCGCGCCACCGCACCCGGCCGCACCCCACCGCGCCACGCCCCTACGCGCCTATGCTGAAAATCCGGACCTCTCTCATCCTGGACTGTTACCCCCTTCCACCCCTCCGCCCCTCCACTCTCCCTCTCTCTCTCTCTCTCTCCTACACCTCTTCCTTCACTCTCCGCTTCTATGACACCATCGACCTCTTTCCTTGTCTTTTTCCTCTCTCTTTTCATTTTTCCGACCCTCCCGCCCTCCCTCCCTTTCCTCTCTCTCTACAAATGTTTCTGTCCACTCTTCTTACTCCAGTCCTGTTTCCGGCCGCGAGGCGCACATCGCCGCACAACGCTGCACCGGGGGTATCCCGGCCAGCCGGCACAAAATCAGGCGCGGTTTTTACGGGGGGGGGGGGGGGGGGGCCCCCAAATCCCCCCCCCCCCCCCCCCCAGGGTAGAAAGGCAAATCTGTCCAACAAACCCCCTGAAAATAGGCAACCCCCAGTAAATCGCTCATTCCTGTCGGACGGACTTCAAACCGCCTGCGCCTGCGCAAAAGACGGACTTTAATCTGCCGGCGCGCGTTAACCACTTTATCATTGAATTAGACCGCTGTCTGGCCCGGCCGCCGCCGTGTTCCTCGCATAATGAATGGGACGCGATGGGGAAGGTATAAAAATTCCTCGGGGGCCATTAGGCGAATCGATGTGGCGGATCGGTCCGGCAAGCGCGATTGGGATTAGGTGCGGCGTGGCTTGGGGGCAAAGCCGTCGGGCCGTCGGGAAGGGCAAAGCGGGGTGGCCTGTACCCACACCCCTTACCAGGCCGACTGAAAGTAGGGCTGGAAATTTCCAAAATTTTCCGAAATATTCCCGAAAATTTCCGGCAAATGACTAAAAACTTCCAAAGTCTTGGAAATTTTCCATTTTTTTGACGGAAATTTTCCGTATTTTCCTGAAATTATCCGGGAACTTTCCAGGGGTTTCATCGATAGCTGCGTCCGTTTTCCTCACACATGCACTGTTCGGCCAGTATTACCGGAGACCTCGGCGCGCCTGCGAGACTCGGGGTAGGCCACCCCGCAGCACACGCATGCACCGAAGGCAAGATGTTGCCTACCAAGCGGGCGCTATATGAGAGCTTTGCACTGTCTAAACTTGGCAATTTCCTGACGGCGATTTTATCAAGAACTTGTAAGAAGTGGAATGTTATATACACACTGTATGTGCCGAGAGTGCGGTCCGACCCGGCATGTGGCCTACCCTTACTATACAGCCAGCCGCCCCCGCCCCATACCCGCTCCCACCCTCGCCTCGAGACTGGCCTGTGCTCGCTCGGCCGGACAAGGGCTGGGGACGGGGCCGATTTCAACGAATAAATAGCAGAGCGCTGTAGCTTTTACCTGGGGGCCTGAGGCGGCCGCCGTGAGGGGGACGGAAAAAAGGGGTTTGTGTGGCTGGCGGGGCTTGGAGGGGAAGGGGGGGGGGCAGCATCCGCCTCAGTGTCAAAGCGGAAAGCGGAGCGGGGAGGAGGGATGGGTAAGAAGGGAAGCGGAGGGAGGGGCCAGGCTGCGGGCCCAACTCACTTGAGCGAAAAATCAAAGTCTCCCCGAAAAGTTACTCCTGCTGCTGCTGAGCGCAGGGCTTGTGCGGTGAGGCGGGCCGGCCCGCGGCAGAGGCACCGAGCAGACCCGTAGGCCGGGCCGGGCAGGAGAGGGCGAAATAAGAAAAGATAAAGAGCCCATCAGCCGGTAAGGCGCGGCGGCAAGTTAGCGGGAGAAGGCGAAGGGGGAAAGGTGCGGTTGGAAGGGGAAAGAAGAGGGAGGACGAAAAAAAAATTGCTCCACCACAAAGACATTGTGGCTGCGGAGGCTGCAAAAGACACTGGAGCGTGAGGGGGGAGGGAGGGAGGCGGAGAGGTGCAAAAAGATTTGAAAGGACCGAAATGAATGGGGGAGGTAGAGACAAGGGGGTGGGCAGGGATGGTGAAGACAGCGCAGCCGGAAAGGATACGGAATTATACAATCGGAGAGAGAAGTTATGTCTCTGGTTTCGATCGGTTTCCGAGAAGTACCGGCGGCGGGGGTGGGGAGGATTCCATAATAAATAACCCGAGTACACAGTCACAACAGGAAAAATGGATACAAAATAGAAGCAGAGTAAGCGCTTCATCGCAGCACAGTGCCTACACCACAGCGCGTCCGACCTGGAAGAAAGAGGGTCGTGCGGAAAAGAGTTGGGGAAAGGAGATGGGAAGAGAGGAGGGATAGAGCGGGGAGGAGGAGGGGAGGAGGAGGAGGCGGAGGAGGCGGAGGAGGAGGCGGAGGAGGAGGCGGATCACTCGCCTGCAAGCAGTGGAGCTCCCCGCCCCGAGGCCTGGCAGGGGGCTTCGCGTGACAAGTCTTATTTTTCCGCGCCTTCCTCCCCGCTTCACCCTTCCCCCCTCCTCTCCCCCGGGATCACATTAGGCCGTGTGCCGTGTACCAACACACAGCGTGTGATATCTCCAGGCAGGCAGCAGGGGCCCCCGCCGCCCCCGCCGCCCCCGCCGCCCCCGCGTGGCCGCCACACCGACGCCGCGCCGCAGCGCCGCGTAGTGAAAAGTTTTTCGTACTAAACGTAATGGACGCTTGGAAAGGGAGAGATGCGGGAGGTGCGGGTAAAAGAAGAAGACGGCGGCGGAGGGCGGAGGAGGAAGAGAAGGGAGGCGAGCGGGCTGGGGACCGGGCCCGGGCCGGGCAGCGGCGCTGAGTGGTGCTAAGGTGCTAGGCGCGGCCGGGCCAAGCCCGCCGAGGACCTGGCCCCGTGCCCAGCCTGCCCCGCTCACCCCGCCCCGCTGGCTCCGGTCCTGCCGTGAACCCCGCGCCGCTCTCTGGGGAGACGTGCGCAGCCGCATGCATTTCGTCGCCGAGCTCGCGGGCCGGGCGGGCGGGCGAGCGGACGGGCGGCGGCGGCGTGCCCTGGAGAGGCACTTTAGCACTTTACTACAGGTAGCACTGAGTACACCGAGAGGTATACACGCCAGAGGTCGTTGTCGTGGAGAGGGGTGGGGCCAGGCTGGCCGCCAGGCCGCCGCGTGTCGCGCGGGCTCAAGTTGGTAGTCCTGCCTACAGCGACCTGCGCTCGTAAAGCACCGCGCACCGCCGCACCGCGCCACGCCACACAAACTTGCAAATGATCAAGTCGTTGGCACGCCTGCTCCACAATGTGCCCTCCGCTACTGTTGCCGCTGCTGCTGCCTCTACAGAGGCCGGGGCACGCGCGGTCAAAGTTGCGTTGTTTGGACCAAACAAAGTCTCTCGCGGTGCTTATATATTTTCTCGCGTGATCGTGATTTAAACTCAGCGGACGGTGACCCACCCAAGGACTCGGCAGACTTCATGCACAGGTCGATGATCTCGGACACACCCATCAGCGCGCGCGCACGTCTACAACGAGGTCTGCTTGCTCAGCCGCAAAATAACGTGTGCGCAAGAGTGGCTCAGCCAATAACGCGAGCACGCAGCCGGGAAAGCAACCAATAACGTGACCCAAAACAGTGCAGCTCAACCAATAACGCGAGAGCTGAGGTCTCAGAGTGAAACTCTGGCGCTGGACTACTTACAGGATGGTGGTGTCGGGCGGCACCCTGGGCACGTGGTCCAGCTGCAGGAACATGCAGCGCACGGTGGTCTTGAAGCAGACGCAGCGGTTGGGGCAGTGCTTGGCCGCGTGGCCGGCGCCGCTCCACGCGCGGTGGCCGTGCCCTCCCGCCGGGACGGGGCCGGCCGCGGTGGCGGCGGCGGCGGCGGGGACAGCTGCGGTGGTGATGGTGGACGCGGCCGCGGTGGCCGCCGAGCTGACCGCGGCGGTGGCCGACTCCGTGGGGACCGTCGGCGGCGCGGTGCTCGCGTCCCCGGAGGCCGACAGCGCGGCCGCTGCCAGGAGCAGCACGCACGTCGCCAGGGGGGTTCGCCAGGTCGCCGCCATGGCTGGAGGAGCGCTGCTGCCCTGTCGAGTTGAGAAAAAATGACAAGGCATGAAAATGATGAAAATGTGATCCCTTGCGGACGAGGGTGTCGTCCGTCGTGATTCTCTCTTGACAGCCGTTCACCACGCCGTTCCTCTAAAAGTACCCCCCCCCCCCTCCAGCTCTTTTCTCCGGTGTGCGTCGCCCCACCTTGTCGCCTGGCCCTCACTGACCCGGGCCACGACGGTGGCGGCGCGGAGGCGGAGTCGGGGGCGAGGGACGGCGCTCTGATAATCAAGCTGGAGAGCCCCTCCTTTATCTCGATAGCGCTCCGACACGCACCGTTGGTTGCGCTGTCCTCGGGCAGTCTCTCCCCCGTCTCCCCAACCCCCGCCCCCGCCCCCGTTTACCCCGTGCTCACCGCAACTCTACTGCCGCCGCCCCCCGGACAGGGGAAACCCAAACCGCTGCTACCAAACGGCTGGGACGTGTTCGAACTAACCTAACTCGCCTGCCAAAACGACCAGAACGCGAGCGGGGTGCGGGACCAAAGGAGGGGGCGGCGGCGGGGCGGGTGGAGGGCGGATATACAGCGCCACTCGCAGGGAGCGGGAGAAGCTTCTCTTATTTCCACGCCTGTTTGCTGTTGACGTTCTTTTCGGCTGGGTACACGGACTGTTTGGCGCACCCGACCGGAGGAAGGGTCGGGGAGGGTGAGCGAGCGGCCTCAGCGGTGTTACATGCGCGTATAAAATGTCACCCCCTAAAAATCGCGACGGAAATAAAAAGGAGGTTTACGCAGGTTTTACTCCGTGCGCAGGTTATAACGTCCCACGTGCGACAATTTTCCAAACTGAGTGAAAAGCAAAGAGTAATGAATGAGGTCTTTTAGGCGTAGCGCCGTCCCTGTCCAAAGCGGAAGGTGAGCGATTGTTCTAGCAGAGGTTAGGATGCGTTTCGTTTTGGATTTCGAACGGTTTAGAACGGGTCTATGCATCTAGCACCTTGGTACCACCTATACCAAGGTTTATTACGACAGTTGAGTCATCACCATTGAGTTAAAATGGTACCAGTACACTAACCTAAACAACACGACACCGGGACGGGTAGATGATTGCGAGAAGATTGTGTTAACTTACTTTTGCGAAGACATACTTTACAGAAGCACTTTTTGACACAAGATTGCTTGTGCAAGAGTGCTTTGGCCCAGCAGTCGTAACGCGCGGAACGAAAATGGCCCGTTTCGATCGCGCCAACGCGCGCGCGCGCGCCGAACGGGGTGCGTTTTACAGCGTTTTATTTTTCATAACTGTCGTCGCGTCGTATAGGTTAGGTTGGTTCACCTGCGTGGGTTCGGCGTCGAGCAAAGCAGCACAGATCGCCGGGCCGGATAACCGTCGATACGCGCTGGCCAGCGAAACGAGCGTGAAATCACGTGAAGCGTTGAAAATGTCTGATGGTTTATGGGTTTGGTTTATCTTTTGAGGAGCACCGGGAGCATCTCCCTTCCTCGTATCCCCGCTCTGCGCGACTGGCTCACCCGTCAGGGCCTCACCCCGCAGCCCGCACCACGCCAGCGCGCTGTGGCCCGCCCCGTCGGCCGGAGCCGCAGCGCCGCCGCCGCGTTCTCCTTTTATTAGTCGCAGTAAAAGGGAATACAACCCAAACCTGTCGGCGCGGGGCGTTTCGCGCGGCCGTTTCCCTTTTAATCTGGGCGCGTCCAGAACGACTTGTTAACCGGACCTTCAAACTTTTACGGTCCCGCCTTTTAGCCGGCAAGTTGAACGCGGACAGGCACTGCTGCTGCTGCTGTTTGGGAGTGTGTGTGTGGGGGGGAGGGGGGAGGGGGCAACACATAGCTGGACCTGGCTGGACACGAGCGCGGGGGCTCGCCGGCCTGTGCCTGTGCGCGCCGATGCTGCTAGTGAAGAGATCACACGGCCCACTGGGCGCAATGCCGCGCCGCGCCCTCATGCTGGCTGAGGTTGACAACACCCCCCCCCCC
>NW_026267158.1:1819911-1821298 GCF_000697945.3 Frankliniella occidentalis | reverse complement strand
CCTCTCCAAGCCCGCCCCCCTTCACCTTCACCCCCTGCCGTTAACGGCAAGCGGAGCGCACTGCCGGTCCGGCACGGTCCCAACGGATCGGATCCCCGGGTCCCGGTGCCCCGCACCACGCGATCAGCATGACGCTTCCGTATGTTCGGCACGATTAGCACGACCAGGGGCACGATCACGATCACCGGGATGAGCACGGTGGCGCCACTACCACGGGACCTACTGATGATTCTCCGCCCACGTCGCAGCACTTCGTGGTTGTGGGCTAGCTAGAATAAATCGAGTAGAGATGCGAAAAGCATCAATGCCCGCCCATGGGAGAGATATAGGGCAGGCTGCCATGATGCTTGATGATTTCTCCTTGTTCAGAGATAGCTCAAGTCGTCTATGAGGAAGCTGCCTCATGAGAGGAACAAGAAGAAGGAAGCCCTGAGGAGCTGGCGTGGCGTAGAGCCGTCTCTAAGCAAAGTAGAGGATGGCTTAGTCTAAGCCGTCTAAGCGGTCTAAGCAGAGGTTAGGTCGCGTGCGTGTCGTTAGGTTTCAAACAGTTTGGAACGGGACTATGAGTGCATAAGCACCTATAGCCTTTGTACCTGCTTTACGAAGGTTTATTATCCACATGATCATTGAGTTGAAATCATTCCAATGCGATATGTCCGTACACTAACCTAGAGGTAACAACACTGCAGGTTTACCTTCTTCTTGTTACTCTTATGAGGCAGCTTCCCCATAGCAACTCACCAACCATGGTAGCCGGGCCCGGTCCCCCCGGGGACTCATCCCGACTTGATCGAATGTGTATCGCCTTACAGTTTCTTTTTCTGATAAGTAGTATAACGCCGGCGATTGAGATAAGCCTCGCACCGCTCGCACAGACGTGACGTTAGGGGGGGAGGAGGGGGGGTCGTACTTTGTATGAAGACCGAGCAGCTGGACCCACGAGCAAGAGCTCCCCCCATCCCCCCGATAACAACGCCGATAACGAAATTAATATTGAGAATTACGCCAACTCGCGTTGTCGACCCTGGCGAACAGTCATCATACCGTCGCAGCGAAACGATGATTACGACACACGACTGTCTCTCTCTCTCACCGAGCTGTTTGCGATTACATCTCTCCCACAAAGATTTACTATTGGCGACGGCGAGCGGCCAGGGGGGCAGCAGGCTGCGGACAATACCCCCAAGGCCGGCGCGGCGGGTGTGTGTTCCACATTGATTCATCGACAAAGGAAAAGGCACCACCGGAGGGCGGCAGTGCGAGCGGAACAGGACCGGCGGCGCCTCGCGGCCCGCGGCCGGCAGCCACGGTAATTAGTTTATTCCCCAAAGTTGGTTCGTGGGGGAGAGAAGGAGAAAAGCAGCGAGAGAGGGGAGGGGGCAGGGGG
>NW_026267158.1:1812397-1818711 GCF_000697945.3 Frankliniella occidentalis | reverse complement strand
CCCCCCCCTTTCTCTTCCTCTATGCTCGTTCCCGGAGAGCCTATAACGCGCACGACGTGCATGCGCTCGCTCCCGCTCCGCTCGGCTCCGCCCGGCTCCCCCGCGGCCGGGTGTAAGCCGCTGGCGCCATCACAATAATAATGCGATAGCCAGGCCAGGCCGGGCCGGGCTACAGGCTACACCACAGGCGCAGCGCGCCGTTAGTATTAGTGTCTAGGCCAGGGCAGGGCCGCTCGCGCACAGACACAGAGTGCAAAAGGTTTCACTGCTTGGAGAGCAGCAGCAGCAGCAGCAGCAGCTGGCAGTGCGGCAGGTCAGTTGCGGGTATGAGCACTGATAGCAGCACAGCCAGCTGCAGCGCTGCAGCAGAAGCAAGCAGTCAGCACTGCGACGACGGCACTGCGCGACCATGGCGCGGCGCGACCTTAGCGTAAAAGGGGGACAAACAAAATCATAAAGTTTTTGCTGATCCGCGAAGCAATATAAAGGAAGCAGCCGCACCATATTGAAGCGGGGGAGGACAGGAGGGGAAGGGGGAGTACGCCGAAGTATAGTATAAGGAAGGGAGCAAGGAAAGAGAGCGCGGAGCCAGGAGGAGAGGAGGAAAGAGTTGAAGACAAAGTTTCATACTCGATTTGGCCGCTTGCAGTGCGGCGCGCGGTCGCGTTGCTGCAGCCCGAGTGCGTACGCCGGATACACATTTTCATAACGGCAACACTCGAGACAAAGTCGTATGCGAGTGCGAACGGAGACGCCGTCGTAAAACATGTATATCTGCTGCGATCAATGCGGGAAACTACTATACTGGCGGCCGAGCTACGGCGTCGTCGTCGTCGTCGTCAGCTCTGCGGGGCAAGTCCCTTTCGGCTGCGTCAAACGCGCTTCATGCCCGCTCGTAAACGCAGCGACGTCTGGCTCTCTGGGTGCGGAGCAAGCAGAGCAGGAGCAGGGGGGCCCGTGACGACGACGGACGGGACGACGACGACGCGGTGCCGCCAGCTCAGGCAGACAGACAGATGCGGCCAGATGGCCCAATCCGATGTGGCTTTCGTCTTAATGGTCCAGGCGGGGCGGGGCGGGGCGGGGCCGTGCCATGGGCGGCGCTGGGCGCCCCCCGAGGGGGCCTAATTCGACCACTTATTAGCCAATCAAGACGCCTTTGTCGAGCCTGCCAGCCTCTGCCCTTTCGACTGCTAAATGCTCCCGCCGCCGCCGCCGAGCGCGCGCAACCACAGCCACGGCAGCCGCGCGGAGGAGAGGATCACGGCCCAGCGGCAGCAGCGGCTGATTAGCTGGGATGAGTGATGACCTGATAGCGGGGGGGGGGGGGCGGGGCCCGCGGGGCCAACCCGGGGGTCAACCCGGCGCGGGGAATGCCTCATCAGGCGTCGGATCACGCACGGCACGGATCCTGCCGGCAGCGCGCACTATGAGAAATAACGAAGCACGCGCGGGGGGCGGGGGAGGAAGGGAGGTTAGCAGAGGCGCGGCTATCCCCCTCCTCTCTCTCTCTCTCTCTCTCTCTCTCTCTCTCTCTCTCTCTCTCTCTCTCTCTCTCTGTCTCTTTCGCACATGAGCTAGCTCACTCACTCATATGACCTCCGTACTCGCCTCCGTATGCATAAGCGTACCGTGTGAGGTTTGATATGTTGGCTGCCGGACTCATCTCTGTTAGATCGTGAGCCTTATTTGTCAGAAGGAGGTCCCGGCCCCGGCCCCGGCGCCGCCCTCGGCGAGCAGAGCAGGCACTCACGTCGGCTCACGCTCAGCGGGGGGTTTCATTCGCCGCCAGTCGGGGCAGAGCCCGGGCAGAGCAGTGAGCCGTGGGGGCCTCTAATCGCCCAAGCCAAGTTTATAACAGCTTTCTGCCCGGCCCGGACGGCGCAGGACAAGGGCACACCGCAGCAAGCCGGGTCTGAGGGCGCTCAAGGGTGTGCGGCGCTCAGCCGGTGAGGGCTGAGGGCTGAACGTGGTCGAGCCACCACCCCTCGCCCTCCAACCCTTCCTCTCACTCTCTCTCCCTCTCTCATTGTTCATCTAGCGACCTCCCATACACCCTCCCCTCCCCTCATCTCTCTCTCCCTCCCATTTCCCTCTCTCCAAAGCAGCGACTCCTTTCCTTGCTTCCCCTCCTCTACCACGAAACATTAACACATGCCCACACACACGCATTCACACAAAAAACCTAAACCAAAAAGAAACAATCCTACCAACAACAAAAAACAGACGCGAAACACGCAACGCGAAACACGCACGTGCGGAGAGCCTCCTGCTCACACTCGTGTGCGGGCGGCGGGCACAAGAGAGCCCCGTGGGGGCTTATGGCGTTTGGGAGGGTGCGAGAGAGACAGGCGACAACCTGGGCCTTTCGCCCATCTTCATCCCTCTCCGTCTCACCCACGGACGGACCCGCAGAGGCGCGCGTTTGTCTCTCTCGCACTTATGGTTCGACGCCAGTGAGGTGTGAACCCGGCCGGGAAGGCGCGGGCGAGCAGAAGGGGAATGGGTGGGAAGGAAGGCAAGGAGGCGGCAACAGGAGCGGTCCGCCACCCCGCCCGCTCCGCTCCGCCGCGCACCGCCCCGCCTCGCCCCGCCACGCGGCGGTAACTAGGACCCGCGGACCGCACAGAGGATTGGATTCCAGGCCGAGCAAAGAGGATGGCCAAATCGACCAGGCAGGGTGCGGCCGTCAAGCGCACGCTCCGACAACCACTGCTGCTGCCGCCGCCGCTGAGCCGCGTGCCCGCTCGTAAAAGTTTCATTTTCGTTATTTCCATCTAGAGCAGAGGCCTGCTCATGGAGGAAATATACTTCCTCCATACGAGCCTGCTGGTGTGCGCGAGGGAGGCTGTCGGCTGACGGCAGCTGACGAGGACTGCGACTGCGAAGCGACAATCGCCCTCTGTCCTCCTACCCCATCACGGTGGGCCAAAGCCGGGGCCAAAGCACAGTTACCCCCCCCCCCCCTCGTGCTAAAACCGCTAAAACATCATTTGAGCCTCAGCCGCACCTGCTGTAGACACCCGGTGGCTGATTTACGCCACACACTTCTGTAAGGCGGGCTTGCCTATCGCCCCTGTACACGGCGCCTTACGAGCCGAGCGAGTAGGCAACCCGCCCGCAATCGTGCGTGCGGTACAGTATACCTACAGAAGTGCACGGAGTGAATCGGCCACCTGGTACATGCCCGCGTATACAGGGTAGTCCACAGATCTCTGCCTTCATTTGCTTATGCTGGACTGCTTGCAGGCTCGCGGGCGCGGGTTGCATACTCGCGCGGCAGGCGAAAACGCCCCGGGGTGATCGACGGTGTACGCAAACCCCCGCCGACACGCCTGCATTCGGTTACGGTAGAGTGTAAGCAAAATAGAGGAAGGGGTCTGTGGACCAGCCTGCAGATTCGAAGAACACAGTTAAACAATATCTCTAGATCGTACTATAGTAGGAGTTTTTGAAGAGTCCGGGAGGAGAAGGGTGTGGTGGCGGAGCAGGGCCGCAGGCTCACGGTGGTGGTCGCCGTCAGCTTAGCCAAGGACGCGGGCTGCGCGCGCTCATCTCCGGGTCGCCCGGGTTGCGCCCCCCCCCCTCCCTCTCCCCCCTTTCCGGCTCCACCAGACTCATTCCGTATGTCCTTTGACGGACGGCCGTGGAGCGAATTCAATCTCTCTCTCTCTCTCTCTAGAAAACAACTTGGGGCTGGGCTGGGCTGGCGGGCGGCACCTGCGCTCGCTAGCAGGCCCGGGGGGACCCACCCGCGCCCCGCGGACGACCAGAGCGCACGTTTTATTCGGATCCCGGTACACCTCCGGCAAAAGAAAGAATGGGTGGCGAGCTTAATCATGTGATGGGATTGGGCCTCGAGGTGGTCCTCCTGGGAGCCACCCGGGCGTTGCCGCCCGGCTTCGATCTCAAAGCCGGCTGGAGCTTGCGCACTCTTCGTCGCGAAACAGCGCGGGATGGCTAGGGAGAAAAATTGAGGGGGGGGGCACCCCAGAAAACCAAACGCGTTGCTAGACGTTGTAACAACCAACGGGGATGTTATCCCGATTAACACCGCTGTCAGTTCGTTCTTCGAGGTCCCAGTGCGCGATTGACATTTCCCTGCTCGGAGACAGGTAACGAGCAATCACACCGGGGGTCCGTGTGGGGCTTGCCTCTTACCCGCAGCCTAAGGTATCCTCTCCGCCGGCACACTGACACACTGCTGGGAGGAGAGCGGGCGGGCGCGGGACCGCGACGAGTCGAGAGAACGAGCCGGACGAGGCGGGCCGCGCGGCTGCGGAGCGGGGCGGGCGGTGAAGCGCGCACCGGCACCAGCGACGAGCGACTGGCGGCGCTGCCGGCCGGGGGGAGCCAGCCGCACCGCGCCAGCCCAGCCGCGCCAGCCGGCCGAGCCGGAGCGGGAGGGCGGAAGGGAGAGGAAGGGGCGCTGAGCCGGGAGAGCGAGAGGGAAGGGGGGAGGGTGTGTGTGTCGGGGATGCTGCGCCGCTCTGCCGCCCTGCCGCCGTAGTCGTCCCGGAGAGGGTCCAGAGGGTTGAGACCGCAGAGAGAGAGAGAGAGAAAGAGAGAGAGAGAGAAAGAGAGAGAGAGAGGGGGGGGAGGACGGAGGAACTGACTACCAACAACGTGTCCGAGGTGAACCGACCCCCCGGTGTGCGGGTGGCGGTGAGGGTGCGCCTCATGATGCCTCAGCTCATGCCTCAGCTGGCGGCGGCGGCTGCCCGCCGACATGAGAAGAAGTTGGGTAATTAAAGGGTCTAAAAATGGGCGTTCTGTTTCAGATGAATTTGACAGTTGTTTCGTCCGGTTCATCTATGGGGGAGGGGAACGGGAGCTTGGCGCCTGCGAGACTCAGGGTAGGCCACCCGCTGGACGCGCACGCGCAGCAGGGAAGGCGTTGCCTACCTGCCAGGCGCTAAAGGGGGTTTGCTTGGCTTGGGCTGAACTTAGCAGTTTCGTGACGGACTTGCTTTCTGGATGATCCATAACGCGAGCGATAGTTCGAGGACTAACGATTTATATTTTCAGATTACGGACCTTAAGCTAAGAAATTAAAATTTCCACCGACCCTAATAAACATTTGATATCGACTAATTTTTAGTTTCATTTAACCCTTTACCCCGCGTACTGTCGTCACGGCCGCGGTAGCAACTTTAAAAACCTCAAAGCGGAGCAGAGAAACGACGTATAAACTTCCCCACGCAGCGCGGCAGAGGCGCCACTCGGGGCGCCTGCTCGCTGGTGGCGGGGCGGGCGGGGCCGGAGCAGGAGGGCGAGTCGCCCTCGGTGCGAGAGGTGAGTTACCCTCGGCCTCGCCCAACCAAACCACCACCACTAGCAGCAGCAGCAAGAGTTCCACCTCGAAATGACGGCACGACGGCTCGGCCAGGGCAGGTCGCAGATTGGGCAGGGGCAGGACCCACTCTCCTCGGCGTCCTTTCGGCTGCTCCGGCTGCGGCCGTATCCTTTGTAGCATTTTGCTTCGCCCGGCTCGGCTCCGCCCCGGCGCACTGGCATGAGCGAACGCTCTGGAGCTCACTGTGAGCCCTGGCGGGGGCGGGGGCCTGGCGGCTCATGTCCGCGGCACAACAAATGGAGGGGATTCTGGATCGGGCCGAGTTGTTCGTATTTTTTTCCTCCTTCGTATTTTCCCCCTTTTCTCTTTCTCACTCCCTCGTGGCGCTCCGGGGGGTGGCGCCCCCTAGAGAGAGAGAGAGAGGGGGGGGGGGCGAGAAGTGCACGAGACAAAAGGCCCCCACGGAAGCGGAAGCCGCGGCAGAGACTTCTGGCTGGAACGTATTGCCGGGCGCCGCGCGGCTACGCCAAAAACAAGAGAGGAATTTACGATTGCATCGAATAAGACGGCTTCAAGCGGCAGCGGGGGAGGGGAGGGGTGGGGGCTGACGGGCGGCGGCGGGAGGGTGATATGTGCGCGGGCAGCAGCAGCGGCGGCATTGTCCGGCCATCCCCTACCAACCACCACCTCGCCGGCCACCGCGGGCTTAAATCAGGGACAAAACTTCCACCCGGCGCAAACAAGCCTGCCCCAGAGAGGCTCTCGCAGCCGGGGCGAGCCGGGCGGACCGGGTGCGGAGCGGAATAATTGAGTAAACGAATTTGGTTCGGCGAGTAATTGCTGCTGCCGGTTCCTGGTGGTCTGGCCGCGGCTGGGTAGGCCTCCCTGCCGTTCTGCAGAGCGCCGGTGTGTGTTGGGTTGCCTACCCGTCGCTCCGCAGGCGGCCGGCAACGCTGGGCGCGGGCGCGCTCTCCTTTGTGGCAGAGAGTACAGAGATAGTCACCCACGAACCCCCCCC
>NW_026267158.1:1798049-1812157 GCF_000697945.3 Frankliniella occidentalis | reverse complement strand
CCTCCCTCCCTCCTCTCACCCCCGCTTTCATCCCACCCTTCTTCATTCCAGCCCGTTTTTCTCCGGCCTTTGCGATTTGTCGCTCTCATGTTGCAGAAAGCCCCTCTTCTCATTACTGCAGGGCGAGGAGTGCGCCTCTGGCAGAGCGCACGGCAGCGAGAAGGCTGGGGCACCTGATGTGCTATGAGGACCATAGTTCCGGTCACACCTGCGGGATGACAAGCATACCGCCAGCATCCCTGTTTTTTTGCTACACAGTTGTAGCTACAGCCGACACGGCCACAGGCAGCTTTATCAGAACCGACTGTGGAAAGAAGTCCGCTCGGCGTCCTAAATGTCGACACAGAGCCGAGTCATTATCACCTTCGACGCACTGCCACCACTACGCCGTCATTGAAACTCCACGACGGAGACGTGGTGAAATTACGGGTTTGAAGTCCATTTGACGTTTGGTATTTATTTATTTTTATTTTTTGGGGTTTTTTTCCCACATTTTGCCCGAAAAAAGTTCTTCTATGGATTAAGCTGACTCTGGCCGCCGGATTTGTGGCCTGCTCATTTTTGTGGTAACAAACATTTTTGAAATGCTTGTGCGCTTTAAAAAAAATAATGTTAAATGCATAGTTGCGAAAAGAAAATCACCTTTATTTCCTTTGCTCTAACAACCTTAAAAATAGGTACAACATAGTGCTCCAAGATTAGCCAGAACAGAGCCAGGAAACATTCAATAAAACCACCCCATTACTGTCTTTCAAGTCACATAAAAAAGCTCTACCTTTGAGTGAGGATGGAGGCTATTTTTGAGCTGAAAGTAGTAAAAAAATCACAAAACAAGAAGTACAAATCAGAAAGCTGTTTTATATCAGACCCAAACGCACAGATATTTTCAGAAAATTAGGAGAATAAAATATCAAGAGGAGCAATTCTAAACCTACTCACCTCATAAAAACTAATAGCTGTGGTAAAGGAACAGGTTTATAAACAGTCTTACATATCAAAATTGTAAACAAGAAATACAAAAACACAACAACAGTAAATAATGCAAAGTTACTGTTATATGGCCGTAAAATTTAAATACAGATAATTAATTCAATATAAGAACATTTTAGCCTAAACTTTATAGTTTACTGTCTACCTGTCACCAAAATGGAGTGTGTTCATGGTGACAGTGGCTCAGAACAAAATGGTTTGGAGATCAGGTTAAAATTTACTCTTCATCAGTGACTTCTTTTACATAAGAGTTAATGGTAAAGTCGGAAGATAGATAATTGAGAGTTCTATCAGTATACCAAGAGGCTTTAAACACTCACTTTTATTCAAAGTGGTCTGTGCCACTTGCAAACATGGCTCACTCAAGGCCCATACAGGAGAAAAACAATAGGAAAATCTGCCCATGCGCTAGCATGTGGGTACTATAGTGTAACTGCAAATGTGCACAGGGTTTATTTATACACCTGGAGTGATGACATATCAGAATAGTTATTAATCATTACTGATTATAATAATAACAAAAGTACAGATGTTACTTTTTAAATTAATCTCTATCCCAAATTCAATTTAAAGTTGCCTAATCAACCCTGGATAAGGTTCCAATAGTCAAGAATTGTCAGAAATAATGACATTACTCAATTCCACAAATCTCTACGGTACACAGGGAATGTTCAACAACAGCCAACTTTCAGACGTTACCCTGAAAACACATAAATAAACTGCTCACTACATTACATAGATCAACAAAATCCTCAAATCACAGATAAAAGGAGTGAAAGAAGTGGCATAGAAATATTTGAAGAGTTAAGTAGAACACCTGGTGGAAAAATTACATTGTCTTACTACATACTACGGAATATCTCATTCAAAACACAGGAATGGGGTCTAACTACGGTCATGACAGCGACGTAAGCTAGTACCACTTAGATTCTTTTAAGTGACACCTACAAATTATCATATTATTTTCTGATTGGTTGAAATGAAATAGAACTGTATATGATCTGCCCAAAAAGAAGAGACTAGAAAATTGATACTGTTTAACAACTACTAAAGGCATAAAAAATATGTTGGAATATGCACTAAATTTATAGGATTTTGAACTCCAACAATCAGTCCTCCTTAAAACAAAGTACGAAAATATATCAAAATGGGAGGGAGGGGAAATGGATAATATCCTACTTAGACTAAAAATCTGTAACTTTTTAAATCAAGAATTCTACAATGGCCATGGACTATCAATCTCTTGACATTCATCACAATGAGTCTACATTCAAACATATTAATCTGCTGCTTCTAGAGACCATACATTGGCTTTGGCATATTTTCAGTGAAACAAGTTTCTTTCCAGCAAGATGTTATTTTTTTTTTCTCTCCACAAATTACTATCCATTAAAAACAGGATAAGCATTAAAAACCCAGTTATCATGCCATCGAAGTGCACGAAATTGTTGGAGCTCTGCTCGAAATAATGAGACTTTGGAGCTTGGAACAGGAAAGTTGCGGAACCAAGATATAAGCTGTTCTGAGAGCTCTTCAGCATCCCGAAATACCAAACTGTTCTGTTCATGTTTCACCAGTTCATCAAGGCTGCAATAACAAATCAAAAATGTTATAAAATTGTGAAGCATTAACTAAAAACGAAAGCACTAGATTTATTTCTTCTCTTCACACTTACCACTTGAATTTGATTGCACAGACAGGCAAACAGCAGCCAAACATGTCAACAACTTTCATTGGTAGATCAAGGCCACTTGATGAGGTATGAAGGCAAACCCCAAGGTCAGCACTTGCTGCAAAAGAATAGAAGTCACAAGTAGAAATTACAGCAAAAGTTTAAGGAGTTTGTGAGAATACAACACTTTTGCATCAGATAGGTTGGATGGAATTGGGAGAATGATGATGATTATGTTGTTTACTTCAACAAGATGTTTACCTAGCAGCGAAGGGTAGTCTTGTGGTTGTAGCCAGGGGGTAATTACTTGAACATGGCGCCACTTTTTACTGGCAATAAGATTGCAATAGTAGTGTTTCAAAGGTCCCTTTCCAGTGATGACACAGACAAGAGGAGGGAGGCCTGATTTACCAGAAGCTCGTTTTGTTTCATATGCTGCACGATAAAAATAAAGAAAACACATGAATCTGTGCACTTGATAAATTGAGAAAAAAACTGCCACTGTCTACTTCAAATCTTCTAATTTTCTTACTTTGAAGAGCATGGAGAAGAAGACCAAAATCTTCATCCTCTGTCCAACTTGTACTAGAGACTAGAAGACCAGGCCTATCATCTCGCAACTCATACTGCCCATCCAAGGCTGCTCTTGTAAATCTAGTCACTTCTAAACCACTTCGAAATTCTTCAAAATCAACACCAAGTCTGAGGAACAGTTCATGCTCTTCCCTCACAGATATAGGGCGGAAAATATCAGGTGGGCGGTCGTATAAGGTTGTGGCACTAAGGAAGATGGGAACAAAACTTCATTTGTCTGAACTATGCATAATAAAAACAGATGTTTCCATTTTGGATCAGAAGTGAATACCTTATATTCCAATTTTTCTCCAAGTCTTCTCTCATGGCTTTTGTAACACAAAAATGGGCAGATGCTTTTCTTCCAAAGTAGAACTCAATCCACTTGTAAAACCGTACCAGAATGTGCTGCTCTCCAAGAGTCAAGCCCATTATCGAAAATCCATAGTTGTGCCAGTCAACAATAAAGCAAGAGTTCATACAAAAACAATAAAACCAGCAAACGATCATTGCTGGCACAGCTGGAGGATTTTGCAGCAAAACATAGTCTGACTTTGGTTTTAAAAACAATGCTGCTAGAAGAGTACAAAACTGCCACAATACTTTGAAGGGCAAAAATGCAGCTGTAAGTTAAAAGAAAATTCACTGTTTAGAAATTTCGGAACTAGGTACTAGGTACTAGGTACGATGTAGAAAGACCTTTCTACAAGGTCTTTCTACATTGTGGTATTAGGGGACGGGGACATGTACAAAATTATAATTCATGTAACCAATAATTATTAGGACTCAAGCAAGGGGATAGTTCAGTAACAAATTAATAAAAATTGTAAACGATCTAAGTACATACCACTTCGTATATCAGGGCAAGGTGACATGTAAATAAAACGTACATCGTGGCGTTCCCGAAGCTCAGGTATGGGTTCAGAACCTCCATAACCTACAACGTCAACGTCAAATCCTTCTTTCGCTAACGAAAGAGCGTGATATTGCATGCGTGGGCTTCTTCCAACATCTCCGACTACGACGACGCAGACAGACTTTTTCTCTCCTGACATTTTGATAAATTTTTCTACCTAAACACGAATGATTTGTAGCATTTCTATCATCTTTGTTTACTTCAGCAGAAACTCATACACGCAAAAGTCTACTGCTGGCAACATCGCTTGTTTTCGTAATCGACCTCTAGCGACTCTCGAAGCGAAGCAGCCAACACAAGAAGCGACAGAAATTTTTCTGGACAATGCATTTGACAGATATAAAGAGTTAATAAATTATTGCATCAACTGTAAAAACATAAATAATGAATACAGAATATTTTTAAAAATCCATTTTTAATTTCACAGTTAACAGGGGTTTGGAGGTGAAGATGGCATGTTTTTCAAGTTTTTGTTTGGCCAAACTGTCAAGCAGACGATGCACAAGGAGCTGGAGTTTGAATTTTTCCGTTTCACTGCTTCGTTGTTTAGTGTTAGGTTTATTCTAAGTTAAGAGTTAATGTCTGAGATACTTAGCCATCTCTGACAAATAAGAGCTGATGAATTATTTCAGTTTGAAACAGAACTGACTTCTTACTTGAAGGTTTGTAACAATTTCCTGTCAGAATTTTTGCATTGCATTTTGAATTAACTCTAGTTTTTACGTATTTACTACTCGTTAGATGACAACACCTCCAAGCAAAAGTAGAATGGAATGTAAAATATCAGTAGAGGATGTTGATATTACGGATGATGAAGTAGAGTGTCTGCGCACGATCCTTGAAAATTCAGACTCTGAGCCACCTGGACCAATGTATCAAGGTAAACCACCACAACCCTTCTTAACTTGTATTGTTACTTTTCAAATATAAGTTGTATATTTTAGCAAAATATATCATACATTTATTGTAATTGAATGTTTAGATACTAATAAGCACCTTGCTGAGCTCCTCATGAATTCTGGAAATGAAGAGGAAGCGAACTACCATTTATCTGAAAGCCTTGGCACTACCCTACGTAATCAAGCATGTTCTCGCACGGAGATTCAAATAAAGTATAGAAGCTGTTTCCACCATAACTGTCTGTTATGAAATTTCAGAAAAGAGATTCATTTTTGTTTATTTTTTTCCATTGTTAGAAAGAGCAAAGGGGATACATCCATGCTGCAAGATCTAATAAAACACCTGGAATTTGGAGGGGGCTGTCACCATGGTGTCACTGGGCTTAACAAGAGGCTCTCAGATCTGCCATCTGGTAAGGCAGTCAAATTTTCTAGAATGTAGATACTAAAGTCTTAAACTCCCACAACCCACAATATTTTCCTTTTTCTTGTTATTTACCAGAATGGACAGTACTTCAGCTTACTTTACAATGGGATCCACTGTCTCGCTTTCCTCCAAGAAATAGAGATGTAAATCGTGGTCTAGGTACTTTCTTCACACGATTCTCATGTGGAGACATTTCGCATGAAATGAATGATCTTGGGTGAGATTACTGATTTTGAAATCACTGTACTTAGTTGAGAACATTTCAATATGATACAGTAGTTACATACTATCTTGGAAAAAGTGTAAAAAACAGTCTGTTTCTTTTACTCTTCTACAGCGAAGGTGGAAAGCCAATTACTATATTCTTACCAACTTTGGATGATAATAAGGATCGGTTGTCACTTATGGCAGCAATGAGAAGTCATCTGTCTAAAATGACTAGTTCCAGGAAAGTACAAAGGAGTAAAATTCATGAGGAATGTAGCCTTGGTGTTGAGGTACAACTATATAGTATTACATCTGCCTATTGCAAAAAATACCTATTTCTCTATGCAGCTCAAAAATTACAAAATATTAAAATGATTTCATTTTAGGCAACTGTAAACGACATGCAAATGTGGATAGGGGGATGGCATTGCTTATTTTTTGGTAGACTAGCAAATGAAAAACTACAAACTGTCATAAAAAATAATGTGGACTCAATAATATCCTCATATGAAATTGATTTGAGCAGTGAAGTGAAACAAGATACTACGTCAAAGTCACAAAGGTATCTTTTGTTTATTTCTTGTTTATTGCTGTGGTATCTTGTGGTATTATTTTTCATATTCTGACAATACTTACAGATTGAAACAGACTAAACAAATCATAAATTTGTCAGAGAAGACCTTAAGGATATTGTATTTATTAGCTTCATCTCCAGCAGTAACTCCAAAAGAATTATTAGTAGTAATTTCTACACTTTTAGACGACCAGAGGTTTGCAGTGTATTTGAGTAAGAAAATCTGTGAAATAACTAGTACACATTCAGCTGCCTTACACGCAGCTAAACGACACCCAGTTGTACTTTTAATTGATGAGGTAGGTTCTGCACTTCTCAATTTCAGAATGTTGTGAACAACTGTGAACTGTGGTACAAATCCTCGAATTATTTTATCTATTTTATCAGGAAATGGACATACTGCCCTTTGAAGTAATGTCACCATTGCAAGAACAACCCTTCACAAGAATGCCCAGTATCCATTTCCTTCATGCATATTATTTGCTGCACAAAAACACTGTTATTAGGTATAACTTAAACTCAAATTTCAAACTAGAAATCAAATTATTAATTCTGTAGTGTGCATGGGAGAATTTTTTTTAATCTTACAACAGACATAGGCAAAAGCTCTGTTTGTTTAGATTAAAGTCAAAATTTACAAGTTTTTGATTTTTGTGTGTGTGTTGTTTTTTTTGTTTTTTTTTTTTTCAATCTAGGAATGGGGTTGATACTGACAAATGTTTCTATATTATAAATCCTTCAAAGGATCTACCTCAGCTGGAAAAGGTATTTACGTCTATTTCGTCAATTTCTTGTGTCCAAAAGTGGAAAGGTGTTGTAAACAAAATCCCAACACCAGAAGAGGTTTTAAAGGGACTTCAAGCAAATGACATGTTTTTGTAAGTTACCTGATTATTAAGATTCTTTAAGATACCTGGTTATCTTGTTTGCTTTCTTGTCGACTTCTCTTAAATTTTTATTTTTTTGTAGATACTGTGGGCATGGCGGTGGAAATCAGTTTATACCAAGGGATAGCATCGAAAGAACTGATATAAAATCTGTTGTATTCCTGTTTGGCTGCTCTTCAAGCAGCTTGGAGTGTCTTGGAGGAAGAGTAGAGATGTCTTCCCTCTTCTACAGTTACTTAATTGGTGGAAGGTAAATCTGAATTCTGTTTGAAGGCTGATTCTGTTGTACCATATTATTTCCTTTTGCATATGATGGTTTACTTTTCAGTCCTTGTGTTGTTGGCATGCTTTGGCAAGTTCTCGATTCAGATGTTAATGCAATGACTCAAGAACTGGTCAAAATTTGGTGTTCCTCTGAAAAATCCTCAGTGAAAGAAGCTGGTGACTTACAGGCGTTGGAAACAGAGTTTGGAAATATGAAGATAAATGCGTCCAAAGGTAAACTAATCCCTTTGTTACTTTATTTTTAAGAAACTTGCCTCTTCCATGTAGTATCACTGCAGAAAGAATTGAGCCCTTTCTGCTTGGGATATTGACATGAGAGGGATTCAATTCTTTCTGCGCTGATAGTACCTACCTAAGATTTTTCTATTCAGCAGGAAGACAAAATACTGGAAATTTATCTGAAGCAGTTTCATTGGCAAGAAGAAAAGCAGTACGTTTTCTCAATCAAGCAGCTCTTGTAGTACGGGGTTTACCTGTGTTTTCCTTGAGCAAATCATAGCACTTACCTGTGATAAACTACTTGTTCTTTAGATAAATTTAAAATTCTGTCTAGAAATTTGAGTTGTATATTCAGATTGTATCTAAATCATGGCATACTTAGGATAGGTAATAAATCTTATCAAGAAACAATCAAGTTTCTTTATTAGTGATGTTAATTTGGTGTAAATTATTTCAGTCTATTAAACTTTTAAAAAACTTAACTTAAATTGTTGCACCATTAAAAAGTGACACTGAACTTCCCTCCCTGTAGCTCATTCTCCTTTTAAAAAAACAATTTAGAAATGTAAGACTTCAGAAATAAATTATTCAGAGGCATTGAAATATGCTCCAGTTTTACAATGTTGCTAGCACCAACTCGGGTACCAAATGTAGTGACTCTTAAAACTTGTGAGTACCACAGCTTAAAAATTAAATCGATCAATATTTTAAAAACATTCTTAAGAGGGGCGGCCGAAAATTACAGAAATAGCAAGAAGAGCGACCACTCTTGCAACATATTGAAAAGAATTTCAGAGCGCACCAATACATCGTCCGCAACATGTCTATATACATTTTTCATCACAGATAAGCTGCTGTCCTTGTCGCCATCCGGCTAGATGCACAGACGGCTGGGTTAAAGCCCGCGCATCAGGCTTGGCTCAGCAATAATAATGATAATTACAATTACGTCCTGCCTTGTGGACGACAGTTGACTCGCCAATGCCGAAGGCAAAGGGCAAGAAAACCACGTGTCTCTCTGACGCCTGACGCAGCTCACGAGCAGTCGGCCGAAGTCACTACCGCGAAGCTGGGCAGGGCGGGGGCAGTCTGGGGAGTTGGCGGCCCTCCCGAGGGTTTCACCTCGCCCGTCGGACGGCTTCAAGACTTGTCCGTCTTGGTGGCGGCCGCGTCCGTCTGCTCCGCGGCGGGCTGCGCGCCCCGCGCCTCGTCCGTGGACTGCGACTCGACGTACGTGTACCGCACGGCGAGCCAGATGAAGAGCACCATCACGACCAGCATCAGCCCGGCGAACAGGAAGAACTCGCTCGCCTGGGGGACATCCGGGGCGGGTGTTATGGCACCGTGCGAGCAGGGATTTTTAAAGTCCCCAATTTTTCTGATATAATTGGAAAACTTTCCAAAATTGTTTTTTGTTTTTGTGTTTTGTTTTTTGTTTTTTGAAAAAAAATGTCAGAAAATTTGGAAAAAATCCACAGAAGTTTAAAAAAAACAAAATTCAGACATTTAAAAAATCTTACCCCTCCCCCCCCCCAAAAAAAAACTCATGGAAAACTACAATACAATCCCTCGGTGCAGGCAGTGCAGGCCCGAGGGAGGCGCCGAGCGCCTGCAAGCGGTGGGGTAGGCCACCCCGCACGGCCGCGCAGCCCAACGGGCCTGCCTACGCGGGCGCTCCGCTCCGAGCGCTCTGACTCACCTGGCTGGAGAAGAATCTGATCTCCGTAATGAGGACGACGATGAGGTTCCCGAAGGCGACAGTAAGGAGCCAGGCCGATGTGAGAACAGACTTCATGCTGACTGGCGCCTACGGGAGGAAAAAGAGATCGGGGGAGTGTATCATTGAAGCACCTTCAGGAGAGTGTTACCCAAAGTGTTCTCCAGTCAGATTTAATACATTTTTTGTTTATTTTCAAGTACCTGTGTGAATGCAAACTCCAGACCGGTGACGGAAAACATGACCTCGGCCACAGACATCACGATGTACTGGGGAAGCAGCCACATGAGGTGGATGACATTGGGATTGACGTCTGCCAAGACGACTGCGTCCTGGAAATGCATGTTTCGTACTCACCCTTGACTTGACTAACGCGTAAAATAATTATGTCAGGCCACCTTGTCACTTACCGAATTATCGACTAGAATAGTGTAAACTCCGCCGACATCTAAAAGTTGGTTGGTGGCTACCTCTTTGCCATCGACGGTTATGGTGTACCTGAAAGTGGTAAAGAATAAAAACAAGGGCAAGTGACTGACTGTGACGAGAAAATCTTCGTAGACAGACTTATACATACGATTCAGCTGGCTCCAAAGCTGGGACCAGAGCGTAATCACCGGTTCCAGAGATATTGTTACTATTCGACATTAGCTCGCCGTGCATCGAGAATTTCACAGAGTGCTCCGAACTATCAGAGAAGTGGTACATGACCCTGCAAAGAGCAGTTGTCGCGGTTAGGTATCACATACAAAGGGAGCCGTGCAGGATGGGAAAAAAAGGAGTATACGAGCAAAAGACACTAGCCTCACTCGAGGACTGGCGTCCTTCTCGAGGATGTCTTCGACTCTTCTCGACTGCACGCTGACCACTTTCTGAGAGACGGGGTCGATCGAGTAAAGCTGGAACGACACGGACTGCGGACAGGAAAAGGGCGCGGATCAGAGAAGTTGATCGCAAAACGACCTGGCGCCCCGCCAACACCACACCAGCCGGACGGGCGGCGACGGTCGCGCACCTTGTCCTCCTCGAGGTTGAGGGCGAGCTGCTCGGCCGAGGCCAGGCAGGAGCCGCTGAGCCCCAGCACGACGGAGGCGTTGCCCTGCGGCGCCGGCACGTCCGTGCGCGTCCACGCCTCCAGGCGGCGCACGGGGAACGTCTCGTTGGCGTAGGCGAGCTGCAGGTCGCACGGCAGGCTGTTGTAGACGCGCACCTGCGCCAGCCCGGCCTCCAGCGGCACGGGATAGTGCGCCTGCAACACGGGACGGGAGACTTTAACGCACCGCAGGCCGGGGCAACGCCGCAAAAGGCAGCGGCGAAAAAATAATTTTAAAAATATTACAAAAATACATAAATAAAAAAACAAACACAAAAAACGGTTTTAAGGGTGAGGTAGACCCTGAGAGAGGCCGAAAGTTTTCGACCAGCTCGTCTGCCCACCTGCAGTTGCAGCTCCACCAGCGCCGAGATGACGAAGGCGGCGGCGGCCAGGACGCCGCCGGTGCCCATCTTCTGCAGCGGGCGCGTGAGCAGGTGCGCCCTGTTGAGCGCCGGGTACACGACGGTCTCGAAGAGCGGCAGGAACAGCAGGATGAGCAGCGGGTTCACCACCTGCATCTGGTCCGGCTTGATGGTCCACGAGCCGATGCGGCCGTTCATGTTGTTGGCCTTGTTGTTTGGTCGTGAAGAAGAGAAACGGTTTTTACTTTATTTGTGCCCGCCGTCTCCAGTGGGTACGAAGTGTTGATGCGGGGGGGGGGGGGGGCGCTCACCTGGAAAGTCCACCTCGAGCCCTGCTGGTCGTAGAGCGCCCAGAAGATGGGCAGGGGCACGAACAGCAGCAGCACCCTGAGCATGCCGCGGATGTCCGAGCGGAGCTTCTCGCTGAAGCGTTCGTCGGCGTGCTCGAGCCAGTGGCTCTTCATGTCCGCGCTCTTCATCTTGTTGGTCAGCGCGTTCTGTAATCCAGTGCATGTATTGCGTCAAAAGGGGGATTCCATGGGAAAAGAGTGGAAGAGGGCTTCATCGCGCACTCACCCAAACGCACTTGGAGACGTCCACGAGCACGTTCCCCTGTGGCTTGAAGACCTTGTAACCGGGCCTACCGATGACGAAGATGACTGAAACGGGAAGTGACCGCTTTAGTGCGACGAAGCGGCGAAGGGGAGCGAGAAGGTGCCGCGCCAAAGCCCGCCAAAGCGTGAAACAACCAGAGAGAGCCTCACTCACCCAAGGACAGGAGCATGAGGATGGCGGGGACGCCAAAGGCGAGCGGGAAGCAGGTGGTCTGGCCCATGCAGGAGATGGTGCGCAGCTCGGGCGTGAGCCAGGTGGAGATGAGCGAGCCCGCGTTGATGGCGAAGTAGAAGACGCTGAAGAAGGAGGCGAGCTGGCGCGCCTGCTGCGGGAGCACGAACTGGTCGCCGCCGAAGGCCGAGACGCACGGCTTGATGCCGCCCGTGCCGATGGCGATCAGCAGCAGCCCGATGTACGTCATCTCCCTACAGACCGAACGACACCCTCCTTCCATTTTGCTGCATAGCTGCTAAGGCATCATCTAAATACGAGTTAACTAATCGTTTAGCTATGTGGCTTGGCCCTTAAAAAATGTAGCCAAGTCGCTATAAATGTAGTCATGTCGCTAAAAATGTAGCCAAGTCGCAAAAAATGTAGTCATGTCGCCAAAAATGTAGCCAAGTCGCAAAAAAAAGTAATGTCGCTAAAAATGTAACCATGTCCCTAAAAATGTACCCATGTCGCAAAAATGTAGCCAGGTCTCTAAAAATGTAGTCCTGTCGCCAAAAATGTAGCCAAGTCGCCAAAAATGTAGCCATGTCGCGAGAAATGTAGCTGTGTCGCAAAAATGTAGTCATGTCGCAAAAAATGTAGCTGTGTCGCTAATAATGTAGCTGTGTCGCAAAAAATGTAGCCATGTCGCCAGAAATCTATCCATGTAGCTAAAAATGTAGCCTCATCGCTAAAAATGTAGCCACATCGCTAAAAATGTAGTCATGTCGCAAAAAATGTAGCCACATCGCTAAAAATGTAGTCATGTCGCAAAAAATGTAGCTGTGTCGCTAAAAATATAGTCCTATTGCTAAAAATGTAGCTAAGTCGCTCAAAATGTAGCCAAGTCGCAAAAAATGTAGGCATGTCGCTAAAAATGTAGCCGAACCGATAAAAATTAAGGAGAACAGCTAAACATGGCTAATTTTACAGCTACATAGCTAAATATGTAGCTAAACATTTAGCTGTTATACAGGCCTATCGGCTTCGACGCGTGTCTTACCGCGAGGGAAGGCCGATGTCCGTCGCTGAGGCCGTGGCGACGACGAAGTTACCGGCCGCATACACGATGGACAAGTAGGCGATCGTTCTGCGGAGTCCATTTTGGTATCAATAACCGCACACAGCGCAAGAATGCGCCACCAATGTGTTTAATTCAACAAAGTGACGAGGTTTTCTCAGCACCTACTTGAACTTCCCCAGATAGCTGTCCGCTAATAAGGCGCCGAAGACGGGGAAGAAGTAGCAGAACATGACAAACATGTGGTAGATGATGGTGGCATTCTCTTCGTTGAGCTTGAGGGCTTTGATCATGAACAGCGACAGGATTGCTGGACAACAAACGGAGAAAGTGACGAAATTAAAGAACCGTTGCACAAATCAACCACCGCACGCCGCGGCACGCCGCCCCAATCCCAATCGTACAAACTACTCACTCCGCATGCCGTAGTAGGAGAAGCGTTCGCAGAACTCATTTCCGATGATGAAGAAGACGGATTTCGGATACTTCAACGACTGCAACACACCAGAGACCGGGAGCCATTAGTCAGTCACGGCAAAAGATTGCGTTTGCACAATTAGAACTTTTTCACACAAGCAGTTTAAGCAACAAGCCGTGAATTTGCAAATTGCATCAAAGGAATTCCTTCAAAATATTTTCAAATCAAAACACATATGACGAGACTTCTAGAAATCACATAGCGGTGGTGTCAAAGTAACTTAAACATGATCGCCCCTTTAGTGGAAAGGATGGAAAATACTCTGAAATTTTCAAAAAGTATGTCAAGTAGTTTGGGCTTGGAAACATGACTTCCCAAAACGTTGTTGGAATGAAAACTCCGGTCTTCTTTTCGGAAATTTCCGAAAACTTCGGAAAGCAGAAAGGCACGATTACCAAAATTGGGTTCGACAGCAAAATTCCGTTATCGCCCATTACTGTAACGAAACCGAGCCGCCACGTAATGAACGGAGGACGGATAAATTGTTTTTTAAACAGCTCTCTATGCTCATCACATCACTTCACTGCTGCTTGCTGTTAGCCTTAAGGAGGCGCACGCGAGGAGCGGCAACCTTCGGCGCGATATGGCGGCAAGTTTGAATACTAATTGCAGCCCGCCAGCCTCAGGTCCTTATTCCCTTCGCGTGGGAAAGCACGCCATGCGGCGCGGACACGCCGCGACAGAGCGGGAAGCAAAGGACATAGGGAGAGAGAGAGGGAGAGAGAGAGATGGCGAGACAACGTCCTCCAGGTGACGACGGCTCCTCCGTCTCCCCCGCTCCCGCTCGCACCGGCGCGTGGAAACGCATTCTGGCTGTCGCTATGGCCGCTGCAGCGGCGGTGCAGGCGATGGGGGGGCATTCCAACGCCGCGAAGCCTCGGCTCCGAGCGGCCTTGACTCCGATACGCGATGCACGTACAGGAGGGGGGGGGGGCACGCACGCACGCACGGTGCGCAGCG
>NW_026267158.1:1795468-1797159 GCF_000697945.3 Frankliniella occidentalis | reverse complement strand
GGGGGGGGGAGTTTGTGCCCTTGCAGGACGGCGACGAGGAGAGTGACGGCGGCGCCGGCGGACCAGCCCCCCCCCCCCTTGTCGGCCCTAGATAGCCGCCTAAAAGGTGGACAATTTGAGCTACAAAACCCCTCAATGTAGGCAACTTGCCCTACGTCGCGCCCTATGTCAGCCGCCCCTTACTATGCGCACGCGGTGGGCGTGGCGGCGGCGGTGAAGCGTAGGGTTGGAAATCTGCAAAGTTTTCCGCAAATTTTCCGAAAAATGCCTTAATTGTAGGCAAAGTAGGCATACTGAAAATTTCCAAAGTCTGCGAAAATTTCAATTTATTCCCGGAAATTTTTCGTTTTTCCTGAAATTTTCCGGAAACTTTTCAGGTTTCCAATCCTAATGGAGCGCACCGATTATATGCTGTGAGCGTCGACGCAGTGATAAGTTTGAGGTCCTAGCGCTGCTGCCTTATCCTAACCGAGGCTCTAGTACGCCCCCAGGGCTTATCACAAAGCGCGGCTAGCCGGGCAGGCACCAGGGCCGCGCGCTCGCCGCCGACTATGACATAGTCACTACTTAGCCCGTCCCGCTGGTCATGTCATGTGGCCGACGGCACGCTCGCGGGGGGATGCGTATATAATCAGCGATGACCGATGTGCGGTATACGCGGGCGTGTCTCGACGGCGTGAGCCAAAAATTTCACCAATCTGCGACCACAATTCTGCCTCTGCTAAAAAGTCAAAATACTTCGGAAAAAAAAAATCAACCTTTCACGGGAGGCGATTTGAAATCGCTTCTCGCACATAGCACTCGCTAAATATCCGTCCTGCGCGACGCACTCCGTGTCCATGGCCCGCCCGGCCCCGGCCAGTCTGTTTAGCATAGACCGCAGATACGGCGCGGACGCCCCCGGGCCCGCGCACCGGCGGCGCGTCCGGTGTTCGGTGTCCGGTGTCCCAGTTTGGGAGTGTGTGTTGTGTGTCCTGCGCCGAGTGCCGACGATAACGCTCACGACACGAGCACGCCGTCGTGACGGTGTACGTCGGGGGGGTTCCTGGGGCCACGACATGAGACCAGACGGCGCCGGCCGCCAATATACCTTGCCGTCGGCCGGGCTCTTCTCGGGGTCCTGGCCGTCCTGCTGCTTGGGGTCGTCCTTCCCCTTCTTCTCCATCTCCAGCTTTTCCTTCTTGTCCGCGTCCATGGCGGTGGCGGTGAGGTGACGGCCTGCCGCTGTTCACTCGGGCGGGGGGAGGCGGACGTCGCGACACTGCTGGACGGCGGTCGGCCTGGTGAGCGCTGCAGGGGGAGCCGCCGGTCAAGTCCAGGGCGGGGTCAAGAAGGCGCAGGGGTGTAGGGAGGGAGGGGGGTGGGGCTCAAGGCGCGGCCTGCAGCACGGTCAGCTTCTTCCGCGGCCGGAGCATGTTCCGACGCCCGCACTACTAAGAGGCTCCGGGACAGCGCGACGCGATCAGCAGCCGGCGCACGCTGGGGGGTAGCCGTCGACGAGAGGACGAGGACGAGGACGAGGACGACGGCGAGCCGGGCGGACAGGCGGACTGGTGGCGGCTCCGTCCGGACGGGTCAGCGGCTTCCCCGGGACTGAGTGGAGTGAGTGACGAGACGACTGGCAGCGCTGCCGTACGCTGGTGTGTGTGTTTGTGTGTGTGCGTGCCGTGGCGGGGAAGGGAAAAGGGGGG
>NW_026267158.1:1792139-1795373 GCF_000697945.3 Frankliniella occidentalis | reverse complement strand
GCCGGTGGCGCCCACAGCCCACAGCGGGCGGATGAATGGATGAATGGAGACGAGCCCACTCAGACAAAACGAATGAATAGTTTTCACATTGGCTGCTATGCGTAAGTCGGTAATTCGGTAAGTCGGGGAGAGATACACATTACACATATCACATGATTTGTGCTGTGCAACTTATTTCGGAATGTGAAAATCACTTACGGCAAGAAAAGTTTAATGCATTTTTATGCCAGTAAATGGGGCGGCAAGCCAATGGCAAATGCCTTAAATATTACAGGAACTCTGGTTTTCAGTATTAACATTTTGCAATAATGCTGGTCTAGGCCGTTTACCACCACCACTCGAATTCATGCGCCAAGCAGAGAACACGAACACTCGTTTTGCCGGCAGTGGAGCCGCGCGAGTTTGCGGCGCAGTTCCTTTATCTCCTTTTCCTTTAACGGCCCCGTCACCGCGGGTCCGTCGCGGTGCCCCAGTTGTCCCGCGGCACGTTCGCGTGTCATTGGGCGCGGCAGAGGTTTCACCTGCCGGGTGAATCAATCGCCGCGATAGGGATAATAGCTGTTGGGATGATGCGTTGTACTGTTGTTGCTCACTGGTTCAAAAGTCAGGCTGATGAAGCAACCGGCCGTGTGCGAATTATTGGACGCAGAACGGCAGAGGAGCGGAAAGGGGGGGGGGGGGCGGAGGTTAGCAGGCGGGACTACTACTTCTGCATGCGGGGAGCTGAGCGGTAACTCTGGCTGTCAGCCGGCCGCAGCAGGTCGGGTACACTGGCAACGGGCAAGGACGCGATGGCGAGGGGGGGGGGGAGAGCTCCGTCCAAATAAAATAGAAATGGCAAAGATAGCGGGTGCAGACGGACGGCTGTCCTCGCCGCAGGGCCCGCCCGCCCTTATCCGAATCACTTTAACCACGGTCACTTGTCGCGGCCATAGCACAGCTGACGTCGTCCTCCTAAAGCCCCACATGACACGCGTCCTAGTGACGCGAGCGTGTCGGATGGCAATTATACTGTTGCTTGCTGTTAATTTTGCAAGGCGCTTCGCGGAGCTCGCTAATTCAAGCGATATCAGAATGGGAGTATCAGTGTACATGTACAACACTCTACACCCCCGTGTTTCCAGCTCAAAAGAGCGCATATGATGTCGGAGTTTGGGGATTTGTCATTTCTGGTCCAACCTCGGACACATCACGGTAAAACAAAAAGTTTCTTGCATTTGAAGACTCTTGGTCTTGGATGCCATTTTCGTTCCCAATGAGATCCAAGACCAAGTCTTAAAATACAATAAACTTTATATTTACCGTGAGATGCAATCATTGAAATTTTTATGAGTGTTGTTTACCTTTTTCAGGAGTTGCAAAATCCGGCGGAATAGCTGTAATAGTCAAGTCCAGAGCAGTAGTAGTATTGGGGTTGGCACATACAATTTGCAGCAAAACAAACGGACGCCCAAACAAAAGAAGCTCCGACACCTAGGCCGTAAGGCTGCATAATTCCGAAGAACAGAGAGCCTTTTCTGAAAGCAGAAGAGCTGGCTAAAAAGAATACTTCTCAATACTTCTCCTCGCTGCACCCACCGCAGGCCAGCAAGAGGTCTTGGACCGAGTCTTGGACTTATGAGAGGCATGTCTCTGACGTTCAACGTCAGGAAGCGCCAGTCCCTCGGCTGGCACTATCCGCTGTAAAAGATCATGTCGAAGGAAAACAATTTATTTTTGTTAAATTTTTCGATGTCTCTTCGCTTTGTGTCGCCTTGTTATGATTTGGCGGAAACAGTCTCAGCAGGGAAGACGCGCGCGTGACCGTTGCGTCAGGTCTACAGCTACGGCGGCGGCGCCCGGAGCGGGCTGGGGCGGCTGGGGTTGGCGGGGCGGGCTGGGGCGGGCTGGGGCGGGCCAAGGGCGACCGGACCGAGGATCTGACGGTATGGGGAAGGCAAGCGCAATAAAATACAGCGTGGAGTCGATTTGCGTTTACCTTGTGTCGAGCGCGCGGGTCGTGTTTGTCGTGTCATTTGCCAGCCCGCCCCGCCGGCCCCCAGGCAAGCTGCCCATCCTGGCGACGAAAAAGTTGGTTCCCCTCCCCCTTTTCCCGTCGGGCTTCCTCCAGGACCCGCCACGCCACGCCCCAGAAAAGACAACAAAGTGGTCGGTCGGAGGCGCTTCCACAGAGGCGGGCCCACACGTTTCGCAATGGACACCGGCGGCGTTGTCGCTCTCGGCTTACTGGTTTTCTCCCAACCCCGCCCTCCCCTTTTCCATTGTATTTAATTGGTTTCTTTCAGGGGGGTATCGACTTTTGTTTTGGAAACTGCGATGGAAGTTTTCATGGTAGGAGCACACGAAACGACCTAATGCGAGGGGGAAATCACTTGGGTTCGGATCGTACGGGCCGTTTCGTGGTGTTTCTCCTCTGCCATTTCGGTTATTTCTCGGCTATATCACATTATTTCGGGTTATTTCGCGACTATTTCCCAACTATTTCGCGTCTCTTTCGGGTCTATTTCGCTATAATTCGCCTTTATTTTGGAGACTTAATGCTATCTCGTACTCGTGAAAATGTGCAAAGACCTCGACGAAGGCCGTGCTATCTACTGTATGAAAACGCCCTTAATAAATTACTGTGTGTCAACATTTTTCTGTCGTAGGAGATATATCTGTATCGAAACGGCGCTGGACCCTCAGCTGAACCACTCTGAACCCTACAACGACGATGCACCTGAATCCCTTTTTATTCACCTTGTGCGGCAATACGGCCGTGGCCGTGCGTGGTCCACCAAGAGCAGCAGCTCATCTCAAGAATCGATCAGGTGATGACTGGAGAAAGCGCGCGCGGCCGCCCGCCGAGCAGCAGCAGCAGCCTCCCCGTACTCACTCCAGTTTAGTTACTACTCAGGGAGCTTTGTCCGTCCGCGAAAGTTTTCAAACGAAACCGGTGACCGGCCGAGCCGGCGGCCGGCGCGCTCACCGGGAGGCGAGGAGAGCGACCCGCGGAGCGACCGGGACACGGTTAATTATTTCTGCTGCCCGGAGCGGCGGGAGAGGCGTGAGGCGAAAATGAATGTGTCCAAGCCGTCCAAGCCTGGTCAGCGGCTGTGTGTGTGTGTGTGCACGCGCGCGTGTGTGTGTGTGGTAATTCCTTTCAGGCGCGGTATAAGGGGGGGCGATCGACCCCCCCTAGCCGTCGACGAGAGGACGAGGACGAGGACGTATAAGGGGGGGCGATCGACCCCC
>NW_026267158.1:1786763-1787263 GCF_000697945.3 Frankliniella occidentalis | reverse complement strand
ATTTACATACACATTCTGAGTGAGTGGTGGTGAACCTAAAACTAACTAAAAGCTACCAAGCGAGCTGGTCTCGCTGTCCGTGTCCTCTTTCGTATTTACAGCGGGGAGAGTGCCGCAGGTCAGGTCGGGCGGGTCGGGCCCCGAGCGCCTCTAGCTGTGAGTTTTAGTGAGGCGCGAGCAGGCAGGAGAGTGAGAGCGGGCCGCGAGTGCATCGCGGTCGTTAAACCACCACCAACCAAGGTCCTCTGCGCAGGACCAGGACGAGACAGGAAAGTCCCTACTCTCTGCTCTTCCAGGCGAGCAACCTGCTGCTCCCCTGTAACCCGGTAAGGCGGCCCTGCAAGCCGCGCCTGCAAAAGCAGCGTGTCGCCTGCAATTGCAGTAAGTGGAGTGAGCGAGCGCCGCGCGGCCAGGACTAACCTTCCTGGAGCGCCCCAACCCCCATTAGTCTCCTTCTGGAGCCGCCCCTTGATTGCGCCCCAACTGCAGGAGGCGCCCTC
>NW_026267158.1:1776384-1786658 GCF_000697945.3 Frankliniella occidentalis | reverse complement strand
CCGCTACCGCGGCCACCGTGTTCATTTCTTGGCGGCTTGCAGGAGGGAAGCGAAGCCCCCTCCCTTCAGCCTCCGCCTCCTCCTCTCAGTGGGTCGCGTCGGGTTGGCTCGGGTCGGGGCGGGTCGGCGTGCGTCTCTCTTGGTGAGGCGAGGAGACGACGCGCTCCCATCGCGCGACTACCTCCATCACGGCTTTCACAAATGACACTCCCTTCCCCCTTCCCCTTTCCTCCTCCGGGCGTACGCACGGCGTCGTCCCGGCACTCGTCTCCGTAAAAGCACAGATTGACAACAACAAAAAATAGTCAGCTCCAACAATACAGCACGCGGTCGTGTCCGCTGTGCCGCTGCTGGCGCAGCTGCCAGGCTGTCAACACTCTCACGCCCAACATCGTCATGGTGACGACGCGCCGCGTTGCTGTCGGTGTGTCGACGAACGAGCGACGACGACGACGCCGCGACCATGTTCTTCTCGAGGGCCGAGCCGGAGCCGAGTGCGACGCCGGCCTCGGAGGGCGTCGTCGGCGCGGAGCCGGAGCAGCAGGCCGCCGGGCCGAGCAGCCGGCCGGACCGCATCGCCGTCGCACCCCCGAGGCTCGAGCCGAGCAAGACCACGGTGACGACGGACGTGGCCAGGGCCAGGGCGCGCTGGGCGCTGCCGCTGCACGCGCGCCGCCAGCTCCACAAGCAGCTGCACCAGCTGTTCCCGCTGCGCAGGGTGAGCCCCTCACCCGCCGAGCTACGCCCGAGGGGTACTTAACTATCGAGCGTACACAAATTTTTCTGTAATTTTCTTGATTTTTTCTTTTAAAAAATCACAACACAAAAACAGATTCTGACTATTTATGAAACTTTTTCTTGATTTTTTTCCTCAATGTATTTCTCATTTTGTTTTGTCCTGATTTTTTTGAGTATGTACTTATATTTTTGAGACAAGTAAGTACCCCTCGGCTACGTCCTCCTCGACCTGATGACCATCACCATCATGATCACCATCATCCATCAGGCGCTGCGGTCCCTGCGCGCGCGCGCCGTCGTGGTCATCACGGTGGCCGTGGTCGTGACCATCGCCGTCATGGTGGCCGTGACGACCGTCCTCGCCGACAAGGCGCTGGCGCCGCCGCTGGCGCGGGGGGTCACTGGGCGGTCGCCACCTGCCACACGCCAGGGGCCGTGGTGACTGGTGCCGTTGTTGGGACGAGGCGCCGCCGCGGCTCTGCTCTGGTCACCACTCACCTGCTCGTCGTCGGTCTCCGCATTCTCCAGGCTCAGGCGACGCGGGCCCCGCAGCAAAGGCGAATCTACGGAGAAAGGAAACAAGAAACGTCATGCACGTTTTTGCGTGTACTGCTCATCCTCTCCTCCTCTCATTTCTCGTTAAGCCTTCCTGAGTTATTGCCGACTCAGGTCAGAACTGCTGTGTTCAATGAGCGCGTGTGTCGAAAGTGTATAAATAATAAATAATTCAACCGTCTCTGCTTCCACAAAAAGGACAACTTGTTTCCCCCTCGTCCGTGAGGGGCGTTCCAACAGGAAAGCCCCGCGCCCGCGAGTCGCGAGTGACTCGTGCGCTTGAAGTTGCATTGTAATAAGATTATGACTATCAGTATGCAAGCCTGTCCCATGAGCGCACCCCAACCACAGAGTGTTTAGTCAAAGGCCATAGCATTGGCCTTCTCACTCAACAAGCTCGGCCCGTCAAGCGAACTAAGCGGTCCTTTGAAGTTCGAATAAGCACGTGAGAGTATGTCTATGCGCGACTTTTCGCGTGAAAAATTACTTTTACGAAAAATTTGCCAAATTGAGAGCCGTAGAGCGTCGCAGCATCAGTTTAATCTAACTAACAGTGGCTCTGGACACTGAACGGATAGCAGAGCTCTGCAATAAGCAGCCCCAGCCCCGACGGGATCACGGACGCTGACGGTTTACCTGCTGTTGGGTCCGGCCCATCGCCGACGTCGCGCCCCTTCCCGACATCCTCAACATCCTGCTCGTCCAAAGGCATCACACCGCCCGCTTCCTTCTCGGCTCAGCTCTTTTAGATCAGCGCCCTCGCCTAGCACCCGTGCACAACTGCTAGCATAGCTCTGGTGTGACATCCGCTACTGGCTTGTAGGCCCGTGTGTGACTAACGTGTGTGTGAGTGTGTATATGTGTGTGTGTATGTGTGTGTGTGTGTGTGTGTGTGTGTGTGCGAGTGCACAAGTAAGAGGGTGTGTGTGTATATGGGAATATACCAGGCATACACACACCGATAAAGCGTCGCTATGCAACAAGGTAGTTGTCTGGCTCCGAAAACAAAACTGGGGCAGCAGGGCAAATCGACCTACCGTTGAAAAGAGTTGTATAAAGATAGTGTGCCGAGCGTTGGCATACCCTCACGACGGCACCGTTCAACTTCGTTCAACTTCTTGGAAAGGCAACTACTTGTCAAGGTAAGTTTTCAGAAGGTAGCCAGTCCCCCCGACCGCCTGCAAACCTTGGGGTAGGCAACCCAGCCGCACACGGGAGTGTTGACGTCGGGGGAATTGCCTACCCGTCAGACGCTCGGTCGCTCGCGGGCCGCGCCACTTTTGCAGCAGATCGCTGGAAACCGCGGAAGGATGCACGTCCGATCTCCAAATATTCCAGGAAAAACGGTGCGTCATCATCTAGTGATCGACGTAATATGAGTCAATTACGCCGTTTTTACTGATGCTACTCTCTATTCGGTGGGTCGAATTCGAATTGCAGCGCGTGGCGCAACCCTTTACATGGCGCGCGGGGCTCGATTCAGTCAGGAGCCGGCAAGCTGCTGCTGTCAGCCGCCGGGGTGTTTGCCGCGGGTGGCCGATAGCGGGTCGGGGTGTGGATCCCCGTGGGAGAGCAGGCAGCCGGGCGCAGGCAGCCCGCGGCGCACGCAGCCGGGCCGTGGCCGGCGGCGTGCTCATCGACACACACTGCGCATTGCGCAAGTCATCACGACTTACGACCGTGAAAAAGGAAAAAAAAACATTTACCTCTATTGCTGTAAAATGTTCTTGCTTTTGAAAATTGCGAGTTTTAAATGAGATTGGTGAATATGAAGATATGGGGCCGAGGTCAAGAACCCCTTTTGATTGCTGACCATCTATAGATGACGAGCAGAATCCTCGGTCATGAGAGTAGGGCCCTACTCCATGCCTCGGTCCTCGGCCAGTACACGCAAACTGATGTACACTGCAAAAATGTTATTGATGAAGCGAACACTCGGAGTCTGTTTCTCGGTTTCTCGCTTGCCCTCTTGTATGGACCCAAAGCATGTCCCTTCCCTTTACACTCGAGACTCGAGCAGCGCAGACACTCACTCACTCTCGCTCTCTCTCCCACACCCTCGGTCCGCACGCGTCTGCGCGCCGCGCAGACCTCCCAGCCTCGCGCGCTCGCATCGGCGCGACCTCGCGGACGCACCAAACGATGTGGACCGAAATGGAAATCAATTACTAGCGCTAGATTTCGGCGCGGTCCGTTTAGTAGGAGCAAAGTTAGTTGGGAAATGCCAGGGAGACGGCAGCCCCTGTGACCCATGAAACCACTACACAATAGATGCTGTAACCAATTTATACAATTTTTAACGCAAAAGTATGACGATTTTATTGTAAACGTATTCTTTGGAAGTATTTTTCAGTTCATGTTGCATATCCCACTTCGCATTGTGGCCCTCACCGAAATAATATTGTGTGCGTTAACGGGACAGGAAACTAACGTTTTTCGAAAAGTAAAGAAATGAGTTTCATATTTGGTCAAGGTTCCTTTTATCTGCTGACTCCCGGAACCTACATCGACACAAACTCGGATACAGAACTCGTACCTTAAGTAAGATTTGCTCGTCCCAAATTTACAAAGATATATTTTTCTTTTACTCTTATCAGGATGAAGTTGACTGCAAATTTTAACGTCACACTATTTTATCCTGTCATAGGCCTACTTTTTGTTTCAGAGTAAGAATCACGAATAATCCTTAATCCCTACGAGCGAGAATCCAAAATTGCGGGTTTCCAATTTTGTTGTTTGATTAGTCGCGATCCCTCCCAACTACTTGAGACGTCGAAGTGTTTTCAAAACAACCACGTAATCAAAAATCGAGCCGGTCCGGCCATATCATCAGCCTTCAGGCATTGTCCTCTCGCCGGTCTGCCAGTATGGGTATCTCGAGTGCTATGTCGGCCGAAGCCTTTTCAGCCACCTGGCCAGGACGTATTATCGGCCGTCAATAAAATGCAGTTTTAAGAATCGGCTGTCCATGTCCCCTTCCCGCCCCTTCCCAATGACATGACATAAGCCGGACATGGCACACCGCCCGACACCTGACCGAAGCTCCGCCGCCGCCAAGCCTCCCCTCCCTCCCTACCTTCCGCGTCCGAGTCCTGCGAGTCGTCGCACGACAACAGCTGCTGGAGCTCCTCGCCGTCGCCATGGAGACGGTGACGCGGCCCCGGGCGGTCGTGGTCACGGGGGCGGGAGCTGCTCGGCTCCATGTGGCGTGGCGCGGCGCGCAGCTGCGCGCGGCCAGCTCAGCTGGTGAGGTTAAGTCGCGCCGTTACGTCACGGACGGCCCGGCCAGCGCGGCGCACTGCACCGATAAGGTCTTCGCGGAGGTGTCCCGGAGATGTCCGGAGGTGTCGGCGCGCCGCCCGGAGCCGACAAGTGGACGGCCCTCCGCGCGCGAGGCCCGCGGGCGGCGGGGTGGCCCCGTGCCACTGGGCGGCCCGCCAAAAAGGAGCGCAAAAGACACACACACACGGGGGCCGCGAACAACAACAACCACAGGCGGCACAACAGGGCGCCTCCAGGTGCGCCAACCGTTCGCCTAGACCGCCGTGCGGGCTAGCCACCGTGGCGCGGCGGTTGGCTGCACTGGCGGCGGGGGCCGCGCCGGCCGGCAGACACCTACCTAGTGGTGATCCCCGCGTCGCAATTTGAAAGACGCAAGCGAGAAAATTGCCCGTCCAACTGCAGATTTTGCGTACATAGTACATAACACCAATTCGAGCTATGTTTTCGCTAATAAACCGACCCGAAAGTATTAGAACATTTTTGCAGATTGTAAGATTGTATGCGCTTCGATCTCCATGACGGGAAATAAAACAAGTGGCATGATTGAATAAAAACAATCAGATTGAATGACATTGCTTTAATCCCGGTGCTCAGGCACGCCCCCGGACACTCGACACACCCAAATGGTGCGATAGAGATAAGAGGCGGGCCGCGGTCTCGTCAGTAAGTAGTTCAGCTCGGTGCAGACGGATGAGGAGCGGCGCGCGCCCACGCACGCCATCGGATTACCGGCGGTTATAGGTCACGCCGTGCTGGGTGATCATTCAGAGATGACGCCCACCGTTTTCCTGCAGATTCATTCGGACCATATCCGCGGGCGAACCTCGGCCGCCTGCGAGACTCGGGATAGGCCACCCCGCAGTGCACTGATGCACTGCAGGCGAGACGTTGCCTACCTGCCAGGCGCTAGCTCAGACCCAAGTTACAGAGATTAGTCAAGAATACATCAAATTGACATAATATTGACCTAATTTTTATCAAACAGGTCACAGCAGCCACAATGTGACATGGAATGGACAACTTATTGACCAAGACTAAAAACTGACAAATTTTTGACTGTTTTGCATAATGATAGAAACTGTAATGTTTACATCGATATGATATCAGCTAATGTAAACATGGGTTTAAATTAAACCACTAGGAGCACGTAAGCCAATGCTATTCAGATCCATATGTGGCTCAGGGGTTAGCAAGTCACTGCTGGGATTGAAAGGTCGTGGGTTCGAATCCCACTTGCAGATTACATTTCATGTCAAATTCTGGCGGTGCAAAGCTGAGAGAGTAGATAGAGACAATCAAGCAGAGTGCGTCAAGAGCCTGCAAAATGGCCAGCAATATTATTTGTTTAAAAATTCCGTCTTATCACTATGATGTCATTTTGACATCAAAAAATGGTCATGTTCTTCAATGGAAAAAACGTCATAGTGACTAAAATAAAATTGACCAAAATTTGATGTCATATTGACGTATTAATGACAAATCTCTGCTACTTGGGGAGAGCTTGGACGTGGGCAAACTGGTGCACCTTCTTTCTAAATGATCCCTAACCTTGCTCATGTCCGGCAAACACTTGACCTCATTTGACCCTTGGATTAAAACACTAGAATCACACTATTTTGAAGAAAACGAAGTTGTTTTAAGACAGTTCCTACGACTGTTTCTAACAGAAGGCGAAGTCCCCCCTCCCCTCTCCTTCCATACATGTTTTAATAACTTGTGCAGCAGACAATATACACCGCCCGGTGAGTCCGGTAGCGGCAGTCCGGCTGTCCTCGAACAACTCGACCAGCGAGCGAATAACGCATTCTCCTTTTTTTTGGCGAGAGTGGGAGATGGCGTGTGCGATATGTCGTTTTGTCGAGGTCCAATTTTAGCGCGCTGGCCGTGGTGGCTGCGAGTCCGCTAGTCTGCTCGGCTCCGAGATCAGCGATAGTATAGAGAGATCAACTCGATTCACAACGCGCTTTCAATATCCGAGCCGAGCTTTGGCGCATGGTCTGCCTCTTTTCGCCACAACTCTTGCAGCTGGTGCGTGTTTAATACTCTTTGGACTTATGGGTCACCTGCTCAGATTGGCAGAGCGATCTAGCGAAGGTGTCCTCCGCGACCAGGGAATTCCCCGACGGTGACGCGGAACATGGAGAGGAGGAGGGGGGAGGGGCATTAGACAGATTAGGGAGAGCGATACCGACCACCGGGCGGGACGGGCGGGACCGGCGTCGGGAGGGCGGGACACAGGACAGCGCGCCTCCGTATCAAGAGGAGGGCCTTGGCCGGGACAGCGATTGGAAAATAAAGGACCAATCGACCAATCAATCGATTGGTTGAGGATAGGAGTGATTAATAGCACCTGCGACCTAAAGGCCCCACCCCCCGGTCGCCACGACACCTGCACCTGCCGGTGCCGGTCTACTCCATCAAAACGACGACATCGACATCGTCGTCGGCTCTGCGGGCGAGCGCCTGTCCTGGCAGCGGGTAGGCCAGCCCGCCGCGCGTGGGAGCGCGAGGTGGCGGGAGGTTGCCTACCCTCGAGTTCACAGGCGCCTCAGGAGTGGGAGCGAGCCATCATTACATTCCGGCGCCTGTTCACCGACCCGACCGCGACAAGACACTCCCATGGCCCCTGCAAGCGCTACTCCCTCGCCCGTCTGTAAATATGTCCTCTCCTCTGTCGAGAAATGAATTAGGAACAATTTGATTGCCGCAACCATTTGAGATTGCATGAGAGAAAAGCAAGTAGTATATTCCAAAAGAGAGGGGTTGCCTATTTTACATAAGTTTTTTCTGCTTCACTTCCAGAAACAAGAATCAGAAAGCCTGGAGTTCCGCCTTGCAAGTAGTACCTGAAAAATCAAAGTAGATTTAGAACAGAAAAATGTTTAGAACAGAAAAATGATATGGTACGTGATTGAGGAAAAATAGTAATAAAACAAACCTTTCGTGGGTTAAAGCTTGGCCTAAAGTCCATTTGTTTGGAATATTATGGAAACGTCCACCAAATGTATCTTCGAAGTACACACGCACGTTCTGAGGAGTGTATTTCTTTTCAGTATCCCACTCGGGGTGCTCAGAAAAAACCTCACTAAGCATATTTTCAAATCTACAACAATGGCAAGAAAAATAGATCGCAATTATACCATGACACAATGACACACATGTTTAAAATAAGTAGACGTAGAGGTACAAAAAATGTCTCACGTTTCATCCTCATGAAAAGCTTGAATGAAATCAGTCAATTTATATTCAGGGTACATAAATATAACAGGCCACACAAGTCTTCCACTTTCATCAATAGTAACATGATTGCGCATAGCATCAGGAAACTGGGGCTCAAGATCAGACAACTTTAGTTCTGCTGAACCTAGGACAAAATATAAGGTTAATATTTATTTTAAGTTAGTTTCAGTATTTGTGCAGCACCAAAATGCTTCTGACAGTATAAGTATATAACCTTTGCCTTTGCCCTTGAATTTTATTTTCCTGCTTTGCACTGCAGCCACTAATTCACTTCCCCTCTTCTCTTCCTTCTTGCTTGCAGCCAACTGTTTCCTTCTATCTCGCTCAGCAGCTCTCTGTAGGAATAAATAATACCTCATTGAATTCATTAGATCCCCCACACATGAAATATATTATGAGGATTAATGCACTTACCTTAGCTAGTTCTGCTTTACTACGTAAATCCACAAAAGTTCTATTATCTTTTTCACATGAAATAATTTTATCACAGAAGTTTATACAATCATCAAAATTATTAAGGTGAAAATAACATTCTGCAGCTCTACAAAGAGCTTTAGAATAATCATTTTTCAGTTTCAAAGCAGCTAGGCAGTCATTCAGACATGATCTGGCAAAAGAATGAAATTATCATAAGGAATGTTGTATATTGCTTATAATGGATAGATAAAACTACAGAATGTTATGGAACCTGTAATTTTTTAGAAAGAAGTTGGAGGCAGCTCGATTATTATATAGCTGAGCATTTAAATCATCATCTTGGCACTTTTTCTTGAGACCTTCAGTATATGCAATTATGGCATGACGGTATTTTTTACATTTAAAGTTGAAATTTCCATCTTCTTTGTAAGCTTTTGCAAGATCTAGAATTTTAGGGATAGTAAGAATAAGTTGAAAGAAAATAAAAGCTACATACTGTGTAACTATTATTAGCACACAAGTAAACATTCAAGCTGTGAAAATTACCTTCTGGTGTATTTTCAGTTTCATCATACTTCAATTGCTGAATACCCTGCATAAGCGGCGAAAGCTCCTCTCCTGGTTCTGGGGCTTTAGTCATGAAGAACGGGTGTTTTTCCATTTCCTGAGCATGAACAGTAGGTTTGAATGGGCTTTGACAATTTAAATTAAAACTTTGCCACAAACAACGATTAGTTACCTCTTGCCATCGGTCCTCCGGCCAACCTTCTGTGTAAGTTTTCTTCTCGAGTCCACCAATGAATGCATCCAGATCAGCGTCAAGTTTTGCAGCTAGTTCTGCTCTCTCCTCATCAGTCATTTTGTGACCCTTCTTTGGTATTGGGTCTTCTTCGTTGCTATTCATATTTATGCTAACGTAAACAAAATATTGAGTTTTCAAAATCAAGTTATTTTAGCTACATTTGTGTTTAGATCAGATTGCCAAACATAACCTTGCATTGTTACCTGTTAGTCCAATAGAAATATACGAGACGCGATTGAACAAGCTGACAGTACGTTCAGACGGTGCCTGATTAAATTCAATCGTGAATTTACAGAAATGTTTGACAAATTCGAGAGAAAAGACCGATTAGAACAACATTTTCGGTCTTCACGTGTTTCTCACGACCACGACCTGCTGATGTAAACACACCTTCACTCTACTCTTCTCATACCAAGTAACCATGGTAGAAAGAGCAGATACATCCAGCGCAAATTTCTCATTTAAAGCTTTATTGGTTGCGAAACCTAGTAACTTCAACCGTTCAACAATCAACCAAATTAAAACTGCATTGTGTTTGGCATGCAACACAATACACAAGGATAGGAAATCAGGCAATGCAATAAAAACAACAATTACGCATCGTACCCTTTATTTTTTTAAAATCTGAAACATCTTCAAACAAACAAAAAAAGACGTGAATTTTGCAAAATTACACAAATTAATGTTAGTACAAATAAGCATACTATGGTGACAAAAATAAAATGAGTCATGCATAAACATTGAAATTGGATCTATATAAGTGATTCAATGACGGCTGTCTACAACAAAACATTTGGTATCTCATAAAAATGGATAACGATGAATATCATACTGGCAAGACTAGAACCATAACATTGAAAGACGATAGGTACATCTAGACCATCTAAGCTGAAGATATTTATAATACTTGTTGCAATTAAATATTCAGGAGATCTGTTTTAATAATTAATGAGAACAAAAAAAATTGGTTTAATTAAAACAGAATGGTATAACATTAGGTTTGGGAATTTTATAAGTATCTATTTTTGAGAAAATGAAGGCCTAAGCGGGTTAGATATTCCAAAATGCTGTTGAATTCTGGGTCCCTTGTCTTTTCCTTTTCCCGATATGTCGTTTTGTCGAGGTCCAATTTTAGCGCGCTGGCCGTGGTGGCTGCGAGTCCGCTAGTCTGCTCGGCCCCGAGATCAGCGATAGTAGAGAGATCAACTCGATTCACAACGCGCTTTCAATATCCGAGCCG
>NW_026267158.1:1774953-1776334 GCF_000697945.3 Frankliniella occidentalis | reverse complement strand
TATCTATTTTTGAGAAAATGAAGGCCTAAGCGGGTTAGATATTCCAAAATGCTGTTGAATTCTGGGTCCCTTGTATTCCCCTTTCACAGTCCAATAATCTTCAGGAGGACGAATTTCCTCCAGTCTCACTAAGTTTTCTTCATCAGTTCCTCCAACCAAACCACCTTCTTGATAATAATTGCAAACATTAAGTTCATGTCCTGGTCTTCTTGTGAAGTATGGTGGTGACAAGATGTCAAGGAAGGCAGCTTCACCGTTCAAAGCGATGATAGAATGAAAATTGCGCTCACTTGGAGTGAGCACGCATGCTGGATCACCTTTACATACATCCATTGTTTGTTTACTGGTCTGGAGAATAGAAGCTCCAGCTATTTTCCGCTCGTAGCCCTTAAAAGAGTAGCTGTTAATGCGAACACATCCTTTGATGACTTTCAAAATGCCAATCATTTGTGGATGATCATGAATTGGCATTTGCTGATCTTTGTGTAGCACAAAAACCTGCATTGTGGCAATGTCACTGTCACATATGTGTATATTTCCCACAGCCTCTTCATTCCTAAAACCTTGATGTTGCCGCATTTCTGACAAAGATTCTTCTAAAGAGATGTCTTCTGCTGTGAGGGCATCAACCTGACGTTTCATCACAGCAAAGCTCTCGTCCTCGTAGTGGACTGCTCCACCGGCAGTCCATCTAAATGTGTCCAAAACTTGTCTCCACAGTTGCTCAATTCTGGACTGACCACCTGCATGCCTTAGGGACGCCATTTCAGAAATAAAACAGGTATTTACACGTCTGCTAACCTCCCCTAAAAAGCCGCGTCCTGTCCCCTGCCGCTCCGCTTTTAGCTTTGAGTTACCGCGTCGAGATAGCAGACGACGCCCGAAAGTTTGGAGACTTCACAATTTCTGCCCATGCATCACTACGAGCACATGCACACATGACAAATGACCCAAGATGAAAGTCGAGACATAAAATCTCGTTCACTAACTGTCTGATTTTCTGCTGTCAAATATCTTTGAACACAGCAGGAACACAGCACAGACAGCCGACCGACCACTGTCTAAAACAACAAAAACAAAGACAGTTCACGGTGCGGCTCGTCATGGCGCGGCCGCGAGGCTGCGGCCGCTGCCGGCGGCCCAGCAGCGCGGCAAATACGAACGTGTTCTCAGATCCAACAGCTCGATCAGGCAGGATCGATGACGTGCTTCTCGGACTTGGGGCCAGGCCAGGGTGGCGGGGTGCCTTGAACCGCAACCCGCGGCCTCCGACACAGCATTCCACGATGGGAGTGAAATTTTGACGAGTAACGAACCAACAAAAGTTTACGCAGTGACTCGTCGACCCATAGTGGCGGTGCTCATGACTTCTGCCTCACTT
>NW_026267158.1:1773463-1774641 GCF_000697945.3 Frankliniella occidentalis | reverse complement strand
AGTCGTTTCCCCCTCGGGACCGACTCTTACCTCGTAACCGAAAGTCACCGCCATGGTGGCGATGAAGATGCCGAACAGCAGCTCGAGCTTCCGCAGGCCGTACCGGTCGATGAGCAGGACAGCTCGATCAGGCAGGATCGATGACGTGCTTCTCGGACTTGGGGCCAGGCCAGGGTGGCGGGGTGCCTTGACCCGCAACCCGCGGCCTCCGACACAGCATTCCACGATGGGAGTGAAATTTTGACGAGTAACGAACCAACAAAAGTTTACGCAGTGACTCGTCGACCCATAGTGGCGGTGCTCATGACTTCTGCCTCACTTTCCAAGTTTGTCCCTTAGTAACACGACGACGGACACTGAAAGTCGCATGACAGTTTGGTGTCGTGGAAGTCTTGCCGAACACCCTTAGAGGGAGAGCCCCTCACCCCCCCTTACCCCCTCAAGGCAGATTTGCCGGAGGGACCCTGGCATGTGTAGTAGTTTTTTGCAGCGTAATACAAGGTGGTTTACAGACCCCTTCCTTTATTTTGCTTATACTGTACCGCATGCAGGGGTGCGGGCGGGCTTGCCTACCGCAGCTCGCCGTAGCTCCTTATGGCCCCGTGTGAGTATGCAATCCGGCCGCACGCCTGCATATTGAGGTGAGGCGTGTTAGTGATTAAAGCGTCTCGATATTTTAAAAAGAAGATCTATATTTCTAGAACACATTTCGCAGAGTACAAAAATTGTTTCTTAAAACTAGGTAGTTTCTGTTTAAATTAAGGGTCGCTCATATTTGACATTTTAAGTGCAAACAAAATGATATTCACGTTATTGTTTACATGGCAGCCACTTCATACTTTCATCCTTGTGTTTTCTACAGATAGCATTAAGTGGTTTCTTTTTACAATCACAGACGTTCCTTAAATCTATCCAGACTCTAGGTGATCAGTCAATAGAGCCCCTCCCTCGGCAGCGTTGCTCTACAGCTCCCCCTGTTCTGTTACGGGAACCGTTCTTGCGATCTTTCTACCGTGGTCCCGCTCCCGCTCGAGTGCAGGTCGCCGAGGGTAGGCTCTTGGTCTAGTGGATACACCATCTGCACGGGCTCCGGGGGCGGCGGAGGCCTGTAGACGTACTTTCTGACGAACTGAACAAGTAAAATAAAATGTGGTGGTCTTATGAAGTCGGCTCGTGAC
>NW_026267158.1:1770016-1772483 GCF_000697945.3 Frankliniella occidentalis | reverse complement strand
GTGAAAGCAATCATAAGAATCAGTGTAAAAAATGATGCACGCTTACCGGGAAGATGTCGGCGTGGGTGTTGTTGTTGGCCATGCACAGTGCCCTCTGGTATCATGTCAAATAGAGCAAGGGTCAGTTTTACAATATAGACACCAGAAGGATCTCCCCGGTCGCTCTGCTTACCACTTCTTGATTTGTCGTGAGGTAAAGCCCGTCTCCGAAGACGGCGATCACGAACAGGTTGATGATGTAAGCAATGAAGACGGCAATGCTCGTCTCTGCGAAGTAGTACTTGTTGGCTTCACGCACTTCCACGGGGTTGGCCTTGTCGATGTCGCGAGACTGTAGATCAAACGGCGGCATTGTTTCACGACGGACTGTCTCATCGTTTCATACAAGCACGATGGGTTCGCGGCGAATAGTCGTGTACCTTGACGAGCGCGGAGTGCAGGTACAGGTTGTGGGGGGCGATGATGGCGCCAATGAGCGAGATGATCTGCAGCAGCTCCTGAGTGCCGCAGCCCTCGCACAGCGGCAGCAGGGCGCCCTTGACCACCTCCAGCTGCGGCGGCGCCGACACCACGTACTGCAAGCAGCAGACCGACGCGGCGAGTCAGCCTCAGCGGGGACCTCGTCTCGGCCGGTCGGTAGTGGAAGCCCGGGCCGACCGAGGGGGAAACCGACTGTTAAACTTTGTGTCAGCCGGATTACGGATTACCTGGATTACCTCCGGAGTATCCTCCGGATTACGTTGCTTTTTCTGTAGGATTACCCCGGATTACCCCAAAAAATTTTCCGGATTACCCCCAAATTTCCCCGAATTACCCCGTATTTTTTTAGAATTTTCTCGAATTACCCCTGCCGGATTACCGAACGGCTATGTCAGCCGGATTACCTCAGTCGTTTCCCCCTCGGGACCGACTCTTACCTCGTAACCGAAAGTCACCGCCATGGTGGCGATGAAGAGGCCGAACAGCAGCTCGAGCTTCCGCAGGCCGTACCGGTCGATGAGCAGGAACGTGAACGTGTCGAAGATGGTGATGAGGACGCCGGCCCAGATGGGGATGCTGAGGGAATACCAGAGTAGTAACACCTGCCGTGAGTGCGAAGGGGCGGGGCATTGGCGGAAGGAGAAACGGGAGGGTTGTGGTGCACTCACAGCGTGTTGGACAGCAGGTAGAAGGCGATGGCCGTACCGATCACCTCCTGCATGTCGTTGCCGATGATGGCCAGCTCGATCATGAGCCAGACGAGGATGCGCACGGGCGCCGGGTAGTTGCGGTGGGCGTGCTCCGCCATGTGCAAGCCCGTGACGGCGCCGAGGCGCGCGGCCAGCCGCTGCAGCAGCAGCCCCGCCACCGAGGACCACAACACCACCCACAGCAACTGCGGGACGGGACAGCAGCCTCGGGTCAGCAAACATATCACAGCCAGCTGCTCGGAGGGTACTGGCAGGAGGTCACTCTTACTTTGTACTGCGCCAAGGAGCCCGCCTCCAGGTCCGCCTCGATGTTGCCCGGGTCCAGGTACGCGATGCTGATCAGGAACCCCGGCCCCGTGAACGCCCATAGCTTGCGGAAGCTAAAGGTGTCCTGCACACAGACGATTACAAACAAAAGGCGTCGCAAAGCTGGTACTTACAGATGACGGTAACACGGAACATTTCTACGAGGAGTTTTTACCAAGTACGTCCTCATCGTGCGAAACATCGTGCAGGTCTGCGGTGCTCGGACGCAAAACAAAAAGTTGGGAGAACCTACCTTTTATCACCGCCGGGTATGCGGAATTGAAGCATTGTATGATTGATCGTGTCTTATCGTGACAAAAGAGACACTTCCTTCAACAACAATGTTATCGCGCAAGGGGGAAAACTCGCAGCGAAGGTGAGTTTGTGGCGACAAGGATGTCTCGCCGCCTCCTCAGGAGAGGCGTCCTCAATCCTCACCTCGGGTGCGTCGGGGATGTGAATGCGGTGGTCCGAGTCCTCGCCGTCCTGCCGCTGGCGCGCGCCGAGCAGCGCCGTCCTCTCGGTCGCCGGCGGCGGCGCGGGACGGGGGGAAGACGACACTGATGAGGCGGACGTCGTCGTCGTCGCGGTCCCCTCGGCGACGCGGCGGCCCGCGAGGCGGCGGGCGGCTGCACCGGCGCCGCGCATGTCTGCACAGTACAGGGAGGGCCCAACAGGGGTGGTGAGAACTCGCGAACGACGGCCGGGGCCGGGCAGGCCGGGCGCACCAGGGCGGCGATGAGCAAGTCCAACCGCTGAGCTCCTTCTCCTCGTCCTCGGCGAAGGCCGCGGTGCTGGCCGCCATGCTCGGGCCGCGAGCCTCTCCTGTGCGTTTATGTCGTTACAGCGACCCGCGAGGCGGCGCGGCCCGGCGCGCTGGAGACCGGTCCACGAGTGGATAGGCGAACGACTGCGGGCTCCGGCGCATAGCTAAGCTGCACTTCCCCCCGCGCCTGCCCGCCCCGCCCCGC
>NW_026267158.1:1768625-1769966 GCF_000697945.3 Frankliniella occidentalis | reverse complement strand
AATGACGGCTTCCCGCCTCGAGGAGTTTCGCCTCGCGTGGATCAACCTGCGCCAGCTGACGCTTGACCTAGGCAGCATGCCTCTCACGGCCTCGGCGATGGTCTTGTACCTCCTCGTCATGTTGACGTTGGCCACCTACCAGTGCGCTGTGTCCTACTACAACAACTACACCCTTCTGTGCTTCGGCAGCGCCGGCGTCATCTTCCTGGCCCAGTTCGCGCTCATCCACATCTTCGACACGGCACACCGGCTGAAAGACACGGCGAGTACCACCTGAAGCCCATCAACGGCCCCGGTGCGACAGCCACGTAATGTTACCCTGTTTTACTTCCAGATGTCGACTGGTTTCTACGAACCTCTGGCGTCGAAAAGCTGGAGGGGACTGCCGGCCGACCTGCTCACCGAGGTAAGCGGAAGTTATTTAGACATGGATAAGGCAAGGCTGGATTTTTAACTGTTTCATTTCCCAAATTTTTCAGCACCAGCAGTTTTTACACACGATATCGACTAACCCGCCCGAGGTGACTTTTATGGGCATGATCAGCGTCAAACGCCCAACATATCTAAGCGTATGTACTGGCCCGGGGAATGCCCGTCATACATGCGATTTTTTTTTACAATAAGGAGTATTCAGATAATATTCTATGGCTTGTTTTTTGTTTTTGTTTTTTAGATCATGGCAGCCATTGCCACATACCTGATAGTTCTCTTCCAGCTTCGGATGTCCGACGAAAATTTACCAACAAAAGCGACGGCTAATTCAACAGAATCCAGTTTAGATTCTTTATTTAGCAGCAAAACGTCGAAATAAAATTTCCCTTTTTTTTTACACGAGGACGACCGATTCGCCTATCCCACTCTACACGAGAAAAAGGAAGCAAGGCGCGATGAGACTATCAAAGGGCGGGCATTCTTAGACACACGATTTCCCGTCGGATGCACCAAAAGCAGCCAGCAGGCGCCGGTTTACGATACGGCCCGTGGTTGGGCTGGGTGGGAGTTATGCGTCGTGCGGGAGTACATATGACGTGTGGACTAGTTCAATTCTTAACAGAGACTGTACAGACGACACAGATGCCCCCAGAAGCTTTAGGGTGCCGGCCGGACCTGAAGCCTGAAGGCCGCATTTCCAAATAAGCAACGGTAAATCACCGCGACGCTAGACTAAATAACAGTGAAAAATAGTTGTAGGCTGTGCAGAACGGGACGATACAACACGCAGTTCGCCGCGCGGTTCGCCGGTCGTCTGCGTCATTTCTTTGAAAAGGAGATACAGTAGTGGGCTGCTCCAGCTCCAGTATCAGTCTTGAACACGGCGACGTGATAAAAGTACCCCACCTC
>NW_026267158.1:1766106-1768575 GCF_000697945.3 Frankliniella occidentalis | reverse complement strand
CAGGTGACTGGCTTCACTATCCGCGCTCATCCTGCTCATCCGGCCCGTCCGACGCCTGTCTCTCCACGAGCCTCGTTTCCGCTGCTGCTGCTGCTGCTAACGCCGCTGCTACCTGCTGAAGAAGCCAGAAGGTGGTCTGTTGGACGTCGTGCTGAGGGGCCGCCCGCAGCAGCTGGAAGCTGCCGTTTGCAGAGCGCGTCCTGCGCCGTCGGGCTCCAGTCGGCGACTCGTAGGTCGCAGCTCGCGCCCTGGCCGGCGGCGGGGCGCAGCCTCCTCTGCAGCGAGGCGAGGGGGTTCCCCGACGCTCAGAGGAGCGCGTGTGTCATATGGGCGGGGCGGCCACGACCCCAGGCCGGGCCTGCCTGGCCTGCCGCACAATCGCGCACGATGCGAGCGCGAGACTTGGGCGGATCTCGGCAGGAAACCGCGCCGCATTCCCAGTCCCAGTGACTCAACGCCCACCCTCGGCCAGCACCTACTGTACGGGGCCGGCGGCGGCGAGCCGCTCACAGACGGGCAGACGTCGGACTGAGGAGAGTTCCCCGTTTCTCCCGGGGGATTCACCGGCCGCAGGCGGAGCGTTGTTAGTTCAGGAGACCTCGCCCGCTGATGACAGGCGCTTTAAAGAGACTCTCCGACACAGTCTCACTGACGGGAATAAATTTCTCTCATTACGCTTGTATTACAACGATTACAAATCAAGCTGTGTGAAAAAATACTCGAGGTCCCGCTCTGTGCTATATAGAGGGTGAGGATGGGGAGGCGACAGCCTTTAGGGAACTGTCAAAAAAAAATGGGCCCTCGTCCAAGTGAGACGTCGTTTGTTTTGTACGACGCCCGACGCCCCGCTCTCGGTCCCTCATCTCTAAATACGACAGTTCACTCGATCAACAGGTCTTTCGCTGCATTATGAAAGGCCTGCTCCGTCTAGATCAGCGGGTCGGGAGCTGTCGGGGGTCACTGATGGGTTGTAAGGGCGCTTTCGTGCGCGGCCTGCGGGCGCGGGGGTGTGCTGGTGCTGCGTGCCGGGGTGGGGCGTGGGGCGACGGGAGTGAGGTGGGGCGGGAGCGGGGCGCGGCGGCGCCTTCTGACCGGGGCCGCCAGTCGACCGGGTGGCGCCAGGCTGGACGCGGGGCACGGGACGACATCAACCCTCAACCTCAACCCCCCGCGGCCACGAGGACGAGGCCCAGCACAGCACCAACCTCCATGATACTGTGTGAGATCCGGACTGCTTTAGTAATGAAATGTTAGGGAGAGTTACTGGTTACTTCATAGTTAGTTATTGATTCAGTACTATTTATTGGGTTAATGCCAAATACCCTTTACCCTACCCCTCAGTCTGATCTGCTGCACATACTAAAGGTTACCTAAAAGGTGGGAATAGCCAAATTCATTACATTACCGAACAATAATAAGTTATCCTAATCCTGATGTGCCCTGGCTGGAGGCTGCGTCGCGACTGTCCGCTTGGCCGAGCCGAGGCATCCAGCGGCGCCGAGCGCATGGAATGCGCTGACCCTTTGCAGTTTGGGTCTGCCTGTCCATAACAGGACGACGGGTCGCAACGCAAGATTCTCTTAGCTGACTTAATTCATTGTGGTTTTCGTGTTTACGTGACCTTGCGTATTGACTCAGGTCTCCCTGGTCCCTTAGACTTTCGGCGATTCATTTTTCGCTTTAACGTTAAAGGTGCAATATCATGGACATAAAAGAATGACTAGTAGCCCCTGATAGATAAGAGTTGTCATAGATTATTTCCGCCTTCAACCCCTCTCCCCTCCTATCAACGCTACCGCAAGTCTGATTAATTGTACATTATAATTGGCAACCTGTTTCACTGGTGGGCTAAAATAACGACGTAAATCCCCAAAAAATTGTTCCAAGGTATTTTGGGGCAAAAACTAGATTTTATAAAAATAGACCGAAAAAATCGACTATTTTCTTTTGGACTTAGGTCGTTATGTTGGCCCACCAGTGGTTTGGCAGTGTTGCACATACTGGCCTTGTGGCCTGTCGAGCGATGGCCTGGTGCTAGCGCCTGGTGATAGGCCACACCGCCGTACTCCCCTGTCCTGCGGGATAGCCTACCAACCGATTGCAGGCGCTAGCGCCTGGTGATAGGCCACACCACCGTACTCCTCTGTGCGGCGGGATAGCCTACCGACCGATTGCAGGCGCTAGAGCCTGGTGGTAGGCCACACCACCGTACTCCGCTGTCCAGCGGGATAGCCTACCCACCGATTGCAGGCGCTAGCGCCTGGTGGTGGGCCACACCGCCGTACCCCCCTGTCCGGCGGAATAGCCTACCGACCGATTGCAGGCGCTAGCGCCTGGTGATAGGCCACACCACCGTACTCCTCTGTGCGGCGGTATAGCCTACCGACCGATTGCAGGCGCTAGGCTAGAGCCTGGTGGTAGGCCACACCACCGTACTCCGCTGTTCAGCGGGATAGCCTACCCACCGAT
>NW_026267158.1:1757451-1761101 GCF_000697945.3 Frankliniella occidentalis | reverse complement strand
ACATATTTAAACCGTTGGAGGATAACCGAATAGTTCGTGTTTTGCACAACGGTCATCTTTAAAATGGTGCTTGTAAATCGGCCATTATCTGGAGTACCATATACGACGGGATATTGTTGCATGTAGACTTCGCGTGCTACCGTGTTAAACGTTACCTGTTTTGATTTCTGTTTCTTCCATTGTAGGCTCGTGCACAGGTCAAAATGATCGAGGTTAAACGGGATAACTCGTACTGACTAAGAAATAATACACGAATAAGAATAAAGTCGAAAATGTTGATGCGAATAATTCGCTTATCCACGCGTTTACTATAGTATTATTGCCAAGTTAGTCGTAGTTTTCACAAAGCAAACGCAGCAGCGGTCTGTTTACAAACTATCGGCGCGATGTGTTTGTACTGTCACCCGTGACGAATGCGACGTTTGCATTCCTTTGCTAGCCCTACTGTTTCCGTTACACTGCGTGTGACGGGGCGAGGGAGCACGATGTACTAGCTGCTCGCGTTTCTTCACTTTTTTCCGATTTTGCATCGTTCTTGCAGCACGGCACCATACCATCGCCATCGTAACTCACTTATCACCTCTGAAACAAGCGTATCGCGACTTGCCAGATGAGATAGTGAGTGTCTAAAGCACGTTTTCCTCAAGAAACTTGGAGGGCAAGAGGGTTATCTTGGCGCAGGGGCTTAAAGATGGATTTGGGGCCGCGCAGCTGATGCAGCCGATTGCATCACCAACTGTGTCGTCTTTAAATGGAATCTGCGTGACTTTTTTTTGTATTTGTTTTGGGGGGAACTATTTCTTCTCTTAGAATATCTGCACACTATAGTACTGTCATTTTAATCAGATTTAGAATTCTGATCCTAATAGGGGCTCGGCTAGGCGTGGGGAGGTGCGGGGCTGGGCGTGGATAGTACCTCGCTCCTCTTCGATATTTACGTGTGTTATCGGAAGTCTGCGGGATATTTTCGGGCCGTCAGAGCTTTTTATCGTCAGTACAAGTAAAGGAGCGACCAAATGCGATCCAAATAGAGCGATATTGTGAATCCAATTTGATGACTCTTGGGGGAGCGATATTAATTACATCGCTCGTTTGGAAAAACTTTCGCGACATTTTTGGTTACGAATAAGAGTCATTTTGAGTCATTTTCGCAAAAGTGGTTCTGTAGAGTCGTTTCTACGACATTTTCTGACTCATGTCCAGTCATTTCGCAAAAATCGCTCCAACAGAGCGATGTGCGATACGCGTCGCTCTATTCTGGAAAGAAAGGTCGCTCTACGTTTTACAGTATGGTAGCGCACATTATGTCGCCGCAAGGGTTTCGGCGTGTCCGAAGCGTAGCCGTCCACGTAGGCAACCCATTCAGCAGACGGCCAAGGTCGTCGCCGGAAGGCCGCCGCCCCGTGGGGTAAGCGCTGGGAGCATACAACAATAACGTCGGGACGAAAGAAGAGCCAAAGTACTGGCCTCATTAAGGTGAGGATAACCCTGGGTTCTACGGTAGTATCGAGTGTACAATCGACGCAAATAATGACAATAATAGCTCAGGGGGCAATTCACGCCTCGTTATCGCGCACATGACGCACGATTCAACTTTGGAGTCTTTCCGAATATGATAAAAATTAGAGACAATAGTGAGGACGAGTAAAAAACAAAATTCTGACCGCGATTAAGTCCTATTCCCTCATAAATCAAGCCCCACCCCCTTAATTATGAGGCGCTTCTTCGTACCAAAGAACGGGACGATTTGTGTGTAGGTGTGTATGTGCGTGAGGGCTAATATGCCTACTCCTACAGTCCTGTTGACCCCCGTCCCGCGATCAGATCGATCTTCGGGCGAGCCGGCGTCATATTTGTCGGTGCTCTGAGTGGTTATTACTTAATGGGTGCTATAGTCGGCGGGGCGCGCGGGGCGGGGCAGGGCATGTAGGAGGGCAGTCTGTGAGTTCGCGGGACGCTCGTAGGAAAAAATGTGTTCTCGGAACAAGGAAAGTATACACCCGTTCAATACCATTGATCAATCAATCAATACCTTCCAGACATAGTATGCAACAAAAACACATCATGAGGTCAGACTGACAGGAGAAGACGATGCGCCACCGTGGGTCGCCCAATATAGTGGAGTTTTGTTGCACAACTTGCCTACATTTCAGGTGGCTCAATGAAGACGACAAAAGTAGACAGCCCACTCCCCTTTCCCACCGCGTCTGTCGTTTGCTTTTGAATCAAGTCCATTCGGTATACTTCGTGAGAAAGCTATGTTTCTTGTTTCCGCCCCCATGCTCTCTCTTGAGTGCAAACAACGTCCAAAACTTCGAGGAGTGCAAACTAGGATCGATTCAGTTGAGCACCACTTTGTACTCGAATCAAGAACACGGTTTTCGTGTGTGCACAGTAGTGTTTTTGATGAGTATGATACTTCAGTCATGGAGTTGGGGGAGGGAGGGGGTGCGAGGCCAGAACTAGTGACGCGGCCATATAGGGACCCGAAGGGGTAGGGAGCACGCGACCGGCGTAAAAGCCCCTCCCTGAGGACCTTAAATGCACCCTAACCCTTGCCGACGACCGGTCCGGAGGGAATAGTTTACGAATTACGAATTTCATAATTATATATTGCTCTGTGGTGGCTTTCTGACGCTACAGGGTCGTTTTTCGATTTTACACCCAAAAGGCCATTAGGAACCCATGTTACAAAACAAAGACCTTGAGCGAGCGGTTCCCGCCCAGGGTCCGATCGGGACGAACGGCGGCGAACGGGGCGGTTTTGGAATGCCCATTAGAGCATGGGTCATCTCTATCTTTAACATGTAACCGCCGGTCCACCCTCTACCTCCGCGTGGTAGTGCTGTGCACCTTCTCGCTCATTGTGAAGAATGCCCGCCCCCATGCGAATCACAAAAATACTACCCCTCGACAATAAAGCAAAGTGTTCAGTGACAAGCGCGTCGTACGGGCCGGTACGGGCCGTGCAAGCCTACTGCAAGGTGTCCCATAGGGCCCGTACTCTTGTTTGGCGATTCAGACGTGTGGGTGAGTACAGTCTGGCCAGAAAGCAACAGTACAGGGTCGCTGTGGGACACACACACACACTGAATGACTCAATGTTCCGTCGCGCCCTTCTCGCAGCCACCCGGGGCGTGCCGCCGTCGGGCCGCGACACCCGGGGCAGGGACATGCCCGCGCCGGCCTCCGCCGCACCCAAGGCCGCCAAGCTGCCTCCCAAGGCGCCGCCCCAGGCCGTGCCCGGGGTGTACATCGTGCACGCGGCGCCCTTCTTCTCGGTGCCTCTGGACGCCGAGGCGACGCACACGACCGTGTCCCAGCGGCCGGTAGGTCACGGTGTCTCTCTACACCGTGCGGTAGGTGAACTGCTCACGTCCACTCAACCCCGACGAGGGCGCGCGGCGGCCACGGTCGGCCGGTCACGGCAACGGCCGCCTTGCGCTCTTTGCGCCCTGCGCCTCGCGCTCCCTCGAGTGTTACAACGGGGGACCTCGCCATAACGAGGCCCGACATGTTCCAGGCCTACAAGTGGAGCTCCAGGATGAGCCCCCTCGGACACAAGGACCTGGGCTCCAGCGTCAGCTCCTACACGTCCACCGGGGCCGGCGGCGACGCGACCGGAGCGTACGCCAGGGCCTACGTGCAGA
>NW_026267158.1:1749860-1752676 GCF_000697945.3 Frankliniella occidentalis | reverse complement strand
AGCGGGATAGCCTACCCACCGATTGCAGGCGCTAGCGCCTGGTGATAGGCCACACCGCCGTACTCCTCAGTCCGGCGGGATAGCCTACCGACCGAATGCAGGCGCTAGCCCCGTGGAGTAAGAGCTGGAAGCATTTAACAACGTCGGGACGAACGAAGAGCCAAAGTAATTGCCTCATTAAGGTGAGGCGGCAGCCAAATGTTTTTCTAACCCTGGGTTTTACGGTAGCATCGAGTGTACAATCGACGCAAATAATAAAAATAAGAGCTTAGCGGGCCATTCACGCTTCGTCGTCGCGATTCAAATTTGGAGTCTTTCCGAATGTAGTAAAAATTAGAAACATTAATGAGGACGAGTAAAAAAGAAAATTCTGACACCATTTGAGACACCCCTAAATTACAGTGTCTGTATAGGTGTGTGTGTGTGTGTGTGTGTGTGTGTGTGTGTGTGTGTGTGTGTGCGTGTGCGTGCGTGAGCGGTGCTAATTTGCCTACTCCTACAGTCCTGTTGACCCCGTCCCGAGATCAGATCGATCTTCGGGCGAGCCGGCGTCATATTTGGCGGTGCTCCGAGTGTTTATTACTTAATGGGTGTTATGGTCGGAGGGGCGCGCGGGGCGGGGCAGGTAGGAGGGGAGTCTGTGAGTGCGCGGGACGCTCGTAGGAAAAAATGTGTTCTCGGAACAAGGAAAGTATACACCCGTTCCGAGCGCATTTCGGAACTAATTGAATCAATACCATTGATCAATCAATCAATACCTTCCAGACAAAATATGTAACAACAACACGACCTCATGAGGTCAGACTGACAGGAGAGGACGGTGCGCCACCGTGGGTTGCCCAACATAGTGGAGTTTTGTTGCACAACTTGCCTACATATCAGGTGGCTCAATGAAGACGACAGAAAGAAGTTAGCCCACCCCCCTTTCCCACCTGCATACCGCGCCTGTCGCCCGCTTTGAATCAAATCCATTCGATATACTTTCGTGAGAAATCTATGTTTCTTGTTTCAGTCCCCATGCTCTCTCTTGAGTGCAAACAACGTCCAAAACTTCGAGGAGTGCCAACTAAGATCGATTCAGTTGAGCACCACTTTGTACTCGAATCAAGAACACGGTTTTCGTGTGTGCACAGTAGTGGTTTTGATGAGTATGAATACTTCACCCATGGGGGTGGGGGAGGGAGGGGGTGCGAGGCCAGAACTAGTGACGCGGCCCTATAGGGACCCGAAGGGGTAGGGAGCACGCGACCGGCGTAAAAGCCCCTCCCTGAGGACCTTAAATGCATCCTGACCCTCGCCGACGACCGGTCCGGAGGGAATAGAACGCGCGGGCTTCCTGTTCACGAGCACCGATCAGGTGCGCGTGTACTGCGTCAGTGACGTCAGAGGTGGGGGTGCGATTTGGGCTTTGGAAATCCCCCTCCCCTACTCCGGGACCGGGGTGTATAACAGCGGTTAAGAGTGAGATATTTCGCGTACTTTGGCCTTTTCAAGCACAAGTTTCCCTTTAGCAACGTTTTGTCACGAGGGCAGATGAATATCTCACTCTTCCTAGACTGTGAGGGAAACCAAGGTGCGAACGAGGTTGCCACAACTAACACACGGCACGCTACGGTCCGTTCTAATCGGGAGGGGCGGGGGGAAGTTGTTTAGTATTTAAACTACCCTCCTCCACTCTCACAAATTATATCTTACTCGAGATCTTTACTTTGGGCCGCTTTGGGCCTCATGTGGGGGTTGAATGGGGGTAGGGTAGGGGTAGGTGGGGGTTGGGCGCTAAGTGGACAAGTGCCCCCCAGTTCCGCCTACACGCCGCACCCTGCCCCGCCCTGCCCCACAGTAATTACCCGAGGTAATCGCCATGCCTTGCTTCCGACGTTAGCAGTGACGGCCGGCGGCAGGGAGTCCCCCCGGCCCACGGCCCCGTGACCAGCCCCTGCGGGGCCTGGGGGCAGGGGCAGCATTGGTCGAGCACTAGTTCTGCCCCCTTCCCCTCCCAGGTGACCTGACCTGCAAGGTCAGGCGCGAGGGTCGCGCTCGCTGTCGGTATAGTAGGGTAGCAGGGTCACCGGCGGCACTCACTCGGCCACCCGCTGCCGTTGCCGTTACAGCCCCCGACGAGACGTCTGCCCCCGACCACTTCAGGGCCACTCGAATGATGCATCATTTTTTTACTCTCGTTGAAATAACCCCCCCATAAAAAAGAGTGGACAAGCGCGTCGTACGTGGCGTGCAAGCTCACTATGCAAGGTGTCCCATAGGGCCCGTACTTTGGTTTGGCGATTCAGACGTGTGGGTGAGTACAGTCTGGCCAGAAAGCCACAGTACAGGGCCGCTGTGGGACCCACACACATACACTGAATGACTCAATGTTCCGTCGCGCCCTTCTCGCAGCCACCCGGGGCGTGCCGCCGTCGGGCCGCGACACCCGGGGCAGGGACATGCCCGCGCCGGCCTCCGCCGCACCCAAGGCCGCCAAGCCGCCTCCCAAGGCGCCGCCCCAGGCCGTGCCCGGGGTGTACATCGTGCACGCGGCGCCCTTCTTCTCGGTGCCTCTGGACGCCGAGGCGACGCACACGACCGTGTCCCAGCGGCCGGTAGGTGGGCTGCTCACGTCCACTCAACCCCGACGAGGGCGCGCGGCGGCCACGGTCGGCCGGTCACGGCAACGGCCACCTTGGGCTCTCTGCGCCCTGCGCCTCGCGCTCCCTCGAGTGTTACAACGGGGGACCTCGCCATAACGAGGCCCGACATGTTCCAGGCCGTGCACGACTACAAGTGGAGCTCCAGGATGAGCCCCCTCGGACACAAGGACC
>NW_026267158.1:1749387-1749735 GCF_000697945.3 Frankliniella occidentalis | reverse complement strand
TTCAATTGTTAACAGAGACGGTACGGGAGACGACACAGATGCCCCCGAAAGGGTGCCGGCCGGGACTGAAGGCCGCATTTCCAAATAAGCAACGGCGGGGGACCTCGCCATAACGAGGCCCGACATGTTCCAGGCCGTGCACGACTACAAGTGGAGCTCCAGGATGAGCCCCCTCGGACACAAGGACCCGGGCGGCAAGCGCTCCAGCGTCAGCTCCTACACGTCCACCGGGGCCGGCGGCGAAGCGACGGATGCGTACGCCAGGGCCTACGTGCAGAACGAGGTCGGGGCGGCCGCGAGGCTTAGGAGCACGGAGACCTCGCTCCACTCCCTCCACTCTGGCACCCC
>NW_026267158.1:1746629-1748802 GCF_000697945.3 Frankliniella occidentalis | reverse complement strand
GACAGTATCCAAAGCTCTCTGACGTCACCTCGGCGAACGTTAACTGTCGTAGGCATACCTAACGCTAACCGTCATTATTCTGCTTCGTCTAGAAAAACTATTTCCAAATGGTGGGCGAGCATCCCTACAGCAAGGGGACGTGCTTCATGCGGTGGTACGCGCTTGCCTTCTGCTTCGTCGTCGCGCCCATCACGGTGGTCATCTGGTGTCACTACATCCTGAGGAAACCGTTCCTCACGCACGGGCCCGCCCACCTCCTCCAGATCGTCAACGTGTTCTCTTGCCTGGTGGTGTTCGCCCTTGCCTGCATGATAGTCCGCGACCTGGCGTCCAAAGTCGCCGCCAAGCTCAAGGAGGTGGGCCCCCATCCCGCTAGCCTTCACCCCGGAACTTGTATTTAGCCTTGGGGGGCTTGCTGCTTGATCTTGACCTCCAGGAATTGGACTCCGACCGAATGACCGCTTCCCGCCTCGAGGAGTTTCGCCTCGCGTGGCTCAACCTGCGCCAGCTGACGCTTGACCTAGGCAGCATGCCTCTCACGGGCTTGTCGATGGTGTTCTACCTCCTCGTCATGTTGACGCTGACCAGCTACCAGTCCGCCGTGTCCTACTACAACAACTACATCCTCCTGTGCTTCGGCAGCACCGGCGTCCTAATCCTGTCCCAGTTCGCGCTCATCCACATCTGCGACACGGCGCACCGGCTGAAAGACGTGGCGAGTACCACCTGAAGTCCATCAACGGCCCCGGCGCGACAGCCACGTAATGTTACCCTGTTTTACTTCCAGATGTCGGATGGTTTCTACGAACCTCTAGCGTCGAAAAGCTGGAGGGGACTGCCGGCCGACCTGCTCACTGAGGTAAGCGAAAGTTATTCAGACATGAATAAGGCTGGATTTTTAACTGTTTCATTTCTCAAATTTTTCAGCACCAGCAGTTTTTACACACGATATCGACTAACCCGGCCGAGGTGACTTTTATGGGCATGATCAGCGTCAAACGTCCAACATATCTAAGCGTATGTACTGGCCCGGGGAATGCCCGTCATACATACGATTTTTTACAATAAGGTGTATTCAGATAATATTCTATGGCTTCTTTTTTGTTTTTGTTTTTTAGATCATGGCAGCCATTGCCACATACCTGATAGTTCTCTTCCAGCTTCGGATGTCCGACGAAGATTTGCCAACAAAAGCGACGGCTAATTCAACAGAATCCAGTTTGGATTCTTTATTTGGCAGCAAAACGTCGAAATAAAATTTTCCTTTTTTTACACGAGTACGACCGATTCACCTATCCCACTCTACACGGGAAAAAGGAGGCAAGGCGTGATGAGACTGTCAAAGGGCGGGCATTCTTAGACACACTCGATTTTCCGTCGGATGCACCAAAAGCAGCCAGCAGGAGCAGGCGCCGTTTTACGATACGGCCCGTGGTTGGGCCACTGTGAAAAAAGGAGGCAGGTTTACAGGAAAATTTTCCTTGACGCAGGTTGTAAAATTACAATTTGTAATCGTAAAAATACATGCAGTATGTATCGACTTCAAATCCCTTGGCGAGTAAAAAATGTGCTGTCGTAAATTTACAACTTGAATTAATTCGAGTTTACAAAATTTTTGTAAATTTACGACGATATTTTTCACAGCGGCTGGGTGGGCGTTATGCGTCGTGCGGGAGTACATATGACGTGTGGCACCCAAAAAAGCGTGTTCTTGAGTGAAGTAAATGTGCGCGGCTGAACCGTTAACATTGTCGTGTCCCAATGAAAATTGCGTTGGTGCAAATGAAAATTGCACTGCCCTGATGCAAATGTTTTTGAGAAATCAGGGGTCGAGAACATGCTTTCCTGGGTGGGACTAGTTCAATTGTTAACAGAGACGGTACGGGAGACGACACAGATGCCCCCGAAAGGGTGCCGGCCGGGACTGAAGGCCGCATTTCCAAATAAGCAACGGTAAATCACCGCGACGCGAGACCAAATAACAGTGAAAAATAGTTGTAGGCTGTGCAGAACGGGACGATACACACGCAGTTCGCCCGTGGTTCGCCGGTCGGTTGCGTCATTTTCGCGACCATTTTTTATTAAACGATAGTAGGCTGCTCAAGCTCCAGTATCAGTCTTGAACACGGCCACCTGATAAAAGTACCCCACCCCCTAAACATGCAAGGTGTCC
>NW_026267158.1:1718835-1738034 GCF_000697945.3 Frankliniella occidentalis | reverse complement strand
CTGCGTCATTTCTTTGAAAAGGAGATACAGTAGTGGGCTGCTCCAGCTCCAGTATCAGTCTTGAACACGGCGACGTGATAAAAGTACCCCACCTCCTAAAAATGACGCCGGTCAATGACTGCCCATCATTGTGATTCCAGGCAGCACTGTCGGCGCCCTCGGCCGGCCCACAGGGTGAGTCACTGGAGCTATGACGAGCTTTCCCTCCCATAAGTTATGTAAGTTCAACAACTCGTTTTCATCGGACGCAATCGCCCTATTCTCTCCGCGCAGGCCGCTGGCGGGAGTCGGGCGAGCACGGCAAGCTTCACGACGCGCTGCAGCCCCCTCTGAGCAGGGTGAGGAGTCCGACGAACTACTCGTGGTGGCCATGTCGCGTAGACGAGTGCGTTGTGTACAGTCATCATGCACGGCTCTTGACATTTCCAGGTGGCACGGCAACTGCCAGGGTCTGATATTCTGACTCGGCTGTCTGAGGCGTTCCGGGAGAAGATGCACCAGAAGGTGAGTCCGGTCGAAGCGCTCTGGTCGGCGCTGGGGCAGAGAGGGCGCACCGTTGTTGAGCTCACCCGCCGCCGGAAATGAAAGTTATGACAATGATCACGCGAAACGAATGATGATACCAAATCTGCCATCCACTGCAACAAGAACAACCCCCACGCGACATGCCATCAACAAAAATACACACTTTACTACCCAGTCAGAAATGAATTTCAAAACGACATCGAAAGAGGTGCCGAAACGATATTGCAGTCGTCGTGTCGTCTCCCCGGTGTCTGTTCGATGTCGAAGCGACCCTTACGCTGTCGTTTCGACATTCCGACGATGATATCGCTCGAAACATAAAATTTTTCCCTGGGGAGTTAATGCTTTGCGGCTCAAGGTGTTACGATGGACATCATTCGTTTTCAGTGATGTGATCAAACTTTTATTTCAGTGCGGCGGTGCAGCGCCGAGCGAGCTGCAGCTGCTTCCGGGCTAGGTAGAAATTCTTAGCAGTTTGGGCGTAAAGATACCCGAAAGCATCCACGTCCCCCAGGAATAATCTACATGGCAAAGGATATGGCGACCGAGGAGACCGAGTACGACAACGAGCATGCTGCAGAGTGACGTCGGCGCGGCGAGTCCACCCCTACCCCGCGCAACCGCAACGCACCGGTGGGGAGAGGGGGGGGGGCTTTCCTGCGCTCCCACGGCCCGCGTCCCTTATCCGAACTGTGAATCTTGGCCAACGAGCCCCGAGCGTGTGGTGGGATGTTTGTGTGCGCTATCCCAAGTGACACGCTAGTGGACGCGACCTGACAATGTGTGGCGGGGGCGGGGCTGGCGGGGCTGGCAGGGCAGCGCGGCACTCGCCCGCCCGCCCGTGAGCGCCCGCCGCGCGCAGGGTAGGCACGCTTGGCGCGCGGCGCACAGCCGGCCGGGGCCGGTGGCCTACCCCGCGCGTCACGGGCGCTGGCCGCGCGCGCCGCCCCGCGCGCCTAGGCGCGCCTGAGCGACGGCGGCAGCGGCGGTGGTGGTGGTGGTGGTCATGGTGGTGGTGGGTGTCGGTATCGGAGTCGCTCGCGTCGTCGGTCCACTGGCTTAACCTCATCCGAGATTACCGCGAGCGAGTGAGCAAGAAAGTAAAGAAAGCCTCGAGGAGTGGCGTGAACAACATACCCGACTGTCGTCCTGTGCGTGCCCCCCGGGGCCGGCGTGTTGCAGAGCGAGGGAGTCATGGACGCGGTGGACCAGGTCGGCAAGGCGCTGGGCACGATCGGAGACACGGTGCACCAGGCCATCAGCGACGGCCTCACCGCTGGCGCCCTGGCGGACGGCGGCGAGCGTTCGTCGGCAGGCCAGGTGGGCCAGGTCCTCTCCTCCATCGGGGACACGCTGCACAAGGTGGTGTCCGGCGGCCAGGGCGACGGCCAGCGCTCGACGGGCCCGCAGGTGGACGCCGCGTCCGAGCCGGGCGCGGACGCCCCGCTGGGACACATCCTGACGTCCATCGGGGACAAGCTGCGGAAAGTGGCCGACGGCGGGGAGGACGGGGAGCGCGCCCTCGGGGAGGTCGGGCAGCAGGTGGGGAAGGTCCTGACATCTGTTGGGGACACCATCCGAGACGTGATCAGGGAACGACAAGAGGAGGGCGACGACGACGACGACGACGTGGCGCGTCTAGTTGCCGACCCGGGCGACAACGGAGAGAAGGTCCCGTGTAATAACGGCATGGGCATGATGAACCAAATGAACGCCACTGCCACCATGATGAACATGAACGCGCGACGCAGGAGGGGCAGAGGCAGACGAGCGGCCGTTTGATCTTACAAGTCGGAATGTGTTTCGCCCACTCAATAGGTATTTGAACAAAAAACAATATTTATACTAGTTTGAAATATGATAATAAATGGACTGCATTGGGTAAACTATGTAAACACAGATTTCCTTTCGACATTTAATGATTCAACAAAAGGTTGGTGGTATAATAAGCAAGTTCAAGCAATTGTACTCTCTAATTAACATGAGACAATATTTCTCATACACATGAGCCACAAACTAAGTCTGGGTAACACATCAGATCACTTCAAATTTCTTATCTTCTTCACTGCAAAAGATCTCAACCCTTAACTATATGTACTGATTATTATAATAGTACAATTATAAAAACAATGTGAAGAAATAACATTTGATGTAAGCATATTTTAAAATATTGATTAGAATGTAACTCAAACTTCAAAGTTAAGCCCAGCGGGGGCTACTTAGAGTTACTATGCCTTTGTTCACCCCCCAATTATTAACAATTGATTCCAATAGTGCTAGATTTTCTACAACTTTACCCCACACAAATGTCATTGTTTTAGGAGCAGATGTAGGCTTTTGGACAAAGATAGACAGTGGTTGAAGCGGGGATCGAGCAATACAAACTGAGCCCTTAGACAATTTGACACCATTACCATGAAGAAAGACATCTGTTCGCAAAGCCCCAGTAAGGGCACCAGCCATTTTAGGATAGAGTTTAATTCCATTCAGACCCTTAATTAGGAGGTCTTTTTTCTGCTGAGGAAGTGTATCTACAACACTTATTGCAACCTGTCCAAGCAGTCGCGAATTCTGACTAACTTGGACGATGCAGGTACCATTAGGAGAAGGTGCAACTGTGCTTGGAATAGGAGCAGCAACATCCCCCCCAGCACAAGGGAGACTTACAGATTCTGGAAAATCAAAGTGCTGATAGCCAATGTTTTTGTAGAGAAAGTAAAATAATCCTTTAAGGTCATCAGACATTTCATCTGATGTCATTTTAAGCTTCAGAGTCCATTCAGTCTCAGAGCCTGTAGGTCTCACAGTTATCTCACAATCATTCAGCATGTCTAGAAGTTGTGTCTTCTTTTCTAACAGAGGTAAGCGATCTTTTGATGTTGCCAGTTGAGTTTTCAAATCTTCTAAAGAATCATCTTTAGGATTGTTTTCTATGTCTGGAATATTTTGGATCATCTTTCCAATTTCCTCTATTGCAATACTATGAGCTGTCAGCTCGCGCTCAGCAGCAGGACTTGCATTACGCATGGCAACTTTTACTGCTGCCAGTTTGACAACAAGTTGAGCCAACAGCTTTTCTTCCTTAGTAAGTTGTTCTTTGACAGTATCAGTCAGATCCCCTATCTGTTCACTGATAATCTTCTTCATGCTGCAAATTGTGTGACTGTCCTCACATTCAGCATCTGCTCCTTTCTTACAGTCCAAACACCAAAACCTGCAATAAAAAAAGGGTGACAATAATAAACGAGGACATACAAAAAAGTTTATCACTGAAACTGAAATGTAAAGTGAATACATGACCTAGCTGGAACTATACTTACGCTTTTTTTTTGGGTGGAGGGGCATTGTCAGTAGCTGACAATAGAATAAAATTATCTGGAAGGTTCATGGGTGATCCTCTAAAAGGCTGTAACCAAAAGAGAGACAATGAAATTTCATTTTAAATAGCTTTCTGGCCTGCACTTAACAAACTCAGAAAAAAGATTACTTACAATACGACAGTTAGAGCATTTGTTGTCACTTGCACACAGACATGACAGACAAAACGTATGCCCGCAAGAAAGTATTTTCGGCCGTCTCGAATCCGAATCATACCGTTCGAAACACACTTGGCACTCAAGCAAAACGTCCTCCATGTTTATTATACTATGAGTATATCTGGAACAAACAATCGACACGCCCGAATAGAGACAAACTAACCATACGACAACCTCGGGAAAATATTCAACGTTATCATTCAAAAAGGATCGCTAAAGCTTACAAAGCATACTTTCCGAAATGTTCAATAACAATCAAAACCCACCCACATGACAAAATCTTATGCCATTGACAAAAACAAAACAGTAGGATAATCATGATTGATTTACGTACCACTATGCAGGAAACTGAATAAAATTAATATGGGATTGTATCACACCAGCATCTCTAATGTGTCAGAAATTCAAAAAATCAACAATGAAGGGATTTACGACGGATAACCTCTGTTCCGTTTAACTACAAAGCCAGGCACTGGGCACGGGTGGGGTGGCCACTGCACTACAACTGACCTAGACTACATCTGCGCTAGGAGATGAAGCTCGCTTGAAAACAATAGCGGCAACTCTTCAACGCTAAACATCTCGAAATGTAACTTTGTCCACTGAAATTTCATATGACACGCGACCAAAATCAAGTTTTTTAGGAAAGATTAGAAGAAAATGGAAAACCAAAAATGTCTTCACAAGATTTCTGATGGTTGGTTTATGATGAATATGAAGAAAATGAGGGTATTTCGCATGGCTCTTGTGGCACCCCCACCCCTTCAACCCCACCCCACCCCCAGAGGAGTTCCCCATGCGCCCATGCAGATATACCTACGAAATGGCCGTCAACACTCCAGCTGTCTTGATCCACTATATCACTCCACATATGTCTTGGCTCTTTAAGCTTTAGAAAAAATATCAAAATACCTTGGGATTCTAGAGTGGTAGCCACCCTAGGCAAAAATGACTCGTAATTTCAAACTTGTTGTTTTTGATCTTGGTAAGAGTATTTATGTCATTTTTCATTATTTACTGTCCTTTTGCTTTCCTCCTTTAGTGGCCGAAAGCCCCAACAAATTTATTTGACTGCTCCCCCCTCCCCTTTTGTTTGTAGATATGACTCTATGGCCATTTCGCCTTGACAAACATATGAAAAGCCCATTTAGTAAAGTGAGGTAGGATGCAGTAATTTAGGATGACCGGTTCACACCTAATCTGATTAAAACAAATTATCGTCCTCACAGAGATTGTGTTGTCGATGTCACTGGCCAGAAGGTCAACCTTATGGTGGACACTATACCAAGTCTAGAATATGTGAAACAAAGGGGTTACCAAATAGGAATTGCCTCACGAATTGAAGATATATGTGGGGCATACCAACTTCTAAATCTGCTGGGAATATCATCTTACATTGACTACAGAGAAATCTATCCTGGCTGCAAAAAAAAACATTTTTTTAGGTATTTCATTTTTATAAAATTGCCAATTTTTTGTGCAAGTAATGTAGTACTATTTCTTGCAATGAAATATATATCTTAAATCTACTTTTCAGCCTTCAACAGAAGTCCAGCATAATTTTCAATGACATGATATTTTTTGATGACGACAGGAGAAATACAAGAGATGTGTCAAAATTAGGAGTTGATACTGTCCTTCTTCCAGATGGTATTTCTAAAGAGACGGTATTTTCATTATTATAGAAACCATTCTACTACAATTTACTTACTTAATATGTATTATTAAATGAAGATTTTAAAACACTCTCATAATTGGAGTTTTAAATTTATTAAGCAGAACAATTTACAAAAGGAAGTATACCTGTACAAAATTTTACCTTTCAAAATTGCTCGAAACTGTACATATCTTCAATTAACTGGATATACCATCAAAAAAACAAACATATTGCAAATTAACAGACTATATCCGTACACATATAAACAAATTAAAATCCTATTTCTTCTCAGCAGCTGGTGTAGTAGCATCTTCAATGACACTAGTGTCACGGAAATTGGGGAATTGCTCCCATGGACTGTTCAGTTCAAACCGCCGGAATTCTTGAGCCAGCTCAAGTGGTTCCACAACTACTCGCTTCTTTGCATCATCATATCGCACCTTGAGGAAGACAAAGTTTCAATTTTTAAAAGAATAATCAAGCAAGGTGAATTTCTACTCTAAATGGTACCATGTACCCAAGATTACATTACATAACAAAGATAAATTGTACTTTAAAAAGTTACAAAATATACTCACTTCAACATATCCACTCAAAGGGAAGTCCTTACGGAAAGGATGTCCTTCAAAACCATAATCGGTAAGGATGCGCCTAAGATCAGGATGGTCAGCAAAGAAGACACCAAACATGTCCCAGATTTCTCTTTCATACCAATTAGCTGCTTTGTAAACCTCATTGACTGAGTCTATTGGTGTTAATTCATCAGTGTAAGTTTTCACACGGATACGAGTATTGTATCTCAAAGAAAGCAAATTGTAGACAACCTGAACAAGACATAAGGACATAGGAGCTTGCTTAGCACGTTGCTTACATGAACATACAATTCCAAATCCAAGGTGAACTTTACCTCAAACCTGTACATTCGTGTTGGAACATCAACTCCACCAATGTCTGCAAGGCTTGCAAACTGAGCATTGTGGTGGTCTTTCAAAAAGGTTAAGACAGGTACAACACCTTCGGGGGCAATTAGTACTTCCAATTCGTCAGTTCCAGTCATTTGAACTTTCTGAACATACTTAGGCAAGCACTCAGCCACATATCTGCCAAAGTCAGAAATTTGTTCTCGGGCGACAGCATCATGCTGGCGCACAGTAGCTGATAATCACAATAAAGAATGAAGGGTAATCACACTGAGGTAACATCAACAGCTAGTAACATATGACAGCATTAATATACGACTCACGTCTAGATTCTGCTCCAGCAGATGCTTCACTGGAGAGGCACCTTGAAAGAACTGATGGTGCGACACTCAATCCCTGATAAACTGAAAGGAAATGAAAAGTTAAGATAAACGATACGAGACTCACTAGATAGAGATATACTACAAATTTAACGGAATGGCAGCAATAATACACGTGTGTTTGAAAAGCAACAAAGTTGGAAGTTATAATTACTCAGTTAACACGAAAAACAAGTTTTGATGTACTTAAATAAGGGAACAATGCAATAAGTGAATTGACTTCGACGTCTGATAATGGAGGTTAGGCTTCCTGATCGTTGTCAGTCGGAAGTGTGTCAATAAAAAACTTCTTGACAGATTAAAGAAACCAAAACTTCAAATAGAGGCCACCTTAAATTCATCAAAAATTACCTCGAGATCCAGATAATCCAACATTTTTTAAGGAGCAAGATAATTTTCGTAAAATATTCGACGCCATCTTGCTTGAGGTGTTCTCTCGAAATGATGCGAGGATCGTCGTGTCGTCGACTGAATCGTAGTAAGGCGATATATTGCCGCGAAGTTCGATCGCCTCCTGCGAGCCTGAGCGGTATAAACAAGCTATTCCTAAAGCTGTCAACTTTCAACAATGTTTTCCCACAGAGATTTATGTACCGTCTTTTCTCATTTTAAACAACAGATTATATGAACATTTAAACTGTGCTACATTTTTTTGTGTTTAGCATGATCTCAGACAATTTCACTAGCAATAATGTCAAGTGAAAAGGTGAGCACTTTATTTAACCTAGAGACAAGAATTTGCATTCCTATTTAGCACTTTGAATTGCACTGTTTTCGCTCTGTATTTCTTAGATATGACTTACTTATTTTAGACAAATTTGTCAGTTCTCACTTTCCCTTTATTTTTGTTTTTCCTTTAATTCTAACGAACTATGAATTTCACGTCCATTCATTTGCAGCAAATATTTGCGCTAAACCAGCCTCATGGCGCAGGAGAGATATTATTCTCTTGGCAGCCAGGAAGTGGTATTTATTTGGCTACTGCTGGAGCTGACCAATCCGTTGCTGTGTATAACAGAAATGGGAAGTTGGTGGAGAGAATTCGACTCCGTGGGTGAGCACTCTTTACAATAACAAGATTAATTTTCCAAAATATTTTGCTGTATGAGTATTTTTTGTTAAATATCTGACTATGTGCAAAGCTTAATGCCTGTTAATTTTTTCTCAGAATATGTTGCGGATTGGGGTGGGACTCAGATGGTGATCTTTTAGCCATGATATCATCAGAAGCTCCACTTATTGTACTGTGGGATGCCAACACAGGACGTAAACACCAAGTCGATAGTGGTCTTCGTGATACCATGAGCTGTCTCCTATGGTCTAAAACCAGCCCTGTTCTTGCCATCGGCTCTGCAAAAGGAAATCTCACTATATACAACCACTCTTCTGTCAAGTAAAGTATCCTTTGAAATATCAATATGTTTTTCAAATCCCCCAAAATGTGGACTTTTAGCAATAAAATTATTATTATGTGGTAATTTTTTTGAAGGAGAATACCCATTCTGGGGAAACACAGCAAACGTATTACATGTGGAGGATGGAGCCAGGAGGGGTTACTTGCCCTGGGATCAGAAGATAAATCCCTCTCAATTAATAATGCTGAAGGTGATACTTTAAGAATTATAAATTTGAGAGCAGAACCATCACATGTCCAGTTTTCTGAAATGAAACTTGATGAACGTCTTGGAGGAGAAAACACTGTATGTAAAAATTTATCATCTTTATCCAGCCTTCATTCTATTTTAAACAGCAATTTTATTTCTCTTCTTACCTTTGTTTCAGGTCAGTGTAATTGTTGGGCATAAAACGCTGTTCCTGTATAATTTGCATGATCCTGATAATCCTGTTGAGCTGGCTTTTCAAAACCGCTACGGGTCATTGATTACATACCGTTGGTAGGTTTTGCCTTCACTTTCCTTTTATTGTTGAAAAATTTCAAAGAACAAGAAGAGCAGAGTTGTTTGTTAAACAATTGTTTTGAATTTTAAAGGTTTGGCGACGGATATATCTTGTTAGGATTTAATGCTGGTTATCTTGTGGCCATCTCTACACATATTAAAGAAGTTGGTCAAGAGCTCTTCCAAGCTAAAAATCATAGAGACACTTTGTCAGATATAGCTCTTTCAACTTCTCTTGGCCATGTTGCATCTGGTGGTGATAACACGTAAGAGGACACTAGGAGACATTCTTATTCCTTGGTTTGTAGACATTAATTTTTCTGCTTTGTTTTACCCTACTAATATTATTTATTAATCTGTAGAGTGAAAGTACATGACATGAGTAATTTACAAGACACAGTCACAGTCCATACTCTAGATAGTGAGGGGAATGTGGAGCATGTAGCTTGGAGTGAAGATGGACAGCTACTAGCTATATCTACAAGGAATGGCAACCTTGTTGTTTATTTATCTTGCCTTCCAATGTTAGCATCTGTTTATGGTACAAAAATTGCTGCGCTATCCAGTCTCAATGAAGTGACACTTTATTCATACAACTTTGAAAAGGTGCATCATCTTTCATTTCTTTGTTGTTTGTGTATTTAAAATAGTGACTTAACAGATTGTTTGTTTTCAGGGAAAATCAAGTTCACTTGTAGTACATACAGCTATCGAACCAAGCTTTGTAGCATTAGGCCCTTTTCACCTTTGCGTTGGAATGAACAATAGAGTGTGGTTTTACGACCTGACAGCAATGACACAAGACTCGGGCACAGCTCCTCGATTAATCAAGTAAGAATATCAGCAATAAGGGACAGAAAAGAGTATGTATGTTTGAAAATATATACTTTCATTTTCTCCATGCTTTTGGACAATTTTGCAGGGACAAAGAATTTCTTGGTACTATTACAAGTATGAAATTAAACGCTGATTATGCTTCTATATTACATGAAGGAAAAATTCAACTGCACTTGGTAATGGTTTGTTGATGGTGATGGAAAGTGAGTAGAATAGATACTGACTGTAACCAAGTATTTTTGTCTTCTGCACTTTAGTTGGAACCCTCTGAAAATGGAAATGAAAACTGTGAATCCAAGGTGTTTCCTGATTCACCTGGCCAGGACCACACAATCACCTGTCATGTACTTACCAATGACTTCTTGATTTATACCACTGATATGGGAGATTTATTTTACTTTTTCATGGAGGATTGGAAGACTGTTGTTGAATTTCGACATTCTGTTGGTATTCGAGCAATATACCCGGATTTAAGTGGTACCAAGATAGTTCTTTATGATGCTAAGAGTGAAGGCTACCTATTTAACCCTGTGAGTAAAAAGAAAACTTTATTCTTTCTTATTTTATAAATTTACCTTAATGATCTAGTATTTTACTTTCTAGGTGAGCAATGACCTTATAAAAGTACCAGAATTCCCGCAGAGCTGTCAGGGTGTCTTGTGGGACATTTGGCCCCCTGATAAAAATGTGTTTGTGGCATTTGATGATAAGTCAATTGTTACTTATGTATATGTTCCAGAATCTGTGCATGGTAGGTAGGGCTGCTCTCTTTATGTAAACTTACCCCAAAGTCCCCAAGGTTCTATTAATTCTGAACACCACTCGAGCAGGAACTGTGATTGAACGAGTTGGTGTAACAAGGCTTCCGGCTAATCAAGTTCCACTCTTACTTAACTCTGGAGTTTTGGTGGTCCAAACTGTTGGTGGAAAGCTCATTCAAATGGTACTGGGCACACATACTTTTCAAGAAGGTGGCTCAGCAACAAATGCTGGCTTGCAACCTGCTGATATAGAAGTTCTTTTGAAGAAACACCTGATGTTAAGAAGGTGTCTATTGCTTTCCTTCAACTGAGTTATAACAATATTTTATTGCAGTTGTTAATTTTGATTGGGAATGTTTTGAATGCAGGTTCAAAGAGGCTTGGAAGTGGTGTCAACTTCTGAATAAAAAGGAAAATTGGATCATGTTAGCTGATGCAGCCTTGAAAAGCTTGGACATTGACACAGGTAATTAGTACTGTAGGAAAAGATTGATTTGATTGGTTTTGTTGTATCAACCAAAAATATGCTTACTTTATCTATATTCTTGCTGTTTAGCTCTTCAAGTTTATCGTCATATTAAAAATGTTGCGATGGTTTGGTCCCTTGAAGATATACAGAATGTAGAAGAGCGCAAATTACTTGCTGGGCATGTTGCTATGTATCTCTCTCTCTTTGACTTAGCTCAGGTGAGTTGTGGTTATTCTGAAGAACACATTTCTATTTTTCTATAAGCATCTCTGCATGATTTACGTCTATATTTTCAGGAGTGGTATCTGTCGTCTAGTGACCCAAGTGCTGCTTTGGCTATGCGAAGAGATTTGTTACAGTGGGAACAGGCCCTACAGCTGGCAAGAAATCTTGCTCCGCATCAAGTACCTTTAATTTCAAAGGAGTATGCTCAACAACTTGAATTCACGTAAGTTTTGGCGTCATTGTTGCGGAATGCAGTCCTCAAACACTGAAAATATTTCAATTAGTTGTTCCTATTTTTAGTGGACATCACGTTGAAGCTCTCAGCCATTACGAGAAAGGATTCTTGAGTTTACCCTCCAGTGAAAGTTTGACAAGCTCAGGTGCTCTCAGCTCAGAACTGACTGAGGATGCCATTCTGATACACAATGCAGAGTGTCGTGCTGGTGTCACTCGCACCTCAATACGTTGTGGAGATATTAGAAGGGGGGTTGCAATGGCAATGGACTCCCAGAGTAGTAAACAGCTTCAAAAAGAGTGTGCTGAAATTCTTGAGAGCCAAAAGCAATTAAGTGATGCAGTCAATTTATATGAAAAGGCAGAGCTATTTGAAAAAGCTGCATCCTGCTATATTCAACTCAAAAACTGGTCGAAAGTAGGACAGCTTCTACCAAAGATATCATCAGCACGCATTCATTTGCAATTTGCAAAAGCAAAGGAAGCCGACAGGCAATACTATGAAGCAAGTAAAGCATATGAAGCTGCACGTGAATGGGATAGTGTGATTCGAATAAATTTGGACCACCTTAATAACCCTGAAAAAGCAGTCAGGGTTGTACAGGAAACAAAAAGTATGGAAGGTGCAAAAATGGTTGCTAAATTTTTCCAAAAGCTCAACGATTATGAGTCCGCTATTAGATTTCTTGTCCTATCACATTGCCATGATGAAGCTTTCCAATTGGCGAGACGCCATAATCAACTTGAGCTGTATGGAGATATTTTACTTGAAATGAGAAGGGATGTTAGTTCTGGAGCAGAAGCTCGCCCAGATGATTACCGAAGTCTGGCTTTACATTTTGAAAATGAAAGAAACTACTTTCTTGCTGGTAAATTTTATCTTCATGCTGAAGACTATTCAAAAGCACTAAAACATTTGCTGAAAGTAGCTCAAACAAATCAAGAAGACCAAGAAGCAATTCCATTAGCAATAGAAGCGGTTGGGGCAGCTAAAGATGAACGCCTTGCAACACAATTAATTGAGTTCCTTCTTGGTGAAACTGATGGAGTGGTCCGAGATGCAAAATATCTGTTTCAGCTATATATGGCACGTCAACAGTTCCGAGAAGCTGCTAAAACAGCACTTATTATTGCAAATGATGAACAAGTATGTTTTGTAAATATTTCTTTTTATTTAAGTCTAGCATAGCCTAACTTTTCTATATTAGGAATTTTTTTCTCTTTCAGGTCAATGGGAATTACCGACATGCTCATGACGTACTTTTGATGATGTACCAAGAACTCCGTCAAAGGTCGATGCACATTCCCGCTGAAATGGTCAATAACTTAATGCTTCTTCACTCATACATTCTTGTCCGTCTTCATGTACGGCGAGGTGATCATCTTAAAGGGGCTCGCATGCTGATTAGAGTTGCTAGCAACATTTCACGATTTCCATCTCGTAAGAAAGTGTTTTTATTCTTTCTTGAGTGTTGATGATATTATACAGAAGTTCTTGTAATTTTTATCTTTCTTCTGCTTGACAGATATTGTTCCTATATTTACATCTGCTGTTATTGAATGCCACCGGGCAGGGCTGAAAAGCTTTGCCTTTACGTATGCAGCAATGTTGATGAGGCCTGAGTACAGATCGCAGGTTGACCTAAAGTATCAAAAAAAGATAGAAGCTGTTGTCCGTAAACCACCAAAAAGGAACAAATTGGGTGAAATTGAAGAAGCAGAGGAACCTGCTACACCTTGTCCTTTTTGCAACACACCTTTAACAGAAACTGAACTGAATTGCTCCCATTGCAAGAATACCATCCCATTTTGCATTGCAACAGTGAGTAAAATTACTGATGTATACCAATTGTAATGAATTTATTTTTCTCCTCAATTTAACTACTATTATTATTGATATCAGGGACGCCATATTGTCCGAGAGGATCTAACTGCTTGTCCTAATTGCGACTTTCCAGCCATCAACACCGAGTTCCGTTTGTAAGTACCTACAGTTCCCTTTTTTCAGTAATCTATCTAGCTATCTATCTATATGTATATATTTATTGTATGAAAACTCTCAACTAATACTTGAAACTATCTTTTTCTAGAATTGTTGAAGGTGGCGAAAGTTGTCCAATGTGCTCTGAAAAAGTAAACGCAGATGCCTTATCTGTGGTTCGAGATCCGCAGCCATACCTATACCCTGAGGGAGGAGAAGCTATTCTTAGAGGACTTGAAAAACTATCTACTGGAGCTTAACATTTTAATTGGCAGTTATCAATTTTGTTAAATTTTATCAAACTTCACATATTTCTTTTACTCAAATTTATCTATGTACCGGTAGTTTTCTCTCTGGACCTTGCATTCCACCTTGCTTGCATTATTGATAAGCTTTGTGTTTTCACAAACTTAATTTAAAGATTTGTTCTGTTTGAGCTTGGTTTGTGGTGAGGTGGACACCATAAGTGCCCAGCATTTCTTGACTTGTTACCTTGTTGTTACTGGTAATTTTATCAGTGAAATATCCGTCCATATTTCTCTATATACTGAAGATTTTGAACTTTTAAAATGCCTGTGTGTTACCTGAAAGATAAACTAAGCTTTATTACGTAATTTTTTTTTCTATAATTCCAGGCCTGTACATGTTATCTTTTAGTTAAGTTTATGTTTCTTATTTATTGTTAACCCTTTTGAGGCAGAAAACTTCTGTACTATGGCAACTAAGTTAGGCAGAGCATCGTTATTAGTGTTTAGTTTGAAGCACAAGAATTAGCATTTAGTGAAATCATCCACCCCTGTGGAGTGCAGTGCCTTTTTAAGATTTAAGTATGGCTAAATGTTCCAAGTTTAACCAGAAGCACCTAAACAAAATATATATTCCGTCCATTTTGTGTTACTATTTTGCTGTTAAAGTAGTAGCTTTTACACTCTGTGATAGGTTAAATGAGATTGATACGACACCTGTGATTATAATTTTTATTCAATGCTATAATTTATTGTAGTACCAAAGACAAAGACATCCTTCTACCATTAATAGTTGAAAAAGTATGACTTTGACTTGGGTATTATGTAAGGCAGAATTGGACAGAATGAAACACATCATTACATTAAGATTTTACAATTACTCCCCCGTTTTTCATATAGTTGTTTATATTAATTTTATTTTACATTCCATTAAAGAAGCCTTTGAGAAGAAATTACTGTTGAACACATAGGAATATTGAATATGCCCAGGAATAATTTTAGTAAAAATACAATTGACATTCCTCAAGTTGTTAGGAAACCTCATTGCCTTCAAAGATTTTGGAAGCACAATTACCTTTAAGAATGTATCGTTAACATTGTAGAAGATACAAAATCTATGAGTTGTCACAAAAATTTGGAAGACACTGGTGTGCAATAAAATTAGTTGCACTTAGCCTGCTTTTGTTTACATTCCTGCTCCCTTCACCCCTCTTGAGACTGAGAAAGGGAAAAGCTATGAAAATACTATGGGTTGCAAAACTACGTACCTTTAAGCATGGCTGAGTTCAAGCAGTGGTGCATTGATAAGCAAACTGAGACCTTCTTAGTTTTAATCAAAAAATGATAAGCTACAACTGTGAAGTGCACCATTTTATGGTAGAAATCAGTCTTTCCACGCTAATATCTTTTCACAGACAAATAAAGGAAGAGGGAGAGGTTTAGGGAGAGGGGTAAACAATAAAAGGCTTTGCATTGCTAAAATGTGAAAAATTTGTAATTTACAATTAACATTTTCATGACAAGAGTATACACACATGGCTATATACATAATGTAAAATAAAATTCCTGGAAAGTTAAACATTGATTTTCTACGAAGGGGAAAAGTTCAGACAAGAGATTACAAAATGCTTAAAAAGAGATCTGAGCATTTATTTGTCTGCTTAAACCTAGACGAGGAAAAAAAGTGAATGAATACTTTGAGAAAAAAATCTGCAGTCAGCTGATATATAAATTAGGGGGGAAATGAAGGGGGAGGGGAGAGGGGTAACTTCCCCAAATCATTTGAGTTTGGTATTCAAGGGACGTGGGTGTAACCACTTCCTTCACAATACATAAATATAAAGAGACACCACTAAAGTGTCTTCCCAAAAGGAACACAGTAATTGCCCGCAAATACTGTACTGATTACACTAATAAAGCTAGTCCTCTGATAGGAAGCAATATTGTTAGGCATCAACCTCAATAAAAGAAAAATTCAGTTCCAACTATCTATTTGGGGCAAAGAGTCTCTTCATTCACCTTCATAAGTTGACACACTAAACTCAAAAACATTGCATATGAAGAAAACATTGTATTTAAACAAAAGGTTGAAGTATACAACAACTATGGAAAAATACAGTTTCAACCCATCAAGGCCAATAATAGTAGACAAGACTTCCTGATTCCATACTTAAGAAGGATACACTCCCACTTTGACTTCCTTAAGATTACTGTACTGGCAAAATAAAGCAAAATCACAGCTAAACAATGACAACCTAACTATTGACATCTTTATGTAGATTGACTTCTTCCAAAGCTTCCAGAATATTGAGAATTAAAGTGCACTTAGCAGAAACATAAGCATGTAGTTCTTGCTTATCAAATGCAACAATAAGACAAGTTACATTTCAGGACAAAAATGAAGAAATTTTCTAAAATGACACAGAAAGACTTCGTTCAATAAAAGAAAACAAAGAAAAAAAAACCCCGATGACCAGCATGAAAACAACAAGTCAAATAGGAATCAATATCCTGACCACACTATCTTCTTTGCAGAACAGAGAGGGTAAGTAATAGAAACAAAGAGAAGACAGATGAGAAACCACACATTCATCTTCCTAATACCACTGGGACATCTTATAGAATATAAAAGGAATCACAGCTGCTTATACATTTCTAAGGTAGAGCCAAATCCACTGCCAAGAAGCTTCAATTTAGATACAGTGTATTAGAACTAAGTAACTAAAACTTTGTAACACTAAATTCCAGTGAACAGTTTGTCAAGTCATTAAAAACAAATATCAAAGAAGAGAAAATGCATGAGGCTGAGCAAGGGCCACCAAAACCAGGCATCCTCAGCAGTGAAAGAGCTCTTACACACCCTGACCATTTCGCACATCACAAAAATAAATATAAATTAAATAAAGTTAATGTGGGCAAAGCCCTAACCGAGTGCTGCTAAGCTGCAACTGGCCAGCCAGTTCCTCACAGCAAGTAGAGTCCAGCTATCCATCCACTGAGCCCACCATTGAATAGTCTATTATTTTCTACAGTACAAAAGCATCAAGTCATGTTGACCCCAAGGGTTTCCCTACAACGCTCATACGTTGCATAACTTATGGCAACAGCCGGAGCAACCTTCATAAAATTGGGTGTCAGGCCACGGTAGAGTCCAGAAAAACCTTCATTTCTGAAAATCTCTCTAATTAAAGATGTCATAGTATATGGTTGTGCGGTAATAGTTCCTCCTGCCTGAGATGACTGTGCTGTAATCACTGCAAAAAATAATAGAAAAAAATCATGAATAAAGCTTCTAAATATTACAAATGATTGTTTATTGTAAGTAAATAGTAAGAAGCTGACCTTGAGCTTGTAATCGAGTGCGAACCAACGCTAAGGGATAGCTGCAAACTTGACCTGTAGTGCTTGAAATGGTTCCACAAGCAAGCAACAGCAAAACTGATGGGGACTCATTGCTGGCGTGTTTCCGGAGATAGGAATTCTTAAGAGTCTATAAAAGAATTAAAGGAAGTTTAGAGACAGACACAGAGAGAACAAATTGATATTACTGAAATCGTTTGACTGTATAAAACTTACTTCATAGACAGCTAGGTCAATGCCAGCATATGGAATGATGCCCAGTAAATTTGGAACATAGCCTCTGTAAAAGCTTTTGGGACCCTCTTGTAAGTAAATCTTCTTGGCTGCATCAGCTATGCTCTTATATTGCCCTGTTTTGCGTAAAGCAAGTCTTGTTTTCATCACCTAAAAGTAGATAGACATATATTAAAAAATGGACACTTAAAAATGTTAATAACTTTAAGAATATTTGGGAGTACCAACCTCAAGGGGATAGATGATAGTTTGACTAACACCACCAGCAAAGGAGCCAGCACAAAATCTCTCATAGATAGAGAGCTCCCTTGCCTGACTCCCTCTGATGACTCTCTTTGCCTGCTCATAAGCCATGAATTTAATAGCGGATTCTGGGGCAATTTTTAGAACATTAATGCCATTTCCACGCCACAAGCTCCAGAACCCACCCTCATGCAGCATGTGCTGAAGACATGTTTTGATGCCGGTTGATTTTGTCCCGTGAACCTGAGAAGAACAAAGAGCACAATTATGAACTATATTTCATGCTATTTTGACCAAAAATAATGAAAAATCTTCAATAAGGTAATTTTGACTCAACAAAGATGATATTGCACTAACCTGAAGGTACACTTTAAGCCTATCCAGAGGGGCTGTACAAGTCCTGGAGACGGCGCCAGCGACACCTCCTGCGACGAGATGGCGCCACCACATGCCAGTCAACATTTCATTCTGTGTGAAGTCATCGGGGACATTCATATCCTCCCCAATGTCCAGGTACTGAAACATAAAAAAACAAGAAACAACGGTCATTGGCTGCAACTCACAGAGACCCAAACGAGGCAACGTCCTAGAATTCTAAAAAAGTACATTTCAATATTGGTGGTGACAGCGAGAATGCCATGTTGAGAGTAGCTCGAGACGGGGATATCTGACTAGGAGGAGCCGGAGGGGTACTTCCCCGCAGGAAGGCCTCAAGGGTGCACGTCCATCAGGCCGGAAGGCCGGGGAGAGAGCAAAGCGGCTGGAGGCAGACAGACCACCTGCCCACCAGATCAAGGATCGGCCGGCAAGAGAGGCGGACACGCTGAATCGCGTGGGCGACGGCAAGAGCCGCTTCAGCTCGGTCTCGGTGCGGTGCGAGGACCTTGTGGCACGCGGGGGAAAAGGGATATACAATTGCCAAAGGCCCCAGCCAAGACGAGTACCGTCCCCGCCAGGGGCCCCTGCCCATCCCGGAGCGCAGCTGATCGCGAGGCGGCCCAGGCCTGCACCCCTAAGGTCAAGACCGTACCCCCTGTCCTGTACCCCTACCCGTACCCATTCGACGCGATCGATCGATAGCCGCCAACAGCTGTTCCCCCCCACCACCGCCATCGCCGCGGGGCGGCTCTGCGACAAGGCTGCCTAACGGATTTAACCTGACCTCGCGCGACGGGATGGGACGTGGTGGAGAGTGCTGTGCTGCCATTCGAGACGGGTCGAAGGGCTGCACCGCCCATCATAGGCCGCGCCCCGACGGGCCTCCGCCGCACTGCACCTCCACTGGTGCAGCACGTGAACCACCGCGTGCTCGAGGGGAGGGCTCGAGGCACCGGGCCAGACCGAGGCGAGCCAGTACAGGCTTTGGGCTGGCAAGGCCAGGTGGTGGGCCGGGCCCGAGGGGGACTGGGCAACAGCTCTCACCTTCTCGTGCCGCCACAGCGACGCGCCATCCCGGTTGTACAGGAACAACCCCCAGTGCGGCGCCATGGCGCCCGCCGCATCCCCCGCCGCTGCACCGCTGCTGCACCGCCGCCAGGTCAGGGGCTCAACTGAGCGGAGCGTACTAAAAACCAGCCCCAGAGAGGCTTCGGACCTGCCCCGACTTGTCCGACCCCCACCCTTCTCGGCGCCGCGGCGGCCTGGCGTCGTCGCACCGCACCGCGAGCAGGCGAAGGGGGCGGCCGCGGAGGGCG
>NW_026267158.1:1711664-1714095 GCF_000697945.3 Frankliniella occidentalis | reverse complement strand
CCCCCCCCCCCAAACCCGCAGCTCTCAAGTGCAGAGCGTCAACACTCGTTGCATCATAGCTCACATAGCGACTCCCGCAGCAGCTCAGCCGGCTCTACCGCGCGGCCCCAGAGACTCTGCCTGACGACAAGACCGGTCGTCATCATCATAGGCATGATATCGTCAAGTGTAAACCGTGCCGCCGTGTGCGTTTTGTAGAGCCCACCATTGGACTCTATCCCCTCCCTCCTTCATTCTTCTAACCTATAACCCCCGCCTAGTAGCTTTGACCCCCTCAAAAAAAGAAAAGAAGAAGCCACACACACACACACACACACACACACACCAAAAAGAAGCGTGTCGCGACGCGAGGGAGAAAGCGCTGCTGCTCCCATACTTATCGCGCACCCAAACAAAAACGGATGCGCTTTTCGACCGCGGCTGTACACCACGTGGTCGGGCTGTGGTGTCGTGTGGTGTGCATGAGTCGGCCGCCCAGGCGGCTCGCTCGTGTGGGGCGAGCAGCAGCAGCAAGGAGGGGCAGACTTTTCCGCGAGCAGACAGTCAGACAAACAGCTGACTTGCGCCGCCGGAGGGAAGCACCATCATGTATGTCCCGGCCCGGTGCGAGCCGCTGCTGCTGCTGCCGCCGGAGATAAAGGTGATAAGAAGCCAGCAAGGCACACGCCACGGCGGCGTGCCAGTCTAATGGGGCGCGGCGCGGGCCAGCGAGAGCGAGTATGAGAAATTGAGGTTCGTTTCCTCCTCCGAGCGCAATAAAACACAATATATAATAACATCGTTGTCGCGAAGCTTGTTGTCGTTACCTTTGCGATCGCCAGGCGCAGGCGGCACACGAGCGAACGGCACACCCGGCAGCTGACGCCAGCCTGGTGGCCGTGGGGGCGCAGGGCGCCGTGCAGCGGGCCCAGGGGCCGCGCCAGCGCCAGCGCGGGGCCGATGGCCGGCCGGCCGTGCTGCTGCATCATCTTGGCCAGCTTCTTCTACCTCTTCTTCTGCTTCTGCTTCTTCTTCGCGGGGGCGCGGCGGGTTTAGTCAAGTTAATCCAAAGAGAGGGTTCACACTACTCGGCGCGAGGAGTTGGCGGCGGACAGTCGCAGCGCTCTCGCAGCACTCAGTTCAGATCACGATCTTCCAAAAGGGGTTTTGGATTTGTGTGACGCCCTCCCGCAGGGGAAGGCCCTCACTGGCGGCTGGCCGCGGAGCCGCTGCCGCACATCCGGGTCTTGCTCTGCTCGTCGGCCGAGGCCTTGGCGTCGTCCAGGATGGGGCCGCGGACGGAGGACTTGTCGGACACCATGATGACGACGAGGACGAGCACGACGAAGAGGTAACACACGGCGCGACGCGAGGAGCGCGAGGATATCGAGCCGCGCGGGCGTGAGCGACAAGAGACGCGCTCTGCAGCGGGGCGCCGAGCGGGGCGGAGGAGCGGAGCGCGAGGTGGCGCGGCGGAGCGGTCGCTGACAAATGCAAGATTACTTTGGAGGCGCAGTCTTATAACTGCCGGGCCGTGGGGGAGGGAGGCGGAGGGGCGGAGGCGAGGATCGCCAAAGATCACCAAAGTAAAGTAGTGCTGCCTGCGTCAGATCTTTAATACACGGAACTGAACAAGACGAGAAAAAATTACCTTTGCCGTGCTTTCTAATAAAATACAGAAGGGACGTCATTCAGCGGGCGAGTCCCTGAGCGACTACCCTAGTAACAGTAACTGTCGCTCATAGTGAGATTTTTCTCGTAGTACTATCAGTTGAATTCACATCCGTGTGGCTCCTCGCTGTCCAAAAAAAGTTATTGTTCCGAGGAAAAAAGATAGTTTACCGATAAAATCATATTTTCCTCATTTCGCATAGCACTGATAGTCTAACGTTCTTTCGACTTTCGTACGACATTCCTTCAACAATCATGTTCCACACAACAGTAGGTCACTCCCAATCTGAGAAGAGCGGCCGAATTTTTAGGAGTCAAATAGACCACTCCAACTACAAGCGATCAATAGTTTAAAATGTTGTCAAAAAGACGTATTACCTGTTCTGTTGATTTGAGCGCAAAACACAGTAGGGACCCTCTTTTGGCGTGGCTGGCGAAATTTAAGAGCGAGCGGTATGGAGAGACTCTCTTTGTATGGGCTCGCACGGCCGGGCTCAGCTCAGCAGGCGCGTAGAATGATATAGACGCCCCGTAAAACTTTATAATCACAAACCTACTCACTACTAGTCGCTCGGCCGTCGGCTTATCGAAGTAGGACGACCGACTGAGACAGTAGAAATGAAGAGAGAGAGAGAGCGACCGACGTGGATCCTTGCCGCCCCGCGGGTCGATAATGCTGAAGGGACATGGCGGCGCCCTGTATGGCGCCGCGGCTGCTCAGCCTATTATTTGCCTGTTTTACGGCCAATTAGTCTGTGGTCAGGAAACGCCGCGGCTGCTC
>NW_026267158.1:1704558-1707054 GCF_000697945.3 Frankliniella occidentalis | reverse complement strand
CGGTCAGAGACACGGAAACTGATAGCGGCGATGCCCATAGATAGGGCGGGCGGGGGGGAGGCACTTCACACCATATACACCTAAAGTCTCTACACCTCATCGTGTCGCCAAGGGTATATAGGACTTCTTTTATTTCGAAATAAAAACGTCCACACTTTTCCCTTTTGATTCTGCGGGGGGAAAAATACCTCCGTCCGAACATAAACAACAGTAAAAACAATTGATCGATTGTGATGAAACATTCGGATTGTATTCTATGTAACAATGAGAGTCGCAACAGGGGTCATCCAACTCCATTCAGCGACAGCTACCCCCCCCCCCCCATCATCATTTTATAACCAGGACTGCTCTTAGGGGTAGAAAGATGTCTGTCCATCTTTTAAGTCCTTAAGAGGGGCTGTATTGAGTTCCTATTACCGTGATTATTATGGGACTGAAGGAGTACACTTTACCCAGAGGTCTAAATTAAAGGGCGCATAGGACGGTCCGTTCCATGACTACCCCCTCCACCGAGCCCTCCACGCACCTCGCAACCCGCCTGCTCTTCGACCCGCGCCCAAGAAAAAAAAAAGCACCATTTTAGTTTCCACGTCGCTCAGTTTAGTGCGTAGCTTTCGTATCAAGGTGCTCCTCTCTTAAGCTCACTGCGCACAAAGTCTGGACCTTGGTCCTAGGGATGGGGGGGCCTGATGGCTTTAGCCGCCGCTTTATCAAAAAGACTCATCGCAGTCTGACGCACAGCGCTGCGATGAGGTAAATCAAAAAGGGCGAGCCAAATAATAAGTGCCGAAAAGTTTCCGCCGCCGCCGCCGCCGCGCGAGAAAGACGCACACAAACAAAGAGAGAAAGGAGTACATAATAACGCGACAACAAAAAAACAGAGCGTATCACAAAAGTGTGATGAGCCCGCCTCGCCTCTCGCTATCACGCGCGCAAGGCGGACCGGACCGCGCAGCACCGGTCAGAGTGAGTGTGACATGTACGCGGGGCAGGCGACACTCGACTCGCGCTACCCGCGTCACGCCACCGCCACCCGGGGGCAGATCAAGTAGGGCGTGAAGTAGGAAGCGTCGCATTAGCACCGCATTAGCCCTGCGTGACCCAATTGCGGCCAAACCCAAGATATTTCCACTGTAGTCAACCTCGTTGTCATTACTATTATCGTTGTAATTATTATTATTATTTTCTTTTTCCGAGGTGTAAAGAGGCGGAGGGCGAAGAAGTTTATAAACCGTCGCCAGTCTTGGCGTGAATTTCACCGGTGAACATCACGGGCTGCAGGTTGCCTCTCTCGGGCCGTAAATGCGCCACACGGGCAGAGAGGATTGGCAAAACCCATGCGCGAACCGGGCTTTTCATTATCGTTAACGGCTGCGAAAACAATTCACTTTCCGAAGTGAAAAGTTCGAGAAGAGATCGGTTCCCTTAAATGGGCGCAGGCGTGTTCCCTCGAGCCGCCGCCGCCACCAGGTGCCTTGGTCAGGTGGGCGCGCGGCGCGCGTGGAGCCCACTCGCTCGCCTCCTCTCCCCCCGCGCCCCTCCCCCGGAGAGCGCCGCGCGGCCACCGCGTATCTCTGTCGGCTCGGCGCACCACCTGCCGCCGCCGGCGCTCCTCCTTGCTTCTCTGACCAGAGCACGCAGCGGGCACGCCGCCGCCGAAGTCAGCGCACGGCGGCGGCGGCGTGCTCGAGGTGCGTCAGTAATATTAGAGTCCTTGTCGGCCACGACGACTGCGCGTGAGCGAGAGAAAGAGAGAGAGACGACCACCACGCACGTCCCGGATGCGGGCGCGGCCGTCAGGTGACAACGTTTTATCTACCCCCCTGCGCAGGGCGTGATGGGGAGCTCATCATGCGCCACTTAGCGCGGGTCCTTCACGGCGGCGGCATTGACGTCAGCGCGCCGGGGTCCAGGAACGATGCACCGTGGCTGTTCGCCACCGCCACGCCACGCCAAGCCCCGCCAGACAGGCGACCGATTCGCTGTACTATAACGCAATGGGGCTATAGCAACAACAATCTAGCCCGGCAGCACACTCGACATCTCGAGATCTCGAGAGTAGAAAGATTTGAGTCACCGATTTAATTTTGGGAACAACGCGAAGCTTCCACGCCGCCAATGCTTTGTGCGAGTTTCTTTCCCCCAATCATGACGGCACCGCCTTGGCGGGAGGAGCGATTTCAATTCTTCTGAAAAGCAGTTGTGGGAAATTCTTTAAGATTTTTATTTCTCTGATTTTTCCGGAAAAGTTTCAAAGCGGGTGAGCAAAGGCAAGCAAGGCTTACATACACACAGCGCGGGCGCGTGCAGGCGCTGCTCATAACCACAGCCGGAACGCAAGGCATTCGATCAAAAAGCGAATTGAACGGCAGGAAAAGGACGGGTGTGGAAAATTAAAGACGAGCGATGACTAACAGATGACCCAACGCTGCCCCCGATGGGCGCGGCGAAGGGGGTGCATGACCTGCATGCATGCCGGCCGGTGCATTCTACCCC
>NW_026267158.1:1695496-1699838 GCF_000697945.3 Frankliniella occidentalis | reverse complement strand
AACACTAATTAAAACAATGCGTATTTGATGTATCAATTCTTCAGAGAAATATGAGATGGTCAAAGGGGTAAATTAAATATTTTGTGGGGAAAACCTGAACACAAAGTATGGAATTGCAATATGATAAAAGCAAACCTTTCTAGCAAACATTATGAAGGCTCATTGAGGGGTAACTTGGAGTATGCTACATAATAGGGCAGCTACTGGTCACAGATTACTAACATACCTAAACCCACCACCACATGTCTGCCAGGACTCTCAAAGGACTAGCGAAGATAAAAAGAAAAGAAAAGAAGGGCGTAAGGGATATATAAATATGAAGTGCATGTTAACATGGCAAAAAATGACACAATGAAGAATTTTCCATGATGAGCGACTTATCAAATGAATCAACAAGCTACAATTATGACATTCCACTATAAATGTCCAAACTTAACTGCAAAAAGGCTGCTTAAAGGCTGAACAAAAATGACAAACTACGAGATGTTTACTTTTTTTAAAAGGCAATTCTGTATGGCAAATGATTATTTTACAAGAATAGTATAGAAATATTATCAAGACATGCCAATTTATTTGAGGTGAGAAATGACAAATGTATCATATCAAAGAAGCCATATCAAAGCAATACTAAAATGACAGCAAAGTAAATTATTTGGAAGTATTAGAACACAAGTGGAATTATCTTACCTCTTGAGAAGCTTAAGAGCTTCTTTGTGATCGATTTCCACTCCAAGGTCTTTGAAAGCACGTACAAGCTCATCCTGGTCAATTTTTCCTGCAGAAATTAAGCTGTATTAGATGGTTTCAATAATTGTAAACACAAATTTTAAATAAATACAGAAAGACTTGCCATCTCTGTTTTTATCAATATGTGTGAAAGATAGCCGCAAATGTTTTTCATGCTCTCGTACATAGTCAATAAATTCCGATAGACAGACATCTCCACTCTTATTGGCATCTGAATGCTCAATAAATTTCTGAAATGAAAATAAAATATTAACAACATTGGCAAAAGAAGACAGAAGAAAAGGAGGGGAATAGACAACAGAGAGACGGAAAGAAACTTAAACTAGGGAACCACCCGTGAAGATCGTGAAGTGTCAAGCACCGAATGTGCTTCAATGCACATGGAAATGAGCACAAAGGGTTACTCATTGATTGCAAAATGCCCACTAGATGTGCATTTAATGCACGAGTAAGCTTTAAATGAACTTATAATGTCAATGCACTCGAGTGCGCTCGCAAATCGTGCAACATGGTAACATCCATTTAAAATGAAGGAATGCATTATTCAAAATGAGGACATCAAAATGGTAATGATAATCATGTGTTTTTTTTTATGCAAGAGCCACATTGACTTTTGAGAAGTACTATTCGGACGACACAATGAACCAGGGCAGCCGATAAGCGCAAACACTCGACGGGTACGCGCCAACTGGTTCGAATGCCAACTCTGCTTGGGCCTTGGGCTCGTATAGGCCGTTGAGAAGGCAACCGTAACCTCAATTCAAGTAAGGCACACTTACCTGGGCATAAGTGTGGTGCACACCCGAGTCTTTGAGAGAGTTGGAGAGCTCTAGGATGTCAATCCTTCCGTTGCCATCTTTGTCCAATTGTTTGAAAAGAGCTTCCAATCGCAGTTCATCCCCATGGAGAAGGATGGGGCCGTGTCCAGACCCGTCGTCCGCTGAGTTGCTACTGCTACCTAATTCAGCCATTGTAGGAAAATAGAAATAGCTAAACTCTCAATAGACAACAACACTACAATAATCAACAACAGTAGCACCGAGTTATGTACAAAATCTAAGTTTAGTCAGGGAGGCAAGCTAGGACATGACAGCAGCACAGCAGAGGTGCTGATGCTGAGTCTAGCTAGCTGGCTGGCAACCCGCAAACCATAAGGACACAGCAACGCGACAAACAACCCTGAGGAAAAATATTGACCAGAAGAAAGAGGATTCTATGTATTGTCAGTTAAGCAGAATAAGGGTAATTAAAAATACATCACTAAAATTGTTTTTATAAAACTATTAAATGCGATGAATTGCATTTATCTGACCAGAAAAAAGCTTTGGCGCCACAAGGTAATGTTGGCAACGCAGGCCTTGGCACGAACTGACAGGTAGCACGGGCTTTACGCCTGTCAAAAGTCCTCAGTCTCAAAAAGCAGGTACTCGCAGAAAAGGCGTGGCTGATGGTAGCTCGAACCGCTTGTTGTTTCAGCTGGTTTGATTTTCAGCGAGTCACGCAAAGGGGCCATGTCTGAGCCTCGGGAAAATATCGCGAAGGGGTAAGTGGGGCATGGCATGTATCGATCGTGGGAGGGCATGAGTAGGGAAAGAGCGGCCTATACAACGGTCGTCGTTTGTCCCGTGATGTTCAACTCCCACTCCCGCCGCGATCTACGCCATGCGGTTTTGAGGAGTGGCCTTTTCGTAGAAAGACTTGACCGCCGAAAAATTTAAATTTTTTGAGATGGTAGTAGTCTGGCTTAATGCCCTTAATGTCGCGGTGCTTAATGTCCGAGAGGGAAGTACAAATACAATTCTCAGTGCTTGAGTCTGAGAGGTCTAGAGTTGACAAAATTGAAGTAATAGAAGTATAAAAGTGGTATGAATTCCAATTATACCCAATGTTTTGGCGACAAGTCATATTAATAATACCGTTATTACCCAACACGATCAGATAAGAGGCGCCAAACAAGGGTCACCGCGGTGGGAGCACTCCACTCACCTGTGGCGGCCGCCGCTGCCGCTTTGGCCGCACACTTTGCACAGCAGATACGCGTCGATTTACCCGCCGCCCCAACAACTTCCACCCTCACCGTTGACGTGGACCTGGGTATCTCCACCATGGCTGCTGGGGGCTGAATGTTCCCTCTCGGACCTCGGCTCCAATACCTTCACAGAATGGAGAACGGCGAACTAAATGTGTCCAAATCTCGTGTTTGTTTTTGTTCTTTTATGCAAGGAAAAATAAGCACGGGAACGGCTCTACGGCTGTCCCTCTTGCTTTCCGGTCTTCGATGTTTGATGGCACGGGTCCGATCAGATGCCCGATCAAAGTTCGCAGAAAGCCATAGCGGGCCGCGAGCGAAGCGCACAGCCTCGCAGCGCAATTTGAATGAGAGGAACATACCCAAATGTCGTGATTGATTTTACGAACCTTCTGATTACTTATTTGCCAGATGAAAGTATAGAGTAAATACTCAGTTAGGGCCGGGCATGCTGTCGATCGGTGCAGAGCAGCAGACGGCCGAGCACTGCGGGGCTGTGGCGGGACATCACCCCCCACGCACTGCTCATCGTCCTTCCCCCGCCTCCCCCCCGCTCCTCCCATCTCGACGCGCCGAAGAGCACCAGATTAGATTGTTGTTTTGCTGCGGGACTTTGCGTCGATACTGATGCTGTCTCATTTTAAGTGAACGGTGGCAAAATTACGGCATAGACCCTCTCTCAGTCCGATAGTTGAAGGTCAGCTAAGTACCGGCTGATTGGTCCGTTCCGAGTGTTATTAAACGGCACGCAGTGATTGCCTCGTAAGGGTAGATTAACCGTGCTTGACGCACAGTTTGTGATGTTCGTGGAGCCCTAGTAACATAGCATGAAACCGTCGAACGGCAATTTCATAATGTTACGACTGGGAAGCGGAATCGTCGAAGCAGGTGTGGGGCGGTGCTCGAATTTGTGCTTAACGCTTAACATAAAGACAATAACTCTTAATTATAATTTATTACGACTTTACTATATGTACAATTACTATTCGAGCTGCACCACGGTGCAACGCTGTCTAGGAAGTAAATAAAGAAACGGTCCTTAAAAACCATTTTTTATCACATATCACAAAATACAGACCGCTCTCCGTTAATCGAAAAAGAAAAGTCAGAGATATCTCCAGTCGGCGCGGACTTCCACTCTCAGTATCATTTGCCATCGTGCCAGTTTTGAAGGCACGGTGAGATGACACCCACTTTCATAAACACTCTCGCTAGAATTACACTACTGCCTTCGCAGTCTTCCCGAATCAGCCAAGGGGTATGTTGTACGGCGCGCCGGCCCCCCTGCTGGCGCCGCCCTGGCCGCCGCCCTGGCCGCCGCCCTGGGCCTGGGCGTCCTCGCCCGGCTCCCCGCAGCGGTCGCACCGCGACTTGAACAGGCCGTCCATGTCCTCGAGGCGCACGCCGCGCGTCTCTGGCAGCACAGCCCAGATGAGGGCCACGCCGACCGCGCCCAGCACCGCGTACAGCAGGAAGACCCCTGCGGACGGATAGACCGATAAGTTCACACGACCAGGAATTTTAAAATCTGGAATTTTCCGGAACTTTTCAAAAACAATAAAATCA
>NW_026267158.1:1694077-1695446 GCF_000697945.3 Frankliniella occidentalis | reverse complement strand
CCCTGCGGGGCGCGGCGGGGCGCGGCGGGGAGCGGCGCGGTGAGGCAGGGTGGGATCGCACATCGCACAACGCCGCGGGCGCCGCAGGTGCCGGCACCCGAACGCCGCCGCACCGCGGGATGAAGAGAGAGAGAGAGAGCGCGCTGAAGTTCCGACGTTATATATACCCACCCTGACCTTTCATCGGGTCGGATGCCAAAAGCTGGCCGCGGGGCGCAGATGTCGTGCGCCCGCCTCGCATCCACGCGGGGGAATAGTAAGCTCATTGTCAACCGGGGGCGCCTGGCGCCTACGCCACACGCCCGCCCGCCAGGCCACCCTGCTGCCGCCCCCGACCGCACCCGTGGTCGTGGTGCTACGCAGGCCGACGCTCGCAGGCACACGGGCTCGCACGGGCTCTCACAAATCGCCCTTGAGAGTTTAAGGTCTTGGGCGTTGGACGCCAACACTGTTACTGTTGTGACAAGGGAGTCACGAAAAGTGTAACCACAAAAACAACCTTCAAAAAGCAGACTTACACAGTTTGAAAACCATGCATTTTTTTTTCTCCTCTTGGCCCGCCTGGCCTCATTCCTACCCCCTCGAGCGCCTTTAACGGCTTCGCGCATGAAAATGTAACAGTATGCTGTCGCTCCGTCAGACGCGGGAGGGGCAGGGGCGGACAGTGGGGAAAGGGGAGGAGTGGAGGCTATTATCAGAGCCGGTGCGAGCCGGTCCACTACCGCCGCGACGCGGGCGCGTCTCGGCCCCCGACCGGCCCCCACCCCACTCCCCCACCGAGCCTCAGCCCGCGCAAAAACCACTTGTAGCTGCGCGCCGCACCCTCCCAATCCCACCGCCCAACACCCCCTTCACCACAGACCACCCCGCACCACCTGCTAAAGGGACTTCGATTTTCCGGAAAAGTGTTTTTGGCAATTTTTTCTGTAATATCTTCATTTACTCCTGGGAAGTATAATTTTTTCCCAGTTTTTACTGGATATATTTTCCGGTCTTTTTCTGGAAAAACTTGAGACTTTAAAATATTCCTAACCCGCGCACGCGGCTCTTCAACGGACCCAAACGGCGCGAGCAAAAAAAGAATAATACACCTAATGCTAATCAAAGTCATTAGACGATGAAAGAAAAGAGCAAGAAGAAATGAAGAAGAAGAGGAAGATCGGAAAGCAATCGCGCGGCCGGGCTGGCGAGTGCGATGCCGTGATAGCGGGGAGCGGCCGCGTGGCGGCGGCGGCGGCGGCCTGAACCGCGAGGCACTGACACCCACGTGCGACCACCACGGACCACAGAGTCAACTCGACCCGCCCGAACAGCAGCCAGATTATCCGACCCCGTCTCAGATTCCACCTATCCGGGCTGATTCCCCCCC
>NW_026267158.1:1690698-1694027 GCF_000697945.3 Frankliniella occidentalis | reverse complement strand
CGGGTGGCGCCCAGGGGAGGGGAGCAGGGGGAGGACGACAGACGACGCACTAGTACAGTGCAGTGTTGTAGACTTGTCCCGGCGGCGTCCACCGCCACACTTCTTGGCACCGCGGCCGGGCAGCACGCGAGCGCATGCGCGGGGCGCGAGGGGGGACCCGCGGGGCACCGCGAGGCGCACGTGTGCGAACCAGACGGCCGCCCTCCGGGCCCAGCTGACTAGGGGGCGGGCCCAGCAGGGCTGCAGCAGGGCACCAGCAGGGAACTCAGCGAAAGACGCATAAAGACACCGCCGCCGATCGCGCGCTTGTCTGTCGACTCATTCGTGTTCAACTTCAGGATTTTGGGTGGGTCCCGCCCGGAGTCAGTTAAACTCCCCGCCCCAATGCCGTACAGTTGGTAGAGGGCAATGACCTCTAGACGTAAGAATTTCGTCGGTCCCGCGCCCGCCGCCCCGCCCCGCGCGCCGTCTGCTACGGTGGAAAACTTAACCTCACTTCGAATGAATGGTTGACGAGTAAAGGGATTTAACGGGATTCTGTGCGGTGAGAAATGGCACGGTTTTAATAGGAGTGGCGCGTGCAACTACAAAAGCACAGAATTAACGTCGCGGAAGTCGTGTTGCTCAGCTCACAGTTCGTTGCATAACAGAGCTAGAAACTATTGCCCAGACTTTCTTGCAAGATAAAAAATTCTAAATCATTCCATCAAGTTAACTGATAACTTTAGCTTTCCATACACCGGCGAATGAATGGCGTAGATAAATTCAGCGACAAGCTGCCAACAGTGGCAAGCCTAACCTAACTTTTGCATGTGGAAACCCCGCACCAGCAGCTCAAAAACCAACCGCAGGCCGCTATCAAGTCCAGTCAGTCGGTAAAAAACAGGAACCTTCACGCAAAAGGTCTGACGCGACCGCTGCCCAGGCTTGCATCACCTCCCCAACAACGCCCTTACTCCTTTCACCGGGGAGCAGGACACACTCTTCTGCTAACAGGACGCACCAGTTGCCGATGCCGCGCGTCACAGGGGTCTGTACCTGATAAATTTTAATGACATGGTGCAGGTAGTAATCCACATCGAGTATATCCATTTTGACACAACACTCGCGACCAAATCAACGCGTTTTCGTAGTGATTTCGGACGGAATTTCAACGTTTCTCCCGCGACAAAAGCCGGGCCGGCGTAAAGGCGAAGCCCAGCCCAGCCGACACGACAGCCGGGAGCAAACTGAAACTGAGTCACGCCGAGCCGAGCCGAGTCGAGCCGAGCCAGCCGCGCCAACCGACAGACCCGGCTGCCGCCCCTCCCCCACCTCACTTCCCTTCCCCTCCACCAGCCGACCCGATCCAGTCAGCTGTCCTGGAGGACACCCCGGTCACCCACACTCGCACTTTGCCTTACAACGCGAAAAAAAAATAAAAATATGTGCACTTTACGGTACAATTTAAATTAAAAGATAAAAATCGACCCAATTTTAAGACATATTCTCCAAGCAACGAGAGTTTTCATTAAGCATTGAACATTGTGAGGGCTGCTACGCAGAGGAATTTACCCGCGATTTAAAGCAAAGCAAAGGATAGTGAAAACACGACGCCGACTGTGCAAAGTGCAAGGTGGCGCGAGACGGCAGCTGCCAAATTCTCCTCCTTGATGACGTCCACGTGGTCAAGCGGATGGGCGCGGGCCGTATAGTTAGGCTTCTGGCCTGGCTGGCTGGCAGTGACCGCCATAAGGCTGCGGCCGGCTCGGGCTTGACCAACTTGGCGAAGCCATCTTATCGACCGAAACGCAATGGTCCGTCCGCATGGGTCGGGCCCGGCCGCCGTCGCGATATCGGCAGTCGATTGGTAGGGATTAGGCTGATCCCCTTGACACGTTCTCCCCGATAATCTGAATATCTCTGAGAGTGGCGGTGGCGCGGTGGTTGTGGTTACGGCACATGTCTGCATCCTCTTTCTTGCTATTTCCCATCAGGTCATCATCATTCCAGCCTCCACCCGCTCCATCTCGCCGCGCACGCTCAGCGCTCGCGGCGCCCTAGGGTCTACTGCCGAGTAGAAAGCGAAGCAGGCCGTTTAGCGCAGTCTCGGAGGGCGGCCGGGTGGCGGCGCAGGGCCCTGCAAAGAGCACAGCGCCGCGGTGTACTCTGGGACCGAGTGGAGCACCACCGCGGCACCGCCCACCGCACCGCCGCCCGCTCCTCCGCCACTTTCACAAGCCTTGGTCTGCCGCGGCCTCGCAGCGCGGCAGGGAACAGCGGAGCTCTGCACCGGCTGTACAGTACCAAAGCAGCGCACCGCGTGGATGCCTTGCCTTTGCGATAGAGAGAAAGGTGTACGTCATGCGGCAGACGGAGACTCCGCGGAGGGAGGGCGGTCATCACAAGGAAAGACCGGGGGAGCTGCTGCTCGCTGATCCGATGCTCCAGGAAGCTGATGGTTGGGGGAGGGGGGAAGCCATATGAATGGACAACGTCACCACGGCCACACATGACTCACAGCCACGCGCCCCCGCGACCCGGGCCACCACCACGCGAGGCCAAACACACCGCGAAGTAAGGAGAGCAAGGCGGCGGACGTCCCGCGGGCAGCAGGTGGCCGCAGGACGACCGCATCCATCCCCCTCCAGTCAATGACCCCCACCCCCCACCCCCTCAACAGCGCTCTTTAGCGCCTGCAGCACTGCTGACGAGTCGCTCCACTGCAGAGGGGGAGGGGAGGAGGGAAGTACCAAAGTGGCGCCTTCACTTTGGCTGGCGGCGGCGGCGTTGCCAGAATACGTGTGGCGGGGCGGGGCGGGGCGGCGGGACCAACCGCGACCGCGAGAGCAGACCAGCTTATGGTCCGCGACCGACCGACCCATCGGCGCCGCGCACCGCACTGTATCTATACACAACGACATTGCCGTCTCCAAGGCGCTTTCGACGCCCACTTCGGAGCGAGCGTTGTTGTTGTTATAACTTGGACAAGGCAACGACGTTTACGATGACGACGAAGACGACGGTGCCGACCGGTGACAGACCATTGGATTGGATATCCCCGACACGACCAGACCAGACTGTCGAGACGCAGGTCCAGCCAACTCGCCCCCCCCCCCCTCCGCCTTATAGCCTTGTCTTCCGGGAACGCCCCCCGCGCGCCCACCAGAGGTTGCGCAAGTCCGCTCAGCAGCGCTCAGCTGACTGGAGGCCGCGGCCGCCGGGTCCGCTGGAGAAAGGTGAGGCGGTGCGGGCCACGCGGGCGCCGCGTGCTCGCCGCGTGTGGCGTGGCGGCGAGGAGGGGCGTTATCCAACTGCGCCGTGGAAGTGGGTCGGCCGCGCCGCCGCGG
>NW_026267158.1:1681062-1690648 GCF_000697945.3 Frankliniella occidentalis | reverse complement strand
CCCCCACCACTTCCACCAGCCTCTTGTTAATCATAAGGACTGGCCAGGAATATCGTGAAATGAGATTTTAAAAAAACATATGCGTCGAATATTATTTCTTTTCCCAAGGGGCATTTGAGTTTTGAGCGGTTTGCTCATGGTTTGGCGGTTTGAGGTTCGACACTTGTGAGTGCGCACAAGGGAGTGACGAGGCCGTGCACGGCTTCCTGTGTTGCGCAAAGTCTTTCCCTTCCCTCGTCTGCAAAATGCATCGTGGGGACCGTGGAAATTAAAAATGGCAGTCTTCATCGTATGACGTAAATATTGTTCATCTAAGTATTTTTATTGGTCAAGTTGGATCTGACTTACTAATTTTGGACGACTTAGCCCCCAGATTCCCATGTTTTGGCTGTAATTTGATAAGCGCGATTTTGTGCATTATCGCGTATCCGAAGTTATTATATATGCCAGCCTTGCCAGAATAGAAAGGGGACAGCCCTCAGTAGTCCAGCTTTTTCGTCAACTTTCATTTATTGTCTGTTGGAGAGGATTTCTATTGTGACACCTCATACATCGTTCTCTTCGAGCTTCTAGTGAAATGTGAGTATCAAATTTGAATCCTTTACTTTAAATGAAAAGTTTGAGTGTCATCAGATTCCTGATGTCAGACAATCTTCTAGCTGTCTTTATCACAAGATGCTATATAAACATGGGAAACAATTTGTGACACTAAAGAAAACAGTAACTAATTTATCTTTTACTCTTAAATTGCATCCTTAAATTTACGACCTAGTCACTGCTTTTGTCTATATATCATTCTGTATATGTGATTATAATAAGCTAACCTCCATCTTCAGACAAGAAAGTAGGTCTTGTTTATTGTCTTCTATTTGCATTAGTATTCCAAAGTGACAGCATATGTAACATGTATTTTCATTTGAATCATCATTAGTTTTATCAAAATGTACTCATATTTCAGTATAGTTTACTATGTTGTTATCACCTTGTGTCTGTTATTGTACCAAGACTGTAAATGAATGACATTATTATTCCTGAATCTATGAATCTGTTTCAGGACTGTGGGCCTGTGGGGACTGTCATGACCATATAAAGAAGAATACCACTGCCACTGAATATTCTCAAAGAATGCATCATCTTAATTTATTTCCAAGACTGTCAAATTAGACACTCTGTAAATTAAATATTTTCTTCTGAATAATTTAAAATCTAACTTTTCTAAATTGGAAAAACAGAAATGTTTTGGCAAGCAGATAGCAGCTTGTTAAATGTATCTTATACATGCTCTGTTTGTCAGTCAGAAACTACTATCTGATGATTCTTTCAAAGTTTATTTTAATGTTTTACCCCGCAAGGGACTAGCTAGATTAAGGAATCATACTCTCAGTTCGAGTGTATAGGGTATATATTATCTAAGTTTGGCTGTGTTCTTTTCAAAAGAACATTTCTACTCCCACCTTGGGAGATCCAATATAATTTCATCTGTGAGCAATGAGTAGCACATGTAAATGGACATGCGAATATTGTACATACGAAAACTGGCCATCAACTCTAAAATGCACTATGTGCAGAGGTGCAAAGCCCCTTTTAGGAGAAGATATTTATCGATTGCAAGATGAAGAAGACTCACTTTGCCATACTGGTGGAGTAAGTTTAGCTTCCGGACCTCTCAGGGAAAGAAGGTCAGTATTTTTTATTCTCATTAATATTACTTACCGTACACTTTTATGAAGTCAGACTTTGAAGCTGTTATTCATATTTCTAGTTGTCCCACAAGTAATGGAAAATGGTCATGTGAAGCTTGCACATATCTAAATTGGGAGAGAGCAGGAAGATGTGTCCAGTGTTACACCCCCAAGTCATCAAAAGCTGCTGTAATTCAAAATGAAGTACCAGTTGCTGGCCGTCCTGAGTCCCCTCCTCGGGAACAATGTGAAGCTGCATCTGTTCGTATTTGTGCAAGCTCTCCTTCACCAAGCGACAGAGCTGGTGTGTTTCTAACATTTTTATATATAACTATTACTTTCTTCTGTACTTTTATAAAATCATTGAAAATGCTGAAATGATTGTCTTTAGCCTCTCTTCTTAATGGATACAAATGGTCGTGCTCTATTTGCACATACGAGAACTGGCCAAAAGCACAAAGATGTGTGATGTGTAATAATGCTGCACCAAACAATACTTCAAACCCATGTCGCACTTCTCCTCGTCTGTCTCCAAGAAATTCCCCAAGAGCATCTCCAAGTGTGAATGAGAATGGCCGTAGTTCTCCCCAAGATGATCTTGCAAATGCTTTAAGAAGGTAATTATTTTTATCTTAACAATCGTCAATTTAAACAGAAATTATTTCTTAACCAAAATTGTGTATTTTGCTTTTAGTTTATCAGTGTCAAGAATAGTTGAGGGTAGCAATGAAAGTGTTATACAAACACAGTTGAATAATTGTGAATATGAAAGACGTCTTCGACAATTGCGGCGTCAAGCAAGCTGGGGATGGCTAGCTGCTTGTATGGGTGTGGTTGATGGTGATCCTAACCCAGTTGAAGCATATCTAGCAGCAGGAGGTGACCCAGCCAGACAACTTACAGCCTCTGAAGTTTCTCTCCTCAACCGACCATCTGCTTTTGATGTAGGATACACTCTTGTTCACCTGGCCATTCGGTGGGTACACATATTGAAAACATTAAATTACTAGTTTTCCTAGTTCCTAAACACAGATACATATTTCAATGGTTAAAATTGTTACTCTAGCTTTCATCGTGACGATCTATTGGCCCAACTTCTGTCTCAAATTGAGGGTGGTGGCTCAGGAATGAAGAGAGTTCCATCTTATGTAGCACCTGACCTTGCTGCTGACATCCGAAGGCATGTTGCAACCACACTACGGCAGAGAAAAGGCAGTTTTCCTTGTTATTATGTTACCGAAATTACTACATTTACCTTACCAGGTATTTACAAACTTTTCCTGTATGATAGAGTAATTGGAATTTGTGAAATAATTTTGTTTTCTATCTTTCAGATACAGATGAACTTCCTACACCTGTACAGGACCAGCTCTTGCAGGAATTGCTTGATAATGAAGCACAAGCTACTCTGGAAGCAGAGCCTGGAGTGATCAATTGGAGCCTAGAACTGACAGTTCATCTGGGATCCCGGTTGTATGCTTTATGGAATCGGTCTGCTGGTGACTGCCTTTTAGATTCCTTGATGCAAGCAACTTGGGGTGTCTTTGATCGAGACAATCTCTTGAGAAGAGCTCTTGCTGATAGTTTACATCAATGTGGACATGTGTGAGTACCTTGCTTTGCTTGTGAAAACTACTTATGTACAGTATTGCAAAAATACTACGGAGTCCCTCAGTGGATAGAAAACTAGATTTCTTAACCAACTTAATTGTGATTCAAATTTATTTATTTTTTTGTTTTTTGTTTTTAAAGGTTTTATCCCCGTTGGAAGGATTATGAAACTGGGCAAGCAAGACTTCTTCATTTTAGTTTAGAAGAGGCGCAGTGGCAGGATGACTGGGCTTCTCTCCTTTCATTAGCATCCCAGCCAGGGTCATCCCTGGAACAATTGCATATCTTTGCTCTGGCTCATATTTTGAGGAGGCCTATTATTGTTTATGGAGTTAAATATGTGAAAAGTTTTCGTGGAGAAGACATTGGTTATGCCAGATTTGAAGGTTAGTTAAACATATATTGTGTTCTCTCTTTAAAGAGTCTGATATTTGAAAGCACCTTTATTTATATTAAGCATTCCTTTCTTTCCTAGGTGTCTATTTGCCCTTACTATGGGAACCAAGCTTCTGTACCAGATCCCCACTTGCTTTGGGCTACACTCGCGGCCATTTCTGTGCTTTAGTCTCAATGGAACCTGACACTGGAAGTGTTGGTCAAGCAATTGCCTCTGACTGTGGTGATATAAGCTTTCTTCCTCTCATGGATCGCGAACGCAAATTGCTGCCAGTTCATTTTCTTACTCAAAATGAGGTAATTTTTAAATGTACAGTACTTAATTCAAAATTAGATTTTAATTTAACAAATCTGTGTTTTAATAATATCCTCTGTCAATTTCTGTAGATGGGTGATGAAGAAGCATTGATGCGGCAATGGTTGGATGTAAGCTGTACTGAGAGTGGTCTTCTTGTGGCACACCAAACGCTCAGAAAGCGACCTATACTGGTTGGACAGATGGTTGAAGAATGGCTTAACCATTACAGACGACTTGCGTATGTTCTATTTTTTACTCTTATTGAAATTACAGACTTTATCACAAAGATTTATTGTGTACTCTTGTTTTTGTCTTTTTGACAGGCAAATGACCAGTGCACCTTTTGTAAGACCAGTACCAGTCCAAGATTATTCAAGTGAAGGGGATTCTGATGAAGAGTAACATCTTAATATGTAGATACTCACACATCAGATTATGTTTCCTTTCTTACGAACTAATTTTCAGAGTAATTAAGCAGTTAAATAAAAGTAGTCCTTAATTCTGTATCAGACCAAAGAAATTTCAAGTCCCTTCATTAAAAATTCTTTTTGATGTGGAGTCAAACTCCTGTTTGTGTAATATGCAGTGAAACGAGTTGTTATTAAATTTGTTGCCTTGCTGTAAGGCACAAGGCATCTTGCAAGAGTTACTTACTAGGCACGGTTATACTCTGTTGAGTTCTTGGAGCCACAAATTTATATGTCCTTGGTATTTCAAACTGTAAATTACTGTTGACATTCTGCTGGGATTTAACAATTCTTGAATATTCAATTCTTCTTGTGTTTGTTTTGGATTGTTGTATCTTCCAATGTTCATTTGGGGAAATAAGGAAATCATCGAGAGTATATTGATGCTCAGAATATGCAAATATTTTGAGCAATTTTGTATGCTGCATAAATGCACCATATGCTCTCAACCAATCCTTAAACAGCTCTAACACTGCCGTAGAGGTAATGCTGTTTTGTACATCTAATAGGTCTTGTCAAGAAATTTGGCGTGATATTTTTTTCTCAGCAACTCTTGTATTTGACTAATTAGGCTTTATAAACTTCGCAAACATCATTTTTTTTCTTTTCCTTTTCTTTTTAAAAAATAAAAGGTTTTTGAAGTTTTTACATATTTAATATTTCACACCCTAATGTCTCTAAATTAATTGCAGTTTTACTAAGTCTGTTGCAACTGTACATAAGGCCTATGAATATGGGGGCATTGATTTACCAGCAATGATTCTTTGAAAATGTGCTAGTAGGCTCCCAGACAACTCTCAAGTGTGATATGTAAGTTCTTCTGGTAACTTTTATACACTCATGCTCTGTTGCTTTCCTACAATTTGTGATGTGTAAATTTGTAGGGAGAATTACTCCAGAATGTTTTGCTTTCAGCAATCTAATGTGAGATTTTTCTGTACTGAGGAAATGAATGTACACAGCGTGTCATTGGTTAGTTCTTGTTAGAAAAAGTACCTGGTTTAAATATTGTTACTTGCTCGTTTTTTGTTTTTTTCTTGTGTGTGCTCAGTTTGAGTATTTTAAAGTTGTCATATTGTTCCCCGACAAATTGGCAAATGATTCAAAATTTGTATTGCTTATTGTTTGGCTGTATTGTATAACATTTCATTCTAGTCAAAAGCTTATGCTTTTACCTGCTCTACTTCCTTCCCCGGTTAAAACATGCTCCACTCAAATTTGAGTCAAGATGCTTTGTTGAACCCCTCTCAAGATTTACTATAGTTTTCTCCTGCTTTTTCGTATTTTCATTATTTTCTTTCTACCTTTTAATTGAGTCTACAAGTCTATGTATGTATGTATGTATGTATGTATGTATGTATGTATGTATGTATGTATGTATGTATTGAAATTTTCAACTGTATACATTTATAGTTGAGCTAAAATAATTTTTGTTAATATTCTAGGGTTTTGGTAAAGCTTTACGTTTCTGAACAATATCAAATTACAATAGCATTAGAAAATCCGCATACCTGTTTTATCTATGGTCATTTTCTAATTTCTTAAATAGGTAACTGCTTTCTGTTTTTAACAGTTGCACATTTATGGAGAAATCGCTTGTAGAATGGTTAGCAAATGGTGTTATCATTTTCTTATCATCATTATTGTTGTTACCCTTCCAGCTATTTGTTTTCTAATCCCTTAATGCCTGGCCTTGAAATAATTTTATTCTGGCCACTTAAGAGGATAATCTAGTCTAATCTTTAATCTTAGATCGTATATACCTTATCATATTAAATTGTTTCTTTCTCTCTCCTTTTTATTTTTCAGTGGCCCGTTCAATGTGTTGCTAAAGTTGGTTTGATGCATTGTTATGGTTGATCAATATGCGGTCCAGAGGTGACTTTTCCTTTAGATTAGTGGTCTACTTTTCTTGCTTGTATGGTTTTGTACTGCAGGTTATCTTAGTTTTTGAGCGGTTTAGAGGATAGTTTGGGTGAGTGGTGCTTTTGATTTATGAAAGTAGAAGGCTCTTTAAGAGAAAGTTTATTTTTGAACCATTCAATGTACTGACTGTTATATATCACACACATAAAAATATAATTGCAAAAAAAATCTACTTCTCTTTTGTTTGATATAACAATATTCAGCCAGATTTTTACAAACTCACTATTTTAGATCTTGTTCTTAGAGTCAAGGCAGAGCGTCAGTGATGACAATGTTAGATTTCTTTGAGAGGTTTCCATTCAAATGTTGGTAAAATGTATGATACCTTCAATTTTTTGAATTTCAAGGAAGATTTATCAAATGTGCGTTGTTGTTGTATTGTCTCATGATGTACATGATGTGGTACATTATCCGTATCGTTTGCAGAAAAGTTTTTTATTCAATCGTGTTTGGTTAAAAGAATTTTACATGTTAACTTTTTGCTGTAGTAGCACACTCACTGGACGTGATTTTGATGCTGTAGTTTAAATTTCTACATTGTTGGGGATACTGGTAGCACTTTTTTTCCCTAATTAAGCTGCTCAATCTCATGAATTTCAAACTTACTCCAGGACCAAAGGAGAAGACTGCAGCACCTGACAAAGAGGAAAACAACTAGGCAATGAATATTTTTCATTTATGTCATGGGCGCACAGACTTCTTTGAGTACCATTATGGTGTAACTAATTTAATGAGAAGCATAAAGTACTAACAACTGTATAGCAACTAATTTTTATTAACATATAACATGATGCTGTTTATGCACTATGACCATATTTGAACACTGGCGAGTGAACACCAAAACTGACTTATTAAGAGGCATTGCCCTATGTTATCTTGTGTGATAAAGGTTGGGTTCATTCTGGTATTTTGTTAAGAGGATGATGCTCCTTCTGTTGGGAAATAACTGTATATATAATATATCTATCTATAGTTGGAAGATTTATCAAAAAAATTGTCTTAAAATGTTCCAAAAGTTGAGTATTTATAGAAAAAGCATTGTTATGGCTAGTATGTAGGATTGTTGTACTAAAGAAAGAGATTATATTGATTTGTTCACACCCTCCAAGCTCAAAATTGTGGCACTTTATTTACCTATCCAAAGAAATCTGGATCACTTTCAATTCACACAATAATAGGCAGATCACCACATTAGTTAGTTGTAAAGTGATGTGAGCCTAATCTTGCATTATTAATGGCTTCAAGTAATCCTGCAGGAGATGGCTTTTTTGCTGTAGCAAAGACAGAAAGTCCATGCTCTTTAATTGCTGCTTCAGTGGTTGGCCCAATAGCTACCATCTATAATAAAATAAAAATAATTACACATCAATACATAAATAAAAGTCACATCTTTAAAAAATTATACCTGATTTTTACTGAGAAAACTTTGATGGCTTACTTTTAAAATTTCAAGGTTGACACTGATATCTTGAAGAGCAATCAAAGTGGCATTTACTCCTGAAGGACTAAAAAACACTAAGCAGTCAGGTTTTGGAAAACTTCTTTCAAATTTATCCTTTAAGAGGCTACTTAACTGTGGATGAGGAACAGTCTTATAAGCTGTTACACAGTCAACAGCAATTCCAGTATTGGTCAAAGAATCTAACAATGTGTTGCGCTTAAGTTCAGCGCTGGGGAAAAGCAAAGGCTTTGATGTTTTGTCTTTATGAACTGTAATAAAAAAAGAGCAAGTTCCACGGCAAAATTAGGTACATGCTGTAACTAAAATACAAGAAAGTGAGAAAATAATTGGTTCTACCACTGCAAATATAATCAGCTAATTCAACAGCACTGCCAGATTCATGTCCAACGCTTGGCAATGCCAATTTTTCCCACAAAACTTTAGCTGTACCTTCCCCAACCACATATGAGGGTAAAACAGACCATGCCTGTGAGTCAATATCATCACCCTCAAAGCACTGGGCAACAGATACGACACCTCTAGGGCTCGTAAAAATAAAACCTAAAACAAAAACAACAATAGTTAACATACGTAAGTACCAAGCTTGAATTAGATTATTGAATGACAAAAATAACAAGATTAATCATACCACCCAGATTTTCAGGATGAAGAACTTTCTCACGCAAAATGTGCTGATTTATGAATTGAAAAGAAAGTACATCCAGTCCTTCAGCATCCAAACCAGCCTTTTGAAATTGATCAATGTATGGGTCAACTTCATCTAATGTTTCTTTTGGCGCCCTGAGAACAAGAAATTTCATTTCCAGAAAAACTAAACCGATAATTCATCAATCAATGAAAGAATGGAAATATCCCCTTCCTTCCAGTGCAAAGAATGTAAACACAATAATGTTTGGACATAAACAGCTGATTCAGTCGGTGACGTCATAGACCATTGTCAACGCACTATCACATGCCACATTGGCTTTTCGAATATGTCTTCGCATCTGCGCATGCCCGTGGCAAGCGCCTGTGACTGGTCGGTTAGGCAATCCAGGCAGCACTTCTGCTTTGCGGGACTGCCTAAGGCTTGACACCAACGAACCTTTTCACAAGGAGCTCCCGGTCACATCGCGCGGACGCGAGACTCTCCGACTCCGACCCTTCGGGCCTTGGGTGCAGCTCAAAACGGTGCGAGTTCCCCAGTTCCCCACCACAGAGTCGATTTAGATTACAACTTGTTGCGTCGTTGCATTTTTCATTTTTTCATTGTTTGGGGAAGCTTGTCTGGGGTGGTGGCACGTGTAGAAGGCGGCGTTGGCAGTAGCGGTGGTAGCGGTTTTGCCTTTGGTCGAACTGGGAGCTATGCCGTCTATGCGTTCCGTCGCCTCTCCCGACAGCGAAGTCCGGCAGTCCTAGCAGGACAGCGCGGGACCTCGCATATGGACAAACGACTCGATGGACAAGAAGTCCATCGCAGACATCTCTCGGTCAGCCCACTTTAAGCCTTGAGAGTTCTTTCTCGTTGATGTGCCTCCCTTTAGAGCACCCTTTTCTCCCGATGGTTCACAGTGAACTGAGCGAGTGGTGCAGCGACAACCCTTGGCGCCATCCCGGCCGGCCTCCACCCTTCCCCCGTCAGGTTGGACAGGGGCCCCCGGTCCTTCCCCAGGCATCGCAGATACCACAGGCCCACGGGCTGTTCCTTGGCGGAGGCATAGCGCCCAATAAAGCGGATGTGAGTACTTGTACTTACAACCCCCCC
>NW_026267158.1:1666632-1680872 GCF_000697945.3 Frankliniella occidentalis | reverse complement strand
CCCCCCCCCTCCTACCCCTGGCCAATTGGCTGTTTACCCCGCAGGGTGAAGCAAGGAATGACTGGGGAAGATGCTCTGGCCAAGTACCGCGAGGTTTTCAGCTATTCCAAGTGAGTCCTCGTTGCCGTATCTCGTAGCCGACATGGAGGCCGAGCCGTCGAAAGCCTTCACCCTCCTCGCGAACAACTCTCCTGCAGGAACCGACTGGCGCGAACTGACCGACGCGAGCTGGTGAGGCAGCTCCTGGATCACCCTCACGCCGACCGGCGGACGCCTGCGAGCACCCCCGGCGCGGGTGGGGTGGGCGACGCGCTCTGCCTCCTGAACCCCTTCGCGTCGATCGGCCTGGGCCGCGAGCTGCAGCCGCCCCCAGCCGTCACGCACCGCGGGGCCCCGCAGCACCAGCGCGCGGCGCCGCCGCAGCAGCGCCCGCCGCCGCCCCCGTCCATCGCGCCCCTGCACGTGACCGCGCTCGTGCTGCCCCCACCCGCGCCCGCGGGGGCTCGGCGGCGCCCCGCCGCCTCCACCACCACCTCCAGGACGACCGCCAGCCCAGCTACCGGTACTGGTCGTAGGCCGTGAGACGCGGGGCGTGGGCGTCCCTGGCGGGCCCCGGGGCCCGGCCCTGCACCCCCGTGTCCTGCTCCTGCTCGTCCAGGTCCGCAGCTGCGCCCGCTGCGCCCGGTGCCCGCACGGGGCCGCCCGCCGGCCCGCCCGTCCTGCTTCCCCGGCAGCGAGCTGCTGAGGCGGCGCCGGTCGCGCTACTGGGTGTCGCCCAGGGAGAGGCGCCACTGCGTGTCCCGGGAGAGCTCCCGCGGCTCGCGCGGTTCCCGCGAGCGGACGGCCTCGCCCCCTCCGCGGCCAGACCGCACCGTACCCTTGGCGCTACTGCCCCCCCTGCGAGCGCCACCCTCGGCGACGGCGCTGCACCGCGCGCAGCACAGGAGCCCATCGGAGCAGACGCTCCCGCACAAGCCGAGACTGGTCTCCCGCGGACTCTGAGCTCAAACAGCTCCCACACAACCTTAAGCACATAGTTTTAAAAGAAAATGCTGCAGTAAAAATACCGAAGAACAGTCAAAATACACTTTTAATGCTTTGATCACAAGGTCTAAGTACATTTCATACAAAAGCTGGAGATAAATACTACAATGGTCCAAGGAAAAGGGCACTTATTGCTTTGAGATTTTTTCTTGTATTAGTAGTTTCACTATTGCTGTTTAAGACTTTGAATAGCAAACAGTCAGACACTCTTAACTAAAAAACCTAAAACCTAAGCAAAGGTCAAAAACTTTCATGATGAAAGATATTGCACTCAAAGAAAAAGTTTTGGATGAAATGAAAGGATGCTAAGGGAATACAACATAACAGAAATGATGAGTTACAATACAATATTTACATACAGATCTCAAAAACATTAAACTACAACATGATTTTTTCCTGGTCTTTAGAATTATGCTGGGAGTACTGATGGCAAGTTCTAGTTAGGCAATTGAAATGGTTAACATTCCACTTCCATTTGTCAACTAGCCACAAAGAAAGAGTGACATATAATGAAGGCAAGGTAAAGTGCATACTCAAATTGATTCAAATAAATAAGTGACAACAGGTATCACACAAGACATTATTTTGGTTGAGTATGAATTACAAGTTATGATATATCAGAGGGATAAAATCATAGTAATATGCATAAATGGAAAAAAAAAAAACTGTTCCAAACTCAAAAATATCGCCAAGTATATAAGAACAGTTACACCTTTTTCTTAGGCTCAAAAGTAGTCAAAAAGTTTAGATATAAAAAATAGTGGAGTAAAAATCTGACAGATCTTAAAATAAGATCTTGAGTCTGTCAGACTAAGGCACAAAGAATAGGGCACTTAATCAATGGAGTCCAAAAGGCTCTAATTATTTGTTCAGATGGTGCAAAATAAATTACTACTACTACTTCAACTTCTACAATTGACGAACAAACTACAAAAATATAAAACATGTATTGTAATTAATTGGTCTCTCTGACTAAATTGGGAATAAAATCCACCACCTGAGATACCCAGAATATTTCAGGAGGTATGACAACCTCTTCCTAGTTGGCTGCAATTCCGGGAGAGCCAAGTTTTGAGCACTATTGGTGGTTGAGATTATAATGGATGTGGAATGATGACACGTGCTGATTTCATTCATTTGACACATGACTATAACTGACTATATGCAGTGGATTCAAAACTGACTCAGAAATAACACTATATAACTATTTCACACAACTCATTTACATCTAAGAAAATGGAATGATAATAATGGAAAAGATGAGGCTTGATGGAGTCTTGAGAAAAAAGGCAAGCCAAACAATACAAGTGAAAATAAAGGAATGCTACAGAATCCAAATAAGGCGCAAAATAAAAAGTCCTATAGCAATCAATCAATTAATCAATCAATAGAATAATACTGGTTCAACATGATTTGGCTTCTACTTCAGTTGGAAGTAATACAATGAATCGTTCCAAATTTTAAGTAGAAAGCACAACATAAAACAATAAAATTAACATATAGCAAGAATGAATTAATCCCAAACAATACAAGTTACAGTATAGTTATTACACATACAACATAACAAGGCAACAAGGTAAGTATCTAAAATAGCATGTTTTAGGTATTGCCATAAAAATGGAAGTCCAATGCTATAACAAAGTGAGGTTCAATCTCAATTTTACAAAATTATTCAAGATAAAATTGTCAAAAATTACAATGACAGAATTTTAAAGCTCATTCCCAATCCCTCAGCAAAACGCTAAAGGCACAAAACGTGTAAAAGAAATTTTCTAAAAAATCACCAATACGGTATTATCCATCACTATCACATAGCAACTAGTCAAACATATTCACAAAATGCACAATGACCAATAACTTTTATATACATATAAATACACATAAACACACTAAAAATATTAGCATGAGGGTAAAAAATACTGGAGATTACAAAGAATTAAAGGTTTACTGCTTGGTACTTGTTAACTCCATTATGCCATCTCTTCTCAATCAATCAAAAGAGGAACGAGTTGTCATATAACATAATGAGGAGCCTAGTAAAAACCACCTCTAAAGAATTTAAAAAAAAATCATTAAAACTGACTTGAATGCAGCTAAATGACATATTACAAACGAAAGTGAAGCAACAGCAGATGGTTGAGAGCAAACAAGGGTAAATTACAACAGGAGCTTATATGCTCTAATTGGTCAGATGTTATTTGGAATGCTTACTCTATAGCAGAGTGAGTCCTATGTTATATAATATACATATGTCTTCCATTCTAACAAATGGATATGAGATTTGTCTCTAAAGCAGTACACCCTCCTCTAAAAGTTAAATGATGAGGAATTATTTGACAGAGTAAAATATACACATGAGCTGTGTACATGACATGACTGCATCTACCAGAAATTACCTTAAAAATTCCTCTAATATACACTAAACAAGGCTTCTGGTTGATCTTTGTGTTGATTGAAGAAATAATATTTCTTTCAATGGAATGTGAGCAAACACACAAAGTCGTAGATGTAAAATAGAAGTAAAGGCACTGGTGATCAATTCAAATCTCTTGAAGCCACTAGACAATCTTTTCATTTAGATTAATACTGTTCAGCAGTTGCTGTTACGTGAGCCACGCATTAGAGGAACAAGAAGTGCTGGAGCACCAGCTTGCCGTAGGAATGGATGCTGAAGTAATTCTGTTGCAGTGGCTCTCTGAGCTGGGTCACGAACCAACATACGCTCAAGGAATCCTTGAAGACGTGGTGATACCTAAGGACCAAGAATTTTCATAGAATAAAAGTTGTCACGAAATAATTGTGTTATGAATAATTTATTAGTGAGGAGCAGACCTTGTGAGTATTTTTCAGCTTTGGAGGGGGCATATCTCTTATTCGCCGCATCGCTTGGAGTGGTGGTTCATTGAAGAATGGAGGTTCTCCATCAACCATTTCAATTACCATAATACCTAACAGATATAGAAGATTAGTTACGAGCTTAAAAAAGGTCCTATAAAAAGGTCTTAAAAATTAAACCCTTGGGTAGTGCAAACACACAGTTACAGTTACTTTACCTAATGACCAAATATCAACTTCAGGGCCATATGGAAGTCGTGATATAAGCTCTGGGGACATCCAGTATGGTGTTCCTACAAGTGATTTTCTCTTTGGTAACTCTTGAGAAACTTGGGCACAGAACCCAAAATCAGACAGCTTCACCTGAAACAACGACCATTGCCATGTTAAATTCCGCATAAAACCATTCACAATCAAATCACCATTTCCCACCACTGCAGAAAAAGGCTTTACATACCCTTCCATCAGCAGCAAGGAGAATAGAATCACTCTTAATGTCTCTGTGGATAACACCTTGAGAGTGTAGATAAGCAAGAGCTTTTAGGCATTGACGACAAACTGTAGCAATCTGAGCTTCATCCATTCTTGCATGAGTTACAATGTCTGTTAGAGCACCACCCTCTAAGAACTCCATGACTACCCAAAGTTCATCATTAACTAAAAAGCTGTCATACATCTCCACAATATTTGGATGGTGGTAGTCTCTCATGATTACAACCTGATGGAAGCAAACAGAAAATAAGGTATTGCTGGAGCGGATCAACATTCCAATTTTTTCTCAAAAGCTTACTGCACACATGATACTTCTGCTACCGCACTTACCTCATTAAACAACAACTCTCGCCTCTGTTGCTTTCGGAGATCCATTTTTTTCACAGCAACCTGTCGACCTGTGTTGCGATCTGCTGCTATACACACAGTTCCTGTAGAGCCCTCTCCAATCTTCATGAGCTGCTCAAGATGGTCGCGTGGATCACCAGGACTAACAACCATTTGCAGGGCAGCGCGGAACTGCTCATGGGTGAGGCGTAATTGTTCATGGTGTTGTTTATTTGCTGCAGCGGCGGCGGCTGCAGCAGCGGCCGCAGCAGCAGCAGATGTTTGTATTCCGGCGTTTGGAGCATTATTGGAGCCAGCGTTTAAGTTACCACTGGAAACTGCATTGTTAGCTCCTGGCTTCACATTCTGGTTTTGATCGGGTGATGGATGGGGCTGCATTCTCTGTGTTTCATTAGACATAATCATCTAGAAAAGGAATAAACCAAAAGTTGAAGGGAAAGGAGTTTGTTGACTTGTAATAAATAACCTCAGGTTTTAAGAGAGAGAGAGAGAGAGAATCGTGGTTTTTGGGCCACCTCAGCTTATAAGCTGCAAGGTATTAGTTACCTTATTGACATTGGCTGGAGCCTGGACATGAAGAGGGCCCATGTTCTGAGAGAGCGGTCTCTGTGGTTGGTTAGGTAGTTGTTGACCAGGATGCATACCACCATGCATGGGATTGACAGGGTTTTGATGCTGATATGAACCAGGATGATGATGAGGTGGTCTTGGAGGAGCCTGCTGGCTGGCATAGTTTGACGGATAGCCACCGTCTTGTATGGGAGCAGCATTGATATTGCCATGTGACATGTGCATCTGTAGACCAAAAGTAATGTTTAAATAAAAAAATAATAAAAAAAAAAATTCATAAGATAAGCAGGCTGGAATAGCAACAAAAACTACAAAAGAAATAGAGAACCAACTACATATACTTCAGCAAACTATATACATTACCCTCAGGTATTGACATTTGCAAACATGCAACTATTCCATGATGCAAAAGATCACAAGAAACCAACTTTTAATCTCAAAACCACAAATTTAACCAACTATTATTTTAACTTAATAATTGGTTTCCTTACCTGAGGAGGGATGTTCCCATTGGTCTGGTGATTTTGTAAGTATGGTGGCATGCCTCGGTAATCCACTTCAGACAATGGTCTCTTGTGTTCTGCAGGGCCCCATTCTGGTGTGGGTCCAGGTTTCAACTAGAAAAAGAATAAATAATTAGACTTTAAGTTACATGGACAGATCTAAATCCCAAAAATGAGATGTCAAATAAATACATACATAGTTCATAGGCCGGTTATCTTGGCGATGAGCAGGCAAAGGATAAGGTTGTTCCATGTGTGGAGGAAGTGGACCTTGGGATCCACTTCCAGGACTCATCATAACTTCATTTTCAGGCACAGCAGGTGGCACATTGGCATTAGTGCGATAGTCTCTCCTTAGTCGTGGAGGGCTTGATGAACGAAGAGAATTTGACCTAGCCACACTAGATGTTTTAGGTAATGCAATCCCATTAGCATTTCCATTTTCTAAGTTCCCTCTTATAACACTTGGTGGACGAGAGTAGTCTCCACCTCTTACAATAGTCTAAAGAGAAAAGAAAAATTTGTTTTAGTTGTCACAAAAGATTTTGATGACATAGTGTGTAGGGAAGAGATACAGACCTTTAGGTCAAGAATTTCAGTTGGTGTGATTTCTGATGGATCAACCAAAGGCAAGGGACGGTTGCTACTTTTCAAAATTTGATTGTTTCCAACTATACTGGCCCATTGCAATGGTAAACCAACATAACGGCCTTCTCGTTTATCAAATCCTGTATGTACCCTATGTTCAAAGTTTGTGGGAGGCGATATTTGAGGCCTCTTCTTTTTCTTATTAAACATAGTGGTAGAAATCTGAAAGAAAGAACACAATTTATTGTGGAGTAGAGAGAGAATGTTGATGCTATAAATCACAAATCTAATTTTGACTGAGTTGAATGACAGAAAGTTCAGTAACTCTAAAGAAAATGACTTGTTGACCAAGAGCTTCAATTACATTGATGACTTACTTTAGGAAATAACTTTAACCCACATAATATCAACAGAGGGGTACCCTTAACCTAAATGTAACGCCCACTTGATCTATTTACAAATATCCATGGCAACAGGGTCTTCTAAGGCTGTCAATTAAAAGATTAACTCTGTCTTTGAATGTAGGGGAAATTAATGGGAGCATATCGATAAAACATGAGATATGCATTCAATTAAATCACACAAATAACCTAATTGAATGAAAGATACGGTCTCCGAAATATGGTGCTCGTTGCAGGGTCATAAATGGGACAGTCCAACAAGTAGGAAAAAGCCTCTTGAAACCTTGATTAGCACACTATGAATTTGTCAATGGTACAAAACGTGTAAACGGCAAAACCCAGGTGCAAATGAAATGGTACGTGGGCTTGGCCCGAAACGATACGCCAGGAAAGCCTATAACCAAGTTTAACAACACTAGACGGGAAACCCTTCAATGTCCTCGAGCCCTGCGCAGCATGTGCGCACCTAGTCGAGTAGCAGACCAACTCACATCGATAACGACTGTCGGCGAGAGAAACGTCAGCGTTTACAAGGGATTGTGAGAAAAACACCGCTACGAAAATTGACACAAAGCCACCATGTTGACTACAGACTCCGGACGCGGACGACGGGACGACGGCGACGGCGATGGCGCGGACGCGCTCTCGCGGCAAATGCTCTAAGTCGAAGAATTCTGTGACGTTGCGCGGAGAGTGGCGGGGCGCGGGCGGGCGGGCTCGGCGCGGTGAGGCGCGGTTCCGCGGGGTCGCGGTGCGGTAGGTGTTCCCCCCATCGGGGGCGTCGCGTCGGGGGGGACAGGGGGGGACGGACATGCACCAGAAGCACCAAACCAATAACGGGAGACAGCGACAGCAGGAGGGCAGGAGGGCCCGAGGCGAGCGGAAAGGGGCGTCGCCGAGGATGCCAGCAATGCCAGCGCGGGTCGTCGAGATGGGTTGGGCCCGGAGCCCTCGGGGAAGGACGGGGAGAGGGAGGGGGGGGGGGCACTCGCCCGCCCCCGATGCGCAGTGCAGAGTTTCTTCCCTCCGCGGGATGGCCGTCGAGGACGAGCCCACAGCCCCGCCCCCCTCTCCGCCACGACGTCCTGTTCTCTGTTTATCGCCTTATCTCGGTCGAGGGTGCATTCGAAGGATGTGCTCCTTGCCCCCGGGTCCCAAAGGGCGTGTCCCTCGGCGTGGCCTGACGCCCCATTCATCGCGCTCACGCCACACATTTGCGCAACAAGACGTCGCGCGATCCCTTTCGACGACAGGATGCAGGACCGCCCCGCCCAACAGGTCGCCAGGAGCGTCTGCTTCGGCGTCATACATCGACACTCCTGGAAATTTGAACGCGGGGCAAAACCACGTGCCAGCAGGGGCGGATCCAGACGAACGTCGGTTGTAAGGGGGTGGGGGCGGGGGCAGCCAGAAAGCCCCTATTTTACGTGGCGATTTGATGACGAATATACGATGACGTCGATTTTAAGACCATTTGGTCCAAAAAGGGACCGCGACCTCTAGACGTCTTATAACAATCGACGAGGGTCAGGGGGGGGGGTGTCTCAGAGGGTAGGCACCGGCACATCATAGGTAAGCCCTACGGGGGGAGGGGGGGGGGGGGTCAGTAGCAACAGCGGTTCCCCTCAGGTCACGACTGAAAAGGTACATGCAGCATAAGGATTTCAACGGCGTCCAATAGCGACCTTAGTCTGGTCGGACTCTAGCCAACATGGGCATGACATGAACCCGACTATGTGTAGGTAGAGTCGTGAATGAGTCGGCAACCCAGCCCAAGCGACATCGTCTCGCCCGCATCGTGTAGTGGATCAAGGTGCATTTCACATAATGACGTGAATGACTTGAAAGAAAACTTGTGTTTTTTCTTAAATAAGAGAAACCACAGATCACGAGATACACCTTTGGACCCACCTTGGACCATGTACGGTGTAGGGAACTCCCTTATGTAACTAGTTAGAGAGGAGACCAGACACTGTACGGAAACTGCCTGCCCTCTTCCACCACCCACCCCTTCCTTCGCCGAGCGCCCGCCGCAGCTGGTGGAAGCCGCCTGCCGCCCCTTCCTCTTCCCCTCGTTCTGTAATCAGTCATCTTTGTCATAGTGAATTCGAGCTTTGAACTTTTGGACTTTGAAAATTGCGATGAGTTGGCGCCACTGCCATCGCGCCCGAACCTGACCCGATCACACCCGAACGAAACGACCCGACCCGATCCGAGACCCGAATGAAGCGCCCGAGGTGCAGTGCGGGTGCGGGGTGTTTTTCCGTCCGGACAGATCTGTTGCTTGTTTGCTTGTTTTGTTCGGCTCTTTCACCAGCCTAACCGGCTCATTTACCCAGTATTCCTCGTCTCGATCAGACCCTCTGGAAATCATGGCTACTTTACAGCAAGTGGTAAGTTTTCTTGTTACTGAAGTGTTTTGCGTTTCTGTAGTGAGAATGGGCTAGTGTGAAATCGGGTTGATGCGACCTTTGCTCTTGAGTGGACTTTGACGTGACAGATTATGCGTTTTCACGCAAATTATTATTATATGAGATTTATGCGTCACAAACGTTATTTGCTTCTTTCCAAATCATACGTGGACAAAATGTATTACGGATATCCGAGACTATCTTTTAATGTACTGTATGTGCAACTCTTTCTCATAGAAGTTTCAGTTAACCTGGTTTTCTCTTTCTCTTATAGATTGCTCGAGCCGTCAGCCGACCCACCTTCAATGCGATCCGTGGTGCAGCTGCGAGCCGAAACTACTCATCTGCGGCTACCGCTGCAAATGGATTTCAATTCGGTTTGTAGAATCAATTCTTTAGTTTATTACAAGCACGGGTGGTAACTTAAAAGTGTTTTATCATGTCATGTATTTCTCAATTCGACTAATTGGTCCCTTAATATTTTGCAGAGCTCAGCGAAACTCAGAAGGAGTACCAAGAGCTGGCTCGCAAGTTTACAAGGGATGAGATCATTCCTGTTGCTGCAGAGCTGGATCGAACTGGAGAGTACCCTTGGGACATTCTGAAGAAAGCTTGGGGGCTTGGCCTTTTGAATAACCACATCCCAGCTGATATTGGTATGTACTGAATTAATTATTTTATTTTTTCCAGCTATTTGTTTCTCTTTAGTTGATAATGGTATCATTAATTCATTCAGGTGGTCTGGAAATGGGAGTTTTTGATGGTTGTTTAATTGCGGAAGAGTTTGCGTATGGTTGCACTGGTGTGAAGACTGCAATTGAAGCCAGTGGTCTTGGGGTAAGTTAATGCCATTATACGTGTCTAGTTATCCAAACTAAGTGTATTCTATATGTTAAATATATTCTATAGGCTCCTTTTTAAATGTGCACTCTGAATTAATGTTCTGTCTGTTTTAGCAAACTCCTGTCCTTGTGGCGGGTAACAAGGAGCAGCAAAAGAAATATCTTGGACGTCTTCTTGAAGAACCTCTAGTAGCGGTCAGTAACATCACTAGTTTCTTTTGTTTAGCATAATCAAGAAGCACTGCCAGTCAATTTATTTCTTTTCTATTTTTTCCATTTTCATCTAACAGGCATATGGTGTGACTGAACCTGGTGCAGGATCTGATGTCAATGGCATCAAGACTCGTGCTGAGAAGAAGGGTGATGAATATGTCATCAATGGTCAAAAAATGTGGATCACCAATGGAGGCGTGGCCAACTGGTAGGTGCCAGAAAATGTACTATGTTTACTTCTTATCTTTTCAGTTCTTACAGTCCATGACTTTGGTTTAGGTACTTTGTTCTTGCCCGAACCAACCCTGACCCTAAGTGCCCAGCTAGCAAGGCTTTCACTGGTTTCATCGTAGATAGGGATACACCCGGCTTGACTCCTGGCAGAAAGGTTCGCACATTTCTTTTATCTGAATAACCTGTTGTATGTACTCTGAGAAATTTTCACTGTTTGATCTGGTTTTTAGGAAAAGAATATGGGTCAGAAATGTTCAGACACCCGTGGCATTACTTTTGAAGATGTGAGAGTGCCAAAAGAAAATGTGCTTATGGGAGAAGGAGCTGGATTTAAAATTGCTATGCTTACATTTGACAAAACCCGACCCCCAGTAAGTTTGATTAACTTATCTACAGATAGATCTTATTAGAGTTTGGAACTTAAATTTTCACCTCTCTCCTGCAGGTTGCTGCTGGTGCGACTGGTTTGGCTCAGAGGTGTTTGGACGAGGCTGCAAAGTATTCTCTGGAGAGGAAAGCATTTGGTACCCAGATTGTCAACCACCAGGCTGTTGCCTTTATGCTTGCTGACATGGCTATTGGAATTGAAACCTCACGTTTGGCATGGATGAGAGCTGCATGGGAGGCAGATCTTGGCACAAGCAAGAGAGTGCCATATTATGCCTCTATTGCTAAAGCTTTGGCAGCGGATGTTGCAAATAAATGTGCTACTGATGCAGTCCAGGTATGTATTATACTTATGTGTACTCTCCTCACCACTCCTACTTTTTATTTCCGGACATTTTGAGGTAATTATTATTTTTGTTCACCCCACAGATCTTTGGAGGAAATGGTTTCAACACTGAGTACCCTGTTGAGAAACTGATGCGTGATGCCAAGATTTTCCAGATTTATGAGGGTACAGCTCAGATTCAGCGACTTATTATCTCAAGGAACCTCATGGCTAGCTATGCCAGCTAAATATTTTAATAACTCCCCATGAGAATGTGATATCAAAGGAAGATGCTTTTTTATAGTGTAGGCCTTGAATATATCTTCTATTGTGCTTTTTGCAGTAAATACATTCAAATCATGTCAATTGCCAACTGACGTTTTTTCATCATGGCCGTGAAGATCAGTATTTTAGTGCTTTTCGTGTTACAGTTTCATGTAATTGTGAATTCAGCGCTATTTTTGTCTCATCAGATGTGTATATAGGTTGAAACGGTCTAAAAAAAATGACATCACCATTTTAATAATGTCCTGTGTATATTTTTATACTTATTTTTGTTGTTTGTAGTATACCTTGCCCATTGTTAATTTTTTTTTTTTAAATGAATTTTCAGCTGTGAGTGTTTTTGTATTAATAAAGTTTAGATTTTACTGAAATTCTCAAATATTCCTCCTTTTCTTTTTTTTAATGCCTCCGTGTAAAGTCTGGACGAGAGTCTAAGGAAAGGAACCACAGGCCAGGACGCATGACGCTCACCTAACCCACCAGACACAACTCCGGCGGGAACCACAGCAGACAACTCGCTCGGCTCGCGAGTACGATGGGTTGCCTAAGCACCCGGGTGCTTGCGCTAGCCGGACACACGCCTCTTCTCATGCCGATCTCTTTCCCTTTGATCTTATCTCGAGTGGAGTTTTCTCCGCCGTGTTTTCATTTTTGCTGCCAAGTTGTCAATTAGAAATCACGTCACCATAAGGATGACCTCCGGAAAAAACACTCTAGTTTTCACTCGGCTTTATCAAACTCTCCAACTAAGTGCGACCAGTAGGGTACATCCCCCATGTGGTTATGCGCTTTCAGGCGGGTTTGCCTATCGCCCCTGGCCACGGCGCCTTAAGGGCCGAACCAGTAGGCAATAGAGAGACTCAGAGGGAGAGAGCCGTCAACTCGAGGTCCTGAGCGCTGCGCTGTGATTGAGTCGGCACTGCGCCCGCTGGTTGGCCGGGCGTAAGTATAGAGCCTCAGCGGCTCTTTAGGCGCAAGTGCCGAATGCACCCCAAAGGGCGGCGATCACCCAGAAAACAGAATTTTTGGCTTGGTTTATTCAAGCCGATTTTTTAAATTCAATTTTTTTTTTCGAAGAGAATTTTTCCTCGATTCAAGAAAATTTGCTTCAATAAACCAAGAATGGCGAAAACAAGCCGAAATCCGCCTTGAATCAAGAATTCAGTTCTCTGGGTGCGACTCAGCCGAATCCTTGTTCGCTCTTTATCGTGGGGTGTCGAGGTCGAGAAGCCCCCTCTCCACCCCGGGCCCGGGGCCGCGGGGTGCGCGGTGATGATGGTAGGGAAAGGGGGGTGGGAGGGGAGGGGAGGGGAGGGCGAAAAGTGTGAATTGGATCCATCCAGCGAATCGCCGGACATAGGCGGGCGAGACCTAGACTGCCCGGACGGGAGCGCTCGCGACGTCGGCAGAAGTCACACGAACGTCGCATGGGCAGCGCCTCTCTTCCCGAGGCAGGAATATCGCGGTAAGCCGCGACAGAAGTCACCCTCGTCCTTCTCGCACGAACGCCGCCGCCGTCTGTCCCAGAGACCCCGCTCCCGTCAGAGGCAGGCTCAGACGCAGGACCGTCGGCTCACAATAAGCCTGTGCGGAGCTAACCTGAACCCCCGGAGAAGCCCAGCTGAATTCAATCGACGGAAAGGAATCAAGGTAGGTCGAGTATGCCCCCTCCCCCTCCCTCAACCCATTGCCCGGCTGTCCCCAACGATATAGAGTCCCTGAGAGATAAGGGGCCTCGATCTGTTTGCGAGCGGAGATCACTGTCTTGCCTTCCCTCCAGGCGGCGATGAGGTGTCGTACCGTGGCGCCCGGAGAGAGAGTTTCCTCGGCTGTATCATGTAGTTTCATTACGTGATTTTATCGTGAGACATGCATAGAAATAGCACCGGGAGCAGGGTTCTAGATCACTGGAGGCAGTTACTCGTGAAGAAAGGAAAGCTAAGGGGGTAGCTTAACTGACCAGAACATACGTGTTGCTGTAAGGAGCAGCCTGGTGGTTAGGCAACGCTACACAGCCTTCCTGGGCGGGTGGCCTATCCTTAGACCAGCAGGCGTCCGGAGTCGAGAGAGAAGACAAGACTGCTTAGAATTCGTGCTTCTTTTCCTCTTTCTTCTGAATAACCGTTATTAAATTCAACCATGATTCAAGTAGCCTTTTCGCTATATTACCCTCGTACTTATACCACGGAGTGGAGTACCGACCGAATCAACCAAATAATTTAAGCTCACCGCTAATTACCCCCTCCAAATGCCTACTTGCATCTTGTTTGTTTTCACCCCCCGCGAGGTGGTGTTGGAGGATGTGCGAAATTCTCGGCGGGCCTCGCGTCCTGTTGGGCTTGTGTGTCGCTGACGCGGTGCGAACCGTGTCGCCCCTCCCCCCGCGCGGCCCCCGCTCTGTCCGGCGGCGTCCCTGCCGTGTGTGTGTTGGGGAGTTCCCCAGATGCACTGCGTAGCACTGCGTCGTCGTCGTCGCACTCCCCGCACCGCCGCCCGGTACTGAAATCGGACTCCGCGGAGGCTTCGCTGCTGATCCTTTGGGCCCGCGCGCTCCGCTCCGCTCCGCGCCGCGCCGCGCCGCCCGACGTGCTTTTTAGTGGCCCCGCTCGCTGTTTAGCGCCCGACCAGCAGAAGTGTGCAAAGCTTGATTAGCACGACCCGGCCGCGGCCAGCAGCGCCACCATCATCGCTCGGCGTATCAAATTAGCGGACGCGGGGGGGTCCCATTTCATCCCGCCCGGGGGGCAGGGTAGGGGGGCAGG
>NW_026267158.1:1666028-1666532 GCF_000697945.3 Frankliniella occidentalis | reverse complement strand
GGTCGCGCGTGGGGTACGGGGGTCGACCGGGTGTGTCGGGTCGGGGCCGGCGAACAAAAGAAAGCGAATTGTTTTTAGTCACCTGGCCAGACTTTGGCTTTGGGTGGTGGATAGCAGGCAGCGCTCTGTCCGGCTTAACGCGGCTCGCGCCAGCTCTATACCGGGTGATTCAGAGAAGAAGACGCAGGCGCGGGCGGGTTTGCCTCCTCGCTCTGCCCGTAAGGCGCAATGGCCCCTGCATGTAGGCAAACCCGCCCACACCGGCGTCTTCTCTGAATCACCCGGTACATCGCCCGCTGGTCCGAGGTGGTGATAGCCGGTCCGGTAATAGCTCTTCCAGACGATTTTGTTGTGGCCAATTCCACGTACTGCTGCTGCCGATGACATTGCGAGCACTGCTCCCGCTTTACGGCATCCAGAAGGCGCACATGATGTGTGGAAAAGTCACCAGCCCCCCCCCCCCCCCCCCCGGCCAGCAGCTGGTTGATAGACGCCCCAATGTCC
>NW_026267158.1:1661775-1665622 GCF_000697945.3 Frankliniella occidentalis | reverse complement strand
CCCGCTTTACGGCATCCAGAAGGCGCACATGATGTGTGGAAAAGTCACCAGCCCCCCCCCCCCCCTCACGGCCAGCAGCTGGTTGATAGACGCCCCAATGTCCAGCCCAATCTCATCTCATAGTGTTCTGGAGCGGGTCAGCGGCCGGGCCGTGGCGGCCGCTGGAGGCAGCAGCAGCGCTTACTGTATCGCGGGGGAGATGGCCACACACTGTGTAACGCGCACCGCCGCCCCTCCCCTTTACAGTGCCGCATTCGCTCCGTGCGAAGCGTATACGAGAACGACTACTTCCGGCCCTACTACTACACCTGCTACCTGTTGTTGTGCCGCGTATGACGGGTGGGCGACATGCGTCACACTGTGTACTCGGCGTGCTCCGCCCGCGCGCCCGCTCCGGACCAGCAGCAGCCAGAAAATCGCAACCTTGAGACAACATAAGGAAATTTTGATCTCGTTCTAAAGAAATTTCTTTGGTTTCACGACAACAACAATCTGGAAAAACAAAGGTGCTGAGTCGTTCCTTTCCTGGGGCACTAACTAAATTCTGAGGTCAGTGCCCCTGTAAAGGCTACAAAAGAGCCCTAAAGACTCTAAAAATTAGTGCCTTTAGCAGTATTAGTGGCTTTGTGCGGGCACTAAACGCTTAGTACCTTTTAAAGGTAGGACTTAGGACCTTTGTTTTTTTCAGTGAAATTCTTGAGTTAAGGCAAATTTTCCCTTAATGTAAGGAAACAATTTCCTCGTGTTTCTTTTAGGTCAATTTCGTTAATTCAAACACACTAAATGGCGAGGGACAATTTTTGTACGTAGGCTGGATGTGTCTTTGAGCACATCTAAACCAAATGCAAATTTGCATCCAAGTCACATACAAAATATAGCATTTGTACCTAGCCTAGGTACACTTTGTACCTCTGTACAGACAAATTTGTATCTGATGAAGATGTGCTCAAAGACACATCTAACTAAGGTACAAAAATTGTCCCTCCCCATTTAGAGTGAAGCCAATAATTTCAAGGAAATTCCCTAGTCTCAATGAAACCATTTTCTGGGTGCACCTCGAACGCGCCCTGTAGAACGCATGGGGCCAACTCTATCGCACGACTTGCCCGTCGTTATCACCATCCGCGCGCTTCCGGCCAAAGGAATCTGGAAATCCGCTAGAATCCGCCGACTTGCGGCCGCCTGCGCGAGCGAAAATGCCCGGCCTGCCCCGCAGCCGTGTAAGCCATGTAGGCCCCGCGGCCCTCTGCAGTGCGCAGGACAAGCTCGCGAACCGAGACCGGAGGCCGCGGGCCACGGCGGAAGCGTCCAGAGCAAGAAGAAGACCACGCGCGCGGGACTACGCGGGTGGGAGGCACCCAACAGCTCCAGGAGAGTGAGTGAAAGAGAGTGAGAGAGGGGGAGAAAAGAGAGAGATAAAGACAGACAGATAGAGAGAAATGTGTGCGAGAGGCAGCGAGACACCGCGTCAGACTGGAGCGCGGTGGTGGGTCGCCTTGTCGCACCCTCGCGAGCTCCCGCCCTGCTTATATATTATCGCGGCTTAATTGTGCCCTAATCTGCGATACTTGGACGAGCTGTCGCTTGAGCCCGCTTCGGGTGCGTGGGCAGCGGACCATAAAAGTGAAGCATTTCGAGGTGTTGGCAAGTCCCTTCATGCTGTATGGTCGATCGAGTGTGTTAAAGCTGCAGCCGGCCCACATCACGTGTGCATCGGCAGCACTCGGGCACGACCTGGTATTTTGGGAGGGAGTGTACTAGACTAGAACGGCAAAAGGCGTGCGCCGGCGTCGTGCCGATGTTCATCGCCCCACCGCGGTGATCCCCAGGGATCGTCCAGAAAATACGTCATTTTTTAAAATCAGAATCATTCGGCGAATTATGGAAGCTCGACGCCTGCGAGATTCAGGGTAGGCCAGCCCGCAGTACACGCGTGAACTGCGGGTGGGATGTTGCCTATCCACCAGGCGCTATGAGAGCTTGCATATGCTGAACTCGGCAGGTTCGTCACGGCGAATGACGGACGTACTCTCTCGATGATCCTTTTCGTAACGGAGAAAATAAGGTGGTTCCGTGTTGGTGTGTGTGAACCTCGGGGAGAGGCACGGCAGTGACATCGTCTAAACATTCTGCTTCCCTGATTGAGTCGCACCAAGTGTTTCCGCGTAACTCACCTCCATTTCGGAAATTGTTGTGTGTTTAAGCTAGTCCTAGTTTAGTTTAGTACTACTTTCTACAAAACAATTCGTCTCAAAAAAGTCTTGATGCGGCCCCGTCTCTCTAGAAATTACTTCTGCAACGATTTTAGGAAATCAGAGGTGCCCCACATGACTTCATCAGCCCTCACGCGAGCTGTTTCAGAGCAAACAAGTAGTTCGCACCTCAAAACTCCCGCGAATAGGCGACATTAAGCCGATGATTTGAAACCCTCGCCTCTCGGCCCAGGCTCTTTCGAGGCAATCCCCCGTACAAAACAACTTGTAAAGATTATTCTATCCTCTAAGCTGGCGTGCCCAGTTTGTTTATGCAGCGACGAGGAGAGGTCCACGCTCGTCAAATGTCATCGCGGAGCAGAGCAAACTCCAAACATCCTGCTGTACCTAACACAATTAGACGTGACAAACGCTTTTATGGCGGTCGTCGTAAAAATGCAGAGCCCCCGTTTGTGATATCTCAGCGGCAGGAGGGCAATTGAGGTAGTACACAACACACTTCCACCACCAAGTGTGCAAAATGTGGCCGCCACCCACGTTTGACCCTCTTCTAGTCTAGTAGTTGTCTGTGCCTCAGAGAGAGGCATAACATAATCCCCTCGAAACACAAAGACCGCGATTGTGCAGAAAGAAGATCATGTGTCGCACGCGGGTGCCCGGTTCTTCTGATCGCTTTTAGCATGCGAGTGAGGATGGTGTGGGTCTGGCCCCTCCTCGCCCTCCCTCCTCCCCCTGCTGGAGGGGCCGCCACACCATCAGTACTCGCGTCTAGACCTGACGTCATCACGGCGGCGATCGAGGCGGTGCAGAAAGGGCGGCGGCGTCACTCTGTCCAGTCAGTGTACAGGGCTCCTAACAGGCATTTTCCCGGTAATCTATCGTCATTTCCGCAACTTTTTTTCCAGTCACATCCACACTCCATACGAATGTATTTAGTTGAGCACATATGTACTTATTGGCCGATTTCGTACATACTTTAGGCACAATGTACCGGGTGCAACTGTGAATGCGCAGCAGTGTTGTGGGATTGCATACCCACCAGGGCTGCAGGGGCCATGGCGCCTTACGGACGAATTGGGTAGGCAAACCTGCAACACTGCTGCGCATTCACAGTTATACCCGGTACAAAAATTAGTCCCGTTCAATAAGATTCTGCAAGTTTGTGCTCAGCCAAATGCTTAACGGATTCGTGCGCAGTTATTTTCAAGCCGATTTTTCCAAGCACATCCAAGAATTTTTAAAATTCAATCACATATCACATCCAGTCGTTTGTCTAGTCATATCTTATCATTTGACTTCTCGTCAGTGTACTCTCTCCGTAGTAAATTGTCGCAGCAGTGGCAGCGGCGGATCCGAGCCCATCGGGTATAGAAAGACAGAAAGTGCGGAGACCGAGGTGAGAAGAGCAGCTGCTTATAAAGGGATTTGGATGTCGCCAATAATCGAAGCCAGGTTTATTGCCACCGGTGAAGTACTTTCCGCGCAACGCTCCTGCCGCCTGCCGCCCAGCGAACGCTTAGCGACGGGCGGTCGGTTGTCGTGTGGTCCTTCCCTGACTAAGAGGGAGAGGGCGGGCGGCGCGAGGTGGCGGTGGCGGGGAGGAGAGAGGAGGAGGAGGAGGAAGAGAAGGAAGG
>NW_026267158.1:1655500-1655790 GCF_000697945.3 Frankliniella occidentalis | reverse complement strand
ATTATCCTAAACGCCGCCGCAACTGAAAATGTATCGGGCGTGGCGGACGTATGGCGGCAGCAGCGCTGTCGGTCGGACCGCGCGGCCGCGCCGGGCCGGGCCGGGTCGGGCCGGGCGGAGGTGTGTGTGAGCACTGTGAAATTATCGTTCATCAACTCCGTACGCAGCGACACGCCGACGCGGCACTCTCGGACTGCGCAGCAGGACACGCAGTCGCGCGTAGAAAACACGACGCACCCGCGCAGCCCCTGCCCAGTCTCGTCGCCCAGTCTTAAAAAAACCTAGGAATT
>NW_026267158.1:1640229-1645605 GCF_000697945.3 Frankliniella occidentalis | reverse complement strand
GGGGGGGGGGGCACTGGAGCCAATACTATACCATCATGATACCATTCCATACCCTTGTCCTCCAGATCTAATCGCAATCGTCTTACCAAATTTGGACTTCATAATTTCCCTACTGGGAGTATTTTGTCTGTCTATGCTCGGAATTACCTTCCCGGCATTAATGGAGGTATAACCGATGAAGTTCCACCTCGCCTACAAGTAATGGACTCATCAGTCTTGAAATTGAAAGTTGTTTTATTTTATTTTTTGGACAGATGTGCACTCACTACGAGATCGGCTACGGGAGGCTGAAATGGAAGCTATTGAAAGACATATTAATCGCATCGGTCGGGGTCTTCGTCCTGGTTGTCGGGCTATGGACGAATATTGTGATCCTCACCGTGTAAATCAGACGTCGGTTTATTTTATGCTCCTGCTCGTGCGGCATTGTAAAGTTTTCAAAAAAGGAAAATATAAAATGCGATCTTCCTAGATTCTGATGATTTTTGTTTTGAACGTGGACCCTTGACGAACTACGGAGCGTCTTTAGTCCAAGGTGGATTTCACTCCCGCGCTGATAACTGTTGCCACCTCATGCAAATACCGCGGCATTTTCATACATTCGACAGTTAAAATGCAGTGTCTGTTTGAGGACAGGAAGAATTTAATGAAGTTTTGTGTATCAATTTAAAAGCAAAAAACGAAGAGATGTTCCTGAATTTCTTTTCATTTTTTGAAAGTAAAACTCGTGTGGAGGTTGGTAGTGCTGGCATATTTGTATCGATGCTACAGCGTCAGAAATTCAGTTTTTAAATGCTGTTTTCTTGTGTTTACCTTTCAAAACTCATTCTGTTGCGACATTTAATATCTGACTTGAAATAATCAACATTAGCTATTTCCTAGCCTAGTGAAGGAAGGGGCCCTTTGCTATGTTGCATTTCTAGTATACAGGGGTTATAGTGGGTACATAACCTAATCAGCGTTCCAGTTTCGCTATTTTTCCATCTGTCAAGTGTTGTTTACTGTAAGTTACTTGTCACAATATTGCTTAATGTAATAAATCAGGTGACTCAAATAAAAATGAACTGTATAATTGTTGTGTTGTATAATATGTAGTAAAGTACATGGACAAGCTTGTACATTTCTCTGGTCATCTTACCTGCTTATCATGTCTATTTTTGATAAAATTGTTTTCACATTTTCTGTCTAGCGTTCCGAAGATATGGAAAGTCAACCACAACCGAACAGGAATGTATAATTATTGCTGCTCTCGCAGCCATATGCAGATATCACAGGTAAGCATAAGATGAATATTTTGCGTTCACAGCAATTGATCAATTTTATGATTAGTAAGTTTTTTCATTTTGTTTATCTCATTTCAGTTGATTGAGAACGTGATGTATTACCTCGCCACTGGGTGAGGACATCTTTTTCTTCCATGATGTCAAATCAAATCAATTCTGTTCTATCTGTTCTTGACAGTAACCAGCAGGTAGTCATACATCATCAGCAGTTAACTCAACAGCAGGTATATACTTCCATTTTTTCTTCCTATCAGTAACACTGCTAGTGAAATTTTAGTGAAAGGCAGTTATCTTTGTCAGTCTTCCAATTTTTCATTCTGTTTGTACTGTAGGTTTCTCAAATGTCTCAAGATTACCAGCGGAATGAGTCAAGGAAAACAGGTGTGCATGTTAAAGGTATAAAGATTATAAAAGAGAAACAAAGTGGAAAGCCATCAGATGAGAAAATTGAATGGAATGAGGAAAGTAATAAAAAATGGACAGACCAGAGATCTTCTGAGGTGACAACTTACGTAGAAGATGATGTAAGCAATATTTTATTGCTTTAAAAGCATTTTTATGTATTTCCCCTGTCTATTAATTTTTTACTTTTATCATTAGATGGAAGTTCTTTTCCTGGAGGATACCTCATTGCCATCTACAGCAATCCAAACCTTGACCAAAGGTATAAAAGCATGACAGGACCTGATATTTAAGAAGGTTTTCAAATATTTCTAATATCTTATTTTGAAATTCAGGTAAAGTAATTCAGGCTAATGAGAACACTGATAGTGAGCTGGAAGAAAATAAAGAAAAATTTTCCAAGAAACGCAAAAAGAAACAACCAAGGTGAGAAATTACCCCATGTAAGTACCCATATATTTGTGGCATATGCTTTATTGATATTTTCACTTCCCTTTACAGCCCAGAGAAGAAAACTACTCATCTTGTGGAGCAGGTAGCATGTTTCAAGTGCAAATTTTGCCTATTCTTAAGTCTGAGTCAAGATGCAGTCGCTAGTCATGTTCAGAAAGAACATGCTTCACAAGTTCCTCATGAGGTATGGGTTGGCAATTTGAATTGGTGATACTCCTCCGATTAAGTAATATGTCACATTTTTAAACTAATGTTTCCTTTTGCCATCCAGAATAACAGCAGTATGCAATGCCCAGGTTGCAGTAACATATTCTTTTCTCAAAAGTCTCTTAGAGTTCACTTATCAGAAGATCATAATGTTGCTCAAGAAGAGCTAGAAAACATTCTTAGTACTTTTAAAACTAGTGATAATGTGGAGAAAGGTGAACCAAACATTTTAGGAAATGTTGAAGGAGACTTACTGACACCAAGCGCAGCAGATGAAGTTGGTGATAAAAGCAGTGCACCTGAAGAGATTCAACCAAAAAGATCTGCAAGAATTTTTCAAAGAAATAGTCAAACTTCTCCTCTTAAAAAAGCAGGTAGGTTTTTTTGTTTTTTTTTTAAATTTTTACTAAGGCACAGCAAATTTCTTGTGGTATTTCATTTTTTATTTTTCTCTTTTAGTTGGAAGACAACGTTCACAAACAATTTCTTCTGTAAGACCACCAGTTATTGATGAAACTCAAAAAATTCGAGTTCGCAAGATGTCCTCTTTAGAAAATTCTGAACAGGAGAAAAATCATGTTGAGTTTGTGGAGATAGATTCATCTAAACTAGAGTCTTTATCAGAGGAAATGCAATCGGAAATACACCTGCTACAAAACCCTACAGATGGTGACAATGAGGCAAACATCCACATGGAAGATATACAATATGATATAGACTCCATGCAAATTTTAGATATACCCCTAGACCAAGATCCAATTGATGCTCAGGGACATCTAATACAAGAATTAAATGAACAAAGTCCTGGGAGTGGAAAAACTCTTCATTCCATTGTGGTGGAAGGTGGACACAGATATACCGTTTCTACCTCTCCCACTTCTTGTGAAGCTGTTATTGATGAAATTTGTCAGGAAGAAGTTCTTGATAATGTTTTGTATTTTGAAGGAGGAGATGATAGGGACTCACCCCTAATGGTTTGTTTTGCTGCCTCTCCAGAGGATTTTTCAGGTAAGATTATGCCAGCACAAATCAAATCAGCTGTTGCCTTTTGATATTTCCTTTAAAACTTTTTCTCTCTCAATATTCTAAAACTACTTTCGATAAGCATGTTCTTTCTCACTTATGCATTTAATTTTTCAGGTCATGAAGAAGAGTATGATGTGGAAATGGAAGATGATCACACTAGTTCTTCATCTCTTCATAGGAATAGTGCTAACTCTGAGCGTGTAATATTAAGCAGCTGCTCATACATAGATGGGTCTGGCCCTGTGAGTGCTGATGGGAAAAAACTTGTCAAGAGAGGGTTTGTTAAACGTTTAACACCTAAAAAAAATGGCCTAAAGAAATCTAGGAATACTAAGAGAAAGAATGGAAATGCTAATGGGTCTGATGATGAGCCCACTAGTGCAGGATACAAGTGAGTTTCCAATGACATATTTTTTAATAACGTGTAGGAACTTCTTAGTATGTATGCTGACATATTTGATCTCATTCTACCAGGTGTAATGTCCATGGATGTATAGTGCGTTTACTTTCTCATGATAATATGGAATATCATAGACGCTGCCATACACCAAGTCATGTTACAGAAGATACTTTAAAAATAACATCAGGAGCAACTGATAACAACTGTGAGCCAAAAAGAGGACGACTTCTACGAACAAAACTTACTTTTACATGTCCGGAGTGTTCTACTGAATGCCCTTCTTGGAAACAGATGAAAGGCCACTTGTGGAAGTGTCACACTATTGATTTGGAACTGTATTCCTGTGATCAATGTGGTTACAAGACCCCTAGGTTTGTTCAGTTCTTTAGCTAATTTATCTTGTAGATAATTTCACCCTGAAGACAGCTATTAAATATTGAATTACTGCCTAAATACATATGTCAATTACTTTCTTCATCTTTGCAGCTTAAGTAACTTGAAGAATGTTCATTCAAAGATTCATGGAACTGAAAAACCTTTTCTCTGTGACACATGTGGAAAAGGTTTTAAGACGACTAAACAGTTACGAAATCATAAGGTTGGTAAATTCTTTCATACTTCCTATTTTGACTATAATCTTCCTTCATTCTTAAGAACTTAATATATTGACTGATAATTTGCACCCGCAGGGTATCCACATCAAGAAAGACGGCCCAGTGGAAACATGTGAAATTTGTGGCCGTAACTTTGGTTCCAATCGTATGTTGCGTAATCACATTAATACAGTTCACAACAAAGTGAGGCCTTATATGTGTAGTGAATGTGGGCATACAGCTGCAAATCGAAGTTCTCTCAAGATGCATTTAAGGCAACATACAGGTACTATAAATGTAATATTCAAAAGTGTCAACATTTGAGTATAAATTGAATTTTATTGAAGTTTGGGTTTATCTATGCAGGTGATCGACCCTATGGATGTGATCAGTGTGATTACACAACAGCTGATCACAATTCACTTCGGAGACATAAGAAACGCCATACTGGTGATAAACCATACAAATGTCCATACTGTACTTATGCTTGCATTCAGTCTACCACATTCAAAATTCACCTACGTACTAAACACCCAGGTATGCACTAATAAATGAAATAAGTGTTTTTCCTCTTGTAGTTCATATTTTGCATGATCTTAAATTGTGCTTACGAATGGATGTTGTTTTCATGGTGAATTCAGGTCAAGACTCTGATTTAATGTTCAGCTGTAAAAAGTGTCGTTTCCACTCTGTAAGTCGTGATATGTATCTATCACATGTTGCTGAACACGATCTCTCTGAGGCTTGTGGAATTCCATTTAAACCTGCAACTCGGCAGACTAAGAGGAGGGTAAGCTATACCAAACAATCACACATTACGTTCTGCTTTGAATATTTCAGTTTTTTATTACTTGGTATGTAACTGTACTTAATATTTTCTAGGCTAAGCGATCAAACCAGTCGGATGAAATGCCAGTTAAAGAAATTCCAATTTTTGTTAGTATAGCTTCTGATGATGCCGGAGAAGCCTGTGAACAACAAAATTTGGAGGTGACTCATCAATCAATTTCTA
>NW_026267158.1:1632224-1640074 GCF_000697945.3 Frankliniella occidentalis | reverse complement strand
TGTCAATGGTTATCTATCTATCTGTTTCTTTTTCAGAATATTGTGCAACATGTATCTGAGGCAATAGAACCAGGGAGCAATTTGCATGTCCTATACAATTCAATTTCTGTCTCAGATTCCAACTTGAAAGTAAGAATCAATTAGTAAGAAGAAGTTTTCATTCATTAACAATATTTCTAGACTTAGGTTTTCTTCTGTTTTGAAACGATTTGTATATCCCTAATCTAATTTAATATTTTCAGAATACAATTATACACATTGTCGATGATGAATCTGAGCTGGAGATGATAGACGAGGTAAGATGATTTTTCCTTAATTTGTCTGATTCTATGAGTACCGATTATGACAGATTTTTGATTAATAATGTTGGTCTTCATGGAACTCTAGGTCAGTAATGCTGATGCAGTAATAGAAATGCCTTCGGAAGAACTTGAAGAGAAATTAAATGACCAAAAAACTGTACACACAGAGCATGTGTAGACATAGTTTGAATCAATTAAATTCTTAAAAAGCTTCAGATGTCTTGACTAAGTAGAGCAGTTAGGAAAATGGTATGAGACTATTTTTAGATGCTCAACATTCTGATTCACTGTCACTGTGGTAATCACCCTGTGATCTAGTCGCAGCATTGTTTCCATACAAAGCAATATTTTGATACTATTCCTCTTGTCATATATAAGTCATATGAATTTTGTATAATACTAATTTGTATATAAAGCAAGATCGGTGTTTGTATGAGATCTGTTATCATGTTTTTCCTTAATTTTAAATGTATCATATTTAATAAATTATGATAGCAATATGGCTTGTTTGATTTCCCGCCTCCGGTCATCTCGAAAAAAATGTAAATCTTTGTATTTGAAGTGGTTTTATGATGAAATTAACTCCATACTGTGATGCGAACATTGTGCAAGACAGCGACTGCCGAAGTCAGAGAGTCAGAGTGGCAACCATTCCCCGTCAGCGTTGAGAGTATGAGGTTTCTGCGGGGTTTCACGAGGTTTTCTAGCTTTGGCAAAACTGTTGAAACGGGATTATCCATAATTGAGTTCAACTTTTGAAGAAGTTTTGAGCCTATTAGACGTGCCACGTTGCAACTTCTTTTGCTCTTTTTAAGGTCTGAATCACACGACCTTCCTACTGTACGGGATTCAACGAAAGGAGGAGGGGAGGAGGGGTGAGGCGGTACGAAGAGGGTTCTCTGCCCCACCCTCCCCCTTCCCAATCTGACACACGCTGAGTTCAACTTGGAACTTTCCACGGTCGCGTCCGAAAAGAGCAAACGACGCAGAGCGCGCAGAGCCTGCCTATGTACGCGCGCGCGAGAGAGAGCGATCTTGTTGTCTTTGGACGCGACCCGTTTTTGTGCGCTCAGGCGACGTGGAGGGGTGATGGTTGCCTAGCAACGCCCCCCTCTCCGGCTGGTGAATGGCCTTTCTGGGAGGTTCGAGAACGTGACGAACTCAACGGAGACCGGAGGTTATAAATACAGCCGCGCTGCCTACCGCTGCTACATTTGGGCCCGGACTCTCCGACGCTGCGCATCTCCCGTGAGGCTGCTTCTTCTCCTGTGCAGGATGGTTTGGAAGATAGTTTTTGTTGGTTCAACCACAAACCGAGTTTTCGAGCCGAGTTGTCTTTGGAGCGATGATTGAGGAAGGTGCGAGTATTAAGGCGTTTCTAGGCAGGTTGTATGAGGTATCGTATTATCATCGATGAGCGTGGTAAGGAGGCAGCTGTTTAGTAATTTACTTATTTTTCTTTTCCTATTATTTTTGTTTGTTCTCCAACGAAGTGGGCCACATCTTAGTGAATGCCAGATTTTCTCAACGTTTTCCTTATGATTACCTATTTTCTAACCTCTTAGAATTGCGCAATAGTAGCAACCCCATTAACTTTATCACTTCTGGCAATGGGGTAAATTAGCAATGTGGTCTTGCGTTTCTGGCCCCCTTTAAATTCCTTGATTCTTTTCCCTTCGTTTACCGTCAGAATATCTTTGTTCACCGCTTCTTGCTTTGCCAACATTTGGCGAGCTTTATGACGGCCGGCGGCCATATTGGATTTCCGTGAAACAACACAATGACGTCATGAGTCAGGATTATCGGCTGTCGGTAAATGAAGGCACAAGGCCGTAAATTGTTCATGGATCGGTGACGACCAAGTTCCATGCTACATTTTTATCGCCTTGACTCTGCCCTCAGATTGTATTTGAAGCCTTTGACTCATGAACTCATACCTGTTCCTTATTTATTAATTAAATTTAAGTCTAACCATTCCGCTCTAGGTACTTGATCATTGAGCTGTCACATAGTGACAGCCACTTGTCAACCATTTCTTTTGTTTACTCAAAGCGTAGCGTTGCGAGACTAGAGGACGTGTGAAGCCAGATTAGCGGTGTTCGAGATGGTGGCCTTCTGTTCATCGCCCTGAGAATGATTGCCAATCACTGGGAATCAGTTCTTGGACCTTAGTTTCGGGAAAGTTCATCCTCAATTTGCAACTCAGAAGTGCATTCATGGACATTCTTTCCTGGGATCCAAGTGACTGTACTTGTGGGAGCCACCGTGAGAAGCCGCCGTCCTCTTTAACTGGAGGGGAACACCGCTTCATGCGTCATGAGTGTAATAGAAGTTTAAATGATGAACTCTGTTGTAGCTCCAATAAGCTTTGATTAATATATGTTTTGTCTCTAGTGCGACAAATCTGTTAGGGAATTTGTGTGTTTCACTCCGGAAACTTGTCCCATTTTAATTGCGTAATTTCTCATGCCTCCCCTTGTCTTGGTGTCTTGTTGAATGTGAATGAAAGGTCGTTTTTGGAGTAATAATGTCAATGACAAGATCATTTGGCAGATTGGATCGATTTTCTTTTCATCAGTTATGTTTTGGGTCTCTAATTTAGGGCTTGTATATTTTATTAACAGTTAATTTTATCATTTATATGTAGCTTATAGATGCATTGTTTTCAATCATAAATCATCTAGCCCCTTCCAGTTCGTTGTGGGTTACTGTACATCTGATAATGTAGGCCTCATTTGTTTCATCCGCGGCTGAATAGGAAATGCTTGGTTCTATATGGTGATTTAACCTGTTCTGTTCCATACATTTGCTTGAACTTGGTACAGTCTGGCATTGGTTGAGGTTTTGTAGTTGTATTGAACCTGTCTGTTCCTTCATGACAGAAATGGTTTGAAGGAACCCCCTTGTTCATGTATATTCTTAGTTGCGACAAATAGATTGATTCCGTAAACCTCATCTTTACATCTCTTTACTCTGACCCTTTGGGATAAAATCCCCCTTAATCAGATCAAAATGATAAGAATGAGCAGTGATACAAACCTTGTCCGGAAAACACATACAATTTTTAAAAGAATTTTTTTTTTAAATACTTAAAATTACTTTTTGTCACAACTACACACAGATTTGGAAAGAAACAGTATATATCCGCTGGCTGGTTTGTCTCACTTCTTGTATATTCATCACTTAAGTAATTCTGAATTACTTAAAAGCCAAATAGAAAAAAAAAGAGCATCAAAAAAAAAAAAGGAAAAAAAAGGAGAAAAAAAACAATCTCCACCAAAAAAAAAAAGAAAAAAAGAAAAAATCCAAAAAATAATGGAACAACAGTAATTACTGCATTCCATAAAAAAAAAAAAATGATGCTAACACTACTGCATACCTCAAAAATTTTTGCAAGACTTCCTGATCATTGATGTCTAACAACACATGAGCAACTCAAGGTAGGTTGACTTATGTGCACTTATCTGTATAACTCATTGCAGCGTTGTGTTAGAGTAACTGCAACTTTTAGCAGGCAAGGTGATTTTTGTCCACTGTAACTGGCATTCCGTGGATACTTTTGATTTAAGAGAAGCCAATGCATCATTTTGTATTGGTCAAAATACTCTTAAAGAGTGATAAGAAAAGGCAAGGATTGGCTCAATATGACAAGTCGGAGAAGTTGTAACTGAACTTATTGGCCAGTATGAAGTGAAAACGATGATGACTCTTTGTTTTATTTTACTGAGTAAAAATGTTGTATTTTGTTAATGTCCTATTGTTACACGTTTTGTTTTCTTCTCGATCTCTTCTGATAACTAATTCGTTCAGATCTCAAAGACTACCCTTTGACCCCCCACCTCTGAAAGTTTTTATTTTTACGATTTAAAGACAGTTGACTCCTTTTCCCCTTTTAGGGCATGCTCATATTTTACTTTTTATTTTCGGTAATCTAATCTAAGCAACACCAGATGCGAATTGTTACGAATAGGCCTATTTGGATAAACATTATATCTTTCATTTTAAAAAGAAAGGAACTCATTGGACTTAAGTCAGAAGGTTAATTTTTGATGAAACTGATGGTCAAGTAAACTATAGTGCCTTTATCTATTGCTAAAAAACGCATGTTAAGGCTTGAGTTAAGGTATTACTAAATCTGTGACATTAATGTTCTCTGTTAATGAAAAGATAAAACCTATACTTAGTGGAACAAGTTCTAACGTATGAGATTCCCTTTTGATTGGCTGTCTAGGATTTGACAAGTTCGAGGAAAGGTACGATTGTTTAGTACTTCGGTTCTTTTTATTCTTGTTATTATTTTGTTTTTCATACGACTATTTTAGTTTGTCGTTTACATTGAAAGCTGCTTTGCCGGGTGCAACCTGCCCTGCACCCTAGGTAGTATATTCAATACCTTGTGGAAAACAAAGATTGAAAAAATGTACATGGCTAGTCCATTGTGAAAAATAGTAAGGTTTACAGGAAAAATTTCCTTGACGCCAGCCGTAAAATTACAATTTGTAATTGTAAAAATACACACAGTACGTATTGACTTAAAATACGGTGATGAGTATAAAATGTGCTCTCGTCAATTTAAAACTTAAAGTGTAATTCGAGTTTAGAAACATTTTGTGAAATTTACGACGACATTTTTCACAGAGGTCAAAAGTGAAAGTAATTGAGTCCAGTAAGAGAAAATATTGCGGTGAATCTTGTATAATCGTACCATAAGTGAAAACCACCCACAACTAAAACCGTCATTATGTCAAAATTCTGATTGACCGTCGAGGTATATATAAGCTCTTAATTAAAGTGACAAGGTACAGAAATCATCTTATGAGTGAACCAAATATACTTACTATGAGCCAATGCGCTGGTTGTGTGTACGTAGAGATCAGAGAATGTTTAAGATGTTTGCTTCGAATATTTATCATATGGAACCGAAGTTAATTTTATTGCGGCTTACGAAGTGTTTCTTTTATGTAAGTGCTCTCAAAATAAGTTTGAGGAATGGTCTGGCAGCGGGGTGATGAATTTACGATGCATTTTTATCTAAATCGCATCAAAAATAAACGAATTTATGCTTGAGTAAAATAGGGATAACCCTCAAGGTGTAAACTCACAATTTGACAAGGTGCGGGGATACGAACCTCGACTAAGTGACCTATGAGTCATGTTTTGTTACGCACAGCGCCTGTGAAAGTCGAGGTGTAGGCAACATGTTTCATGGGTGGCACGGGTGTCGTGCGGGCTTGCCTGCGCAAAGGCGTTCGGCTGGTTGTCATGTGGTTACATCTGCTGCACATTTCTCTACCGAATCCGCATGGGTCGTGATAGAGTTAAAAACATATTTTTGGTGTGAAATAAAACAGTTCGTGCCAGAGGCGGACTGGGGCGCCCGGGGCCCAGGTGGGAGTTTGCCTACAGGGGCAATTGCCTATGTACAGAGGCCCCAGCTTGAAAAGGGCCCGAAATGATACCTTTTGATGGGGCCGGGCGGCACATCCCGCCTTCCCGCCCGGGCCAGTCCGCCACTGGTTCGTGCCTTGTTTTAAATGGCTGTTTAGAGGTCTGCTAAGAGTTTGACTTCGAATTTATTTTTGCTGAACCGTGTTATGTTTATATATCTCTATTTTTGGTCAAAATCCAGTCTGAACTACAACTGCCATATCTCCGATATGAATGCAGCTACTTATTCCCCACAAATTGTGATTTGTATATATAAATAAAGCATAGGCAATTAGCAACCTGTGCGTGGCTGTAACCCCAGTTGGACAGGAATGTGCAGGAAATAAAATCGATATTATTTCATTGGCTGTTGCGAGATGTCTTATGTTTTTTCTGCCCAGCACCTGCGAAAGTCGAGATAGGCAACGCATTACAGAGGTGACACGAATGTCGTGCGGGTTTGCCTATGCACTTTTTACCGAAACCAGTGTAATAACGGTAAAAGTAGTAGCAATTTTACTGTTTGAGAAGGGGTTACATAAAAACGACAAGTGTTGTCAATAGTAAAACCAGATGAGTTTGATGAACTGTGTCGCTGAAACCGACAAACTTTGGAAGGGCTCATGTAGATTGAACACCGCGAGGTGTTAAACCGTAAATTGAGAAGGTGCAGGGAATCAAACCTTCGTCCTGTCAGTCCAGCAATTTTTTGTCGTTGGCGCCTACGAATTCGGAGATAGGCAAAATAATGCAGAGATTTCACGGGTGTCGTGCGGGTTTGCCTATGTACATGCGTTTGGCTGGTGATGTGAATAGACCTGGATTACTCTACTTTTCTCCGTAAATGTGCTGTCGAGTTTTTTGCACCGAGTGTGCAGTTATGCCGTTCGCAATAAACACTGTGAAAAAAGTAGGTAGGTGTACGGGAAAATTTTCCTTGACGCAAGTTGTAAAACTACAATTTGTAATCGTAAAAATACATGCTGTGTGTATCGACTTTAATTCCCTTGGCGAGTAAAAAATGTGCTGCCGTACATTTACAACTTAAATTATAATTCGAGTTTACAAAATATTTGTAAATTTATGACGATACTTTTCACACTGATAGGACAACCCATCGGGTTGAACAGATGAAGTGATGATGTTTTCCCGCCCGCTCAATTGAAAGTTCTTATACTAGATACATAAATTAGTAAATAGAACAGTTATATTAGCCCAAATTGTGCGAATGAAGAAGGGCCAGTTCTTCGCCCAAATTCGGCGAACAGTAGATAGCTGGTAGCAGGCCCAAATTTGGGTAAATTTCCTATGAACCGCTATTCGCCCGAAGTATTTGGGCGCAATTCATTGGATGGCGTATTCGCCCAAACGAAGGAGCCGGCTGCTTGGGCACATAGTAGCTCCTGAAGGGGCGCCCAAATTTGGGCCAATAACTGACTTAACTCTAAGTCGCCCGATTTTGGGCGCAATTCATTGGATGGCGTATTCGCCCAAACGAAGGAGACGGCTGCTCGGGCACATAGTAGCTCTCTGAAGGGTCGCCCAAATGTGGGCAAATAAGTGACTTAGCACAAGTCGGCCGATTTGGGCGCATTACGCAACAAGAGATATTCACCCGAATGAATTAGTAATTGAAAGGAGGGTTCATATGAGGAAGAGAGAAAGACAGAAAACACGTGTGCGTGTGTGTAAAATTTGTACACTACAACCAATCAAAAAGGGGGTGAGACACGGCCACGCCAAATAAAGAGAAAACACTCTGAACGCCAATTAAAAGGCCGATAAAACCGACAGTAACTCAACTCCGAGTTTTGGTCGAATATGTCATCCGAGATTTGAGCGCCAAAATTAGTCAAGGTTCCCCCATTGTGCCAACTCAGGAGCTTTGGGCGATTAGAACGACCTGGTTCTTTCGCCCAAATTGGGCAAGTAACACTGACCTTGCTATTGGCCCAAATTTGGGGGAATAACGGGCAGTGTTTTTCGCGCCCAAATCGGGCACAATGTCCTGGAGTGACTCGTCGCCCAATTTGGGCGAACAGCCCCTCCGACTACGAGCGCCCGATTTGGGCATTTGCGACAGGTAGTACTGTGCGCCCAAACCCGTAATAATAACTGTAT
>NW_026267158.1:1625504-1632089 GCF_000697945.3 Frankliniella occidentalis | reverse complement strand
CATATTATTTATTACGCCGGGCGGCGTAAAGCACATTTTGGGCGAATAGCCGCAGAAAATAGGACCCCAAATTTGGGCGAATATACACTCCGATTAGTAAAACCCCAGAATTTAGCAAGATTTTTTCCCCCTTGCAAATCTCGTGAAGCCTTTTCAAAAGATAGCGCCTGTTGGTGAAGTAAAACGCATTCACTATTTATGTTTAATACTCTCTTAAGTATCAAAGTTATGACAAAAGTCGACTGCACGACACATTTGATGTGTTATTTTTGCTGCAATAAACAACAAACCCCTAAGTTTGTTACTTAGCAGTAAATCTTCTGAATTCTGTTTTTCGACAAATCTACGAGGCTAAGTCGTTCTCACTTTCTCTTCTGTTAATTAAGACATGACTAACTGAAGGCAAGGCGCTGATTGTGTGAGGTGTAGTGTAGAGTGTGATGGAACCCTAATTATCGCTTAGTTTTGTCAAAATTTTCGGGAACCGTAAACAGAGCAATAGCGGTTTATAACAGATTACAAAGGCTGCGATGAGTTTGATAAATGGTCTACCAGTGGGCTGATGAATTAAAGATGCATTTTTTCTCAATCGCAACTAATATAAACCCATTTCTGCTACTGCCGAAAGAATTTTGATTATTCTTAAGATGTAAACTCATAATTTGACAAGGTGCGAGCATACAAACCTCGCCTTAGCGGCCTATGAGTTATGTTATATTGTGCACAGCGCCTGCGATAGTCGAGTTCGGCAACATGTTTCAGAGGTGACACGGGTTTTGTGCGGGTTTGCCTACGCAAAGGCGTTTGGCTGGTTGTGATGTGGTTAGATCTTATTTCTCTGTGACATTGAATGCAGGTGACAGCTGTTTTACTAGTGTGAGTCGAGCATAATTGACCTCTTTTCTATCGAGAAAAATATGATGACATTTTCTGTGTTTCGTGACTGACAGAGTTGAAAACATGCTTATGGTGTACTGAAATAAATCGTGCTTTGTATTGAATAAGCCTGCTTAATAGTTTGACTCTGAATTTATTTTTACTTAACCGAATTACGTTTATGTCTCTATTTTGATCATAATGCAGTCTGTAATACAAGTGCTATATATCTTAAATGAAAGCAGCTACCGATCCCCAAAAGTTGTCATTTTCATTAAATAGGAATAGGCAATCAGTAAGCTATGCGTGCTTTTAGCCCCAGCTGAGAAGGAGGAAAAGGAAGAAAAATTTGAAAATCTTAAAAATTAGTTATTGGGTGTGTGAAGATGTGTTACGTTTTGTTTTGCCTATCGCCTGCATGGCGCCTGTGAAAGTCGAGATTAGCAACGCATTACAGAGGTGACAGGTGTCGTGCGGGTTTGCATACGCACAGGCGTTTCCCTGGTTGTGATATTATATATCTTGAATATTTTCCAGTAATCTTAAATTTGTTTTGATGTCCAATGCGCCTGTATTTACTGGGAAATTGGTGTTCCCTCCCGATATCACTAAAATGTTCAGGCCTGGTAGTGCTAAAATAAACACGTTCCATGAACTTATTCCTTAGGTTATTTTAGCACTTGCAGCTTCCTTATTTATTATTAGTCATTTTACGGAGGGAAAATGTTACATTTAAGTGCGGGGTAATCAAAATCGTTTTGTCAGTTCAGCAATGTTGTAAGCGCATACGAAACTGAGAAAGGCAACGTAACGCAGAGGATACACAGGTGTCGTGCGGGTATGCCTATGCACTGGCGTTTGGCTGGTGAGATGAATAGATCTGGATTACACTACTTTTTTCCGTAACTGTGGTTCTGAGTTTTTGCACCAATTGTGCAATTATGTCGTTGGTAGAAAAACCGCTCGAGTTGAATAGATGAAGTGATGATGTTGTCTATAGAACTTTCTTATACTAGATCCGCATAGTAGCATAATACCCTAGAATTTAGAAAGATTCTTTTTTGCTCGCAATGTGAAGGTGTTTTAAAAAATAGCGCCTGTTGGTGTGCACTGCTTTTTGTGCAGAACAGCGCTGCTGAGCCGGTGGCCTGTTCTGTGGTTGACAGGGGCTTCAGCAGGGGCCTTTTTGAGGCTATTGTTACGTTAGGTAAAACGCATTCATAGTTCATTTTTCAATGCTAATCTTTTCATAAAAACAAGATATGACCTATTCGAGAGAAGTGTACTTACTGAAGTCAATCACTGTGCTATGTGCTGGTTGTGTAAGGTGTAGGGTGTGATGCAACTATCGATCATTACTTTTTATGGCTAACTATAAGGAACCGTAAACAGAGCAAAAATAGCGGTGGGAGAAGTAGTTCTTTTGTTGTGTAAAAAGAGTTTAACAATAATAAGTGCCTTTAAAAGAAGCAAATGAGTTTAATGAATTGTCTATCAGCGAGCGGCAAACTAGCGGTTTATCTTGTGCCTGACTTATAAATGTATAGAAGTATGCTTAGAGTTTGCCTATGAACTTATTTTAAACGGATAGAATTATGTTAATACGTCTCTACTTTGTATCAAAATCATGACTTTTCTACCACTACCATACATCCGAAACGAATGCAACTCGGACCCCCCAAAAACTGCGCTATTATTGTTAAGAAATTAATAGGATATCGAAACCCTGTGCGCGATTCCAGCCACCGCTGAGTTGGAGGGTTCAGGTTGAAGAAAATATTAAAATCTGATCTAAAATTGTTTCAATGGCTGTGTAAATATAGTACAATGAATGAAAAAAGAGTCGAATTTGTTAAAGGTGAAATCCCCGCCCACATTGCAGTACCTTCCACTGTCCAGTTGCTCTTGTCGTCACATTTTTGTGGTATATTTTTATTTTATAAAAGCAATTAGAATATGAGCTTTGCTTTTAATTGGAACTATGTAATTAATCAACCATCGATGGTTTAATACACTGTGAAATCAATAGCACCCGTTCTTCCTGCACTCTTTGCGACGTAATACTTTTAAGTAATTCATCATACTTTCTCTAATCTTGTATAGTTTTGCTGTCTGTCGCTTTCTACGGTATGTTTATGTTGACGTAGATATAGGGGAGGATGCAAAATCCCATCCTCACCTCCTCCTGATTCTTTTCTCCCTCTTTTAAGGGGGAGAGGGGAGGGTAGGAGGCGCCTGCCATATTATTTTGCACGGGTTTGGTTGCATTCGTGGTCACTTTGGTTATTAATAGCTATAAAGTGAAAGGTTCCTCTGGCATGTATTCTACTACGTGTGCATTGCTTATTGATGACGATCGTCATCATTTTTAGCGTTGGTTTTGCCTCTTGGAAAAACAATATGATAAAACCCACAATTTTGCGGTGTGAATAAGTAAAATGGGTAGCTCTACAGAAAAAGTGTAATTTAATAATCATTTACAAGGATATGCTGACTGAGTGAGTGTGTGACTTATGTGGTAGTCGTGTGAGTCAAAGAATACTGCCATGTAGAATAAAAGTTGTGAGTAATTTAGCAAAAAATTCGCTCAACAACATATAGTGTCATCACCGCTTGCGTTTTTTCCATGGTTTGGGTGTCTGTTACTGGAACTTTTTTCTTCCTTTACTAATTGCGTTTTGTTTAAAGTGGGGACGTTGAATGTAACGAATTTATGGAGCGCAATAGATTGATGTGTTATTACTAAGACTTTTCTTTACTGTCACCACTAAACATCTTTCAAATGACTGGTACTGCCGTGCTTTTAGTATTGAAAACATCTTTACTTAGTGGCATGCCATGCTGGCTAACGATTCTGCAGACTCTATGGCTTTTATCGGACTTGTATAAGTGGTCTTATTCCTCCCTGCTGGGCTTGAGGTTTTGTGTTTGGGGCCTGTGATGCCTGGCATTTCCATGTACATTCACTTTTACCGTATGGTTGGCGGTCTTTCCGGAGATAGTACTTTCTGATCTCAATTTGCATTTTCGTGTTTGGCCGTTTTGCATTTTTAAAAACTATTACGATGTATTGACCCCTAGCGTTCACACATTACCTGACCTGATTTTGCTGGTATGCTTATCATTGTTATGGCATGACCGCCACTAATCAGTGTTATGGCTTTAATTGTCTTCTTGCATTGTAGCTAAAATTCTTGTCCCAATTTCTGGACGTCTTGTGGTATCAATCGTGCTAGTGCCGTAAAAATAAAAGGCAAGTGACTTTGGTGTTTGTATAGGGAGGTGCCAACTCAGAAATTGACCGTGCAGGTATAAGAAAAAAACGTTACCAATTATTGATGCGTCTTTATTCGTGATATCTTTATAAAGTATGGGGCTGATTATATACTTTTCCTGCATTATTTAAGGGCGACTGCTTCGGTCATAATGACACTCTTTGTAAAATAGAATGTCTGAAGTTGCCAGAGATATCTAAACCCCAACGGGTTCACAAAAAAACGCGCTATAGCGGCCTTCTAGCATGGAAGTCACGTTTTGTTGTATTAAGCGCCTGCGAAAGTCAAGGTAGGCAACGTATTGCATTGGTGACACCGATGTCCTGCGGGTTTGCCTACGCACAGGCGTTGTATGGCTGGTTGTGATACGTGTCGACCTAGTGTCGTTTACATTTTATTATTCCTCTGTTTTGATATCTATGGCGTATGCGGATGAGATGGGTGCTGTGAAAGGGATTTTACCTCTACATCATTGAAGGCTGAGGTTCGAACTTAAGTAAACCCGCCCTATTCATGATGAAGCTTATAGGTATTTGAAAGCTAAACTCTACTAAAATTTCTTATAACGTTTCTCATAACTAAAATTTCTTAGATAAGTTGCGCTCAGTGGTACAAACCGATTTATACGAACTGTGCAAATATTACATTAAAAATCAGTTTTGGTAGAAGAGTCAAGTTTATTGTATACGTTTTCTGGTGGACGTGTCGGTCCCGCCCCTTTTCTGGACTTGGACTTGAGCCAGTGGTTAGTGTTGTCTGCTCCATTAGCGGTGACAATACTTTAGAATGGATGCAAGTGTTGATGTTACCACTTTCTGTTGTGATAAGATTAGGTTTTTCGTATGTTTTTTTTTTTTTTAAATTTTTGTGAAGCAAAATTTGAACGTATAGACAGATTTACAATAGTCTCTTTTATGAGTGAAGCGAGAGGAACCAAATATAATAACTATGAGTCAAATACGCTGCTGGTTGTGTATGGTGTAAGAATCGGGGCATGTTTAACTTGATTATAACTGCGAATTTTTACCACGTGGAACCAAAAATTTATCTTATAACAGTTTTAAAAACGTTTCTTTCATATAAGTGCCGTCAAAAGTAAAAGCGATGAGTGTTATAATTGGTCTAGAAGCAAGACGATAAATTAACAATGCACTTTTCTAAATAGCAACAAAAATAAAAGAATTTGTGGAAAAATAATTCCGATCCGATAACCGTCAAGGTGTTAACCCATAATTTGATGCGGTGCGGAGATGCAAACCTCGCCTTAGCGGCATATGTGTCGTGTTTTGTTGTATTTAAGCGCCTGTGAAAGTCAAGGTAGGCAACGTATTACATGGGTGACACCGATGTCCTGCGGGCTGGCCTACGCTCAGGCGTTTGGCAGGCTGTTGTTAGATTCTACTATGTGTTTCTTTGTGAAACCGAATGCGCATTAATGACAATTGTTTTTGTGGTGTAAATCGAACAAAATTGACCATTTTGAAGATGAATGAATACGATGACATTTGAATGTTTTGTGACGGAGTTGAAAACACATTTGTGGTGTGCTGAAACAATTTGTGCCTTGTATTGAATTGCTGTTTAGAGGTCTGACTACAAATTATTACTGAGCCAAATTATATTTATATGCCCCTATTTGGGATCAGAATTACGTCTTTACTACAATTGCAATATCTCTGAAATGAATGCAGCTACGGTACCCCCTCAAATTAAATTGTGATTTGTGTAAAAAAGAAATGTGGGCGTTATAGTTATCTTTTAATTTGATTTTGATTTTCAATGCGTATTCTGCAGAGAGTTTGGTGACCCTCCCGATATTACCAAACAGTTCAGATTTAGTTGTGATAAAGGAAATCAAAGCGATTTTTTCCTGCCTCAATCGAGAGGTTTTTAAGAGGTCTAATTATGAATTTATTTTTACTGAACCAATTCATGTTTACATGTCCCCATTTTGGATCAAAATCCAGTCTGTTCTACAAACTGCAATATCTTCGAAATGAATGCAGCTACTGACCCCCAAAAATGGTGATTTATAAAGGAAATATGTATCCAGCAAACTGTGCGTGGCTGTAGGCCCAGCTGGGCAGGAAGGTATTGGAATACAAATCAAATTATTGGTTTATTGGCTGTGGAGAGATGTTTCATGTTATGTTCTGCACGGCGCCTGCGAAAGTCGAGATAGGCAATGTATTGCCGTGGTGACACGGATGTTGTGCGGGTTTGCATACGCACAGGCGTTATCTTGGTAGTGATGTTAGATATCTTGAGTATTTACCGGTAATCTTTAATTTGTTTCGATGCCCAATGCGTTTGTATGAACTGGGTAATTGGTGTTCCCCCCTGATGTAAGTGAGAGGTTCGGGCTTAGCGGCGATAAAGTAAACTCGCCTTATTAATGGAACTTCTTCACAATATTTGAGTACTTACTCGTTGA
>NW_026267158.1:1618967-1624235 GCF_000697945.3 Frankliniella occidentalis | reverse complement strand
AAAATGATTGTTCAGAGATGCGAAGAGTTTGCCCCCGAGTTTGCCTGTGAACTTACTTAAACTAAGCCAAATTAGTTTTATTGTGTTTTCTTTTTTTTTTTTGCGCCTAGTTCTATTCGTATGGTTATAAGTTTAGTGGTGGGTGTTCGTTGTTGCGCAGATAACCTTCTCTGACCAAAGTTCCACTGCCCTTATATTTGTAGCGTAAGAGGAACAGAAAGAGGGAGAGAGAGAGAGAGAGAAAGAAAAAAGTTTAGCTGGATAAGACTTGCATTGTTTGCATTGCATTCACTCATCAGTATCAATCGACCATTTCCTAATGTCCAACTGCTATTCTTGCTATTTTTGGTGGTGTCCTTCTGTAAAAGGAATAATTGGTAAGTAAGGATGTAAGGCCCTCTTAATGTACGAGCATGTGAGCTTTTCTTTTAACTTGAACTACGTAATAGATGGTTTGATACACTGGGAAATCAACAGCACCCGTTCTTCCTGTGCTCTTCTTTGCGACATTAATACTTTCATAATAATAAAATGATTAGTTACTTCTGCTCTTTGTATAAACTTGTATAGTATAGCTGTCTGTCGCTTTCTACGGTATGTTAATGTTGGTGTTGCTTTAGGGGAGGAAGCTACCCTCTACCTCTACCCCCCTCCCCCCACCCAATGCTACCCCTACCAACTACCTGATTTTTCCCCTTTTCCTTTTGTTTAAGGGGTGGGGAAGAGGCGACAGGCATAATATTTTGCACGTGTTTGATTGCATTCGTAGTCACAGTGGTTGTTAGTATCTGTTTAAGTGAGGGGTCTTACTGGCATGTATTCGTGTGCATTGCTTATGGCTAACGACCTCCGCAGTTTTTAGTGTTTAATTGGTTTTGCCCCTTAATAAAACATATGTTAAAGTGCACTATCTCGTCGTGTAAAGTAGAAGCGAAATGAATAGCTCTATAGAGAAAGGTGTGCGGCTTAACAATTTTATGTACCAAATGAGTCGGCTGTAGTCGGGTTAGGCAAAAAATAGCGTCTGACATAATGCAGAGCAAAGTTTGTGAAAGATCATAGAAACCAAAAATTTGCTTAAAGAAGTGTGTGTTTTTGTGACACAAGTGTCATCACCGCTTGATTTTTTCCTGTTTAGGCTGTCTGGGATGTCTGGTACTTTTTCTTCTTATTTCTTTTAAGTGAAGACGTGGAATGTGCGACAAATCACTGAAGCTACATAGCTAGGCTCTAGGCTGCAATGACTTTCAACTTATCTTGAAACATTACGGCGAAGTACGAATTTATTTTTACTGAACCGAATTATGTTTACAAGTCCCTATTTTGATCAAATTTCAGTCTGTACTACAAACTGCGATATCGTCGAAGTGAATGCAGCTACTGAGCCCCAAAAATTGTGAGTTGTAAGAGGAATAATATGCATTCATCAACATGTGCGTGGCTGAAGGCCAAGCTGGGCGGTAGGGTATTGGTATGCAAATCAAAATTGGTTCATTAGCTGTGGCGAGATGTTACATGCTTTGTTCTGCACGGCGCCTGCGAAAGTCGAGATAGGCAATGTATTGCAGACGTGACACGGATGTTGTGCGGGTCGGTATACGCCCAGGCGTTATCTTGGTAGTGATGTTATATATCTTGAGTATTTACCGGTAATCTTTAATTTGTGTCGGTGCCCAATGCGTTTGTATGAACTGGGAAATTGGTGTTCCCTCCTGATATATATGAGAGGTTCGGGGTTTGCGGCGATCTTGAGTATTTACCGGCAATCTTTAATTTGTTTCGATGCCCAATGCGTTTGTATGAACTGGGTAATTGGTGTTCCCTCCTGATGTAAGTGAGAGGTTCGGGCTTAGCGGCGATAAAGTAAACTCGCCTTATTAATGGAACTTCTTCACAATATTTGAGTACTTACTAGTTGACTGTTGAAACCTATTTTTATCTGAACGACGTGTAGTATCTACGTATAAACCCATCAATGGCTTGTAAGGCGCCTAGAGAGGGTGTAATATGTTAAAATTGTCACCCGTTTTAGTTGGATTTTCTTTTCGCGTATGGTAATGTAAAATGTATATTAGAGTCAATTAGGTATTTTAAAATTGTCCTTTTTTGTTAACTCTATACCGAAACCAGTGTAATAGCGGTAACAGTTGTAGCACTTTTTCTGTGTCAGAAGGGTTTAGATAAAAACGACAAGTGTTGTCAAAAGTAAAGATATATTTGATTAGAGTTCGATAAACGGTGCCACTGAAATTAACGAATTCTGCAAGTACTACTCTTGATTAAACAGCGAGGTGTTAAACCGTAAACTGAGAAGGTGCAGGGAATCAGACCCTCGTCCTGTCAGTCCAGCAGTGTTTTGGCGTTGGCGCCTGCGCATTCGGAGATATGCAGGTATGCAGAGGATACACTGGTGTCGTGTGGGTTTGCCCATGCACATGCGTTTGGCTGGTGATGTGAATAGACCTGGATAGCTCTACTTTTCTCCGTAAATGTGTTTCCGAGTTTTTGCACCGAGTGTGCAGTTATGCCGTTCGACATAGGACAACCCATCAGGTTGAATAGATGAAGTATTGACGTGTTACCGCTCGCTCAGTCGAACGTTTTCATGCTAGATTCGTACAGTAGTAACACCCCAGAACTTAGCAAGATTTTTTTTTATCGCTAATCTTGTTTAGGGTTTTTAAGAAATCGGGGCCTGTTGGTGATGCAATTCTTTTTATGCGGAGCAGCTCGGCTGAGCTGGTGGCCTATATTCTGTGGTTGAAAGATTCTTCAGCACTGTCATTAGGGTCATTTTCACCTTAAGTTAACTAAAACGAATTCTCTGTTTATTTTTAAAATTCTTTTTAAAGTATCAAAGTCATGAAAAAAACTGCACCACACGTTTGTTGTGTTATTTCTGCTGCCAGAAAAAAAGAAAAACATTTCATATGTCACTTGGCTGTAAATCTATACTAAATTCCGTTTTTCGAAAAATCTACGAGGCGAAGTTCCTCTTATTTTCTATTCTTTTTATAAACAAGATTATATGAATTATCCGAGAGAAGCGTACTTACTGGAGTCAATACGCTTGGTTGTGTAAGGTATAGGGTGTGATGCAACTCTGAATAATTGCTTGCTCATTGGGGTCCAACAATAAAAGGGAAACCGCAAATATAGAGCAATAGCGGTTTGAGAAGTAGTACTTTTGCTGTGAAAAGGTAGTTTAACAATTGCAATTGCTTTGTGCCTGACTTAAAATGATTGTACAGAGGTATGCGTAGAGTTTGCCTGTGAACTTATTTTAACCGGTTAGAATTATGTTAATGTTAGTACTTCGTATCAAAGTCGTGTCTGTTCTACCACTACCAAACATCTAAAGAGAATGCAACTACGAACCCCCAAAAAACTGCGCTATTATTGTTAAGAAATTAATACGATATCGAAATCCTGTGCGTGATTTTAGCCCCTGCTGGGTAGGAGGTTTAAGGTTGACGTAAACATCAAAAACTGATCTCAAATTGTTTTAAATGGGTGTGTAAATAGAACAATGAATGAGGAAGGGTTGAATTGGTGAAGAATTTATATTTCTATAGCAAAACAATTTTGTTGTGTAAACTCATAATTGGACGAGGTGCGGGGATACAAACCTTGCCTTAGCGGCCTATGACTCACGTTTTGTTGTGTACAAAGCCTACGAGATTCGAGATAGGCAACATGTTTCAGAGGCGGCACGGGTATCGTGCGGGTTTGCCTACGCACAGGCGTTTGGCTGGTTGTGATGTGGTTAGATCTATTGTACATTTCTCAGTGATACCAAATGCGGGTGACAACTGTTTTTTGTAGTGCTAATTGAGCAAAATTGACCCTTTTCAATCGAGAAAATATGAAGTCACTTTCAATGTTTCGAGACGGTGAGAAAAAAATAGTTTTGATGTACGGCAACAATTCTGCATTGTGTCAATTAACCATTTAGAGGTCTGCTTGGTGTTCGACTCTGATTTTATTATTTACTGAACCGAATTATGTTTATATGCCCCTGTTTGGGATCAGAATTACGTCTTTACTCCAACTGCAATATCTCTGAAATGAATGCAGCTACGGTACCCCCTCAAATTAAATTGTGATCTGTGTAAATAAGAAATATGGGCGTCAACTACTTATGTGTTGTGGCCCCAGCTGGGTAGAAAGTTACGGTAAGAAAATTTTAAAATCTGATTGGTAATTTAGTTTATTGGGTGTGTTGAGACGTGTTATGTTATGGTTTGCACAGCGCCTGAGAAGTCAAGATAGGCAACGTGTTACAGAGGTGGCACGGCTGTGGTGCGGGTCTGCATATGCATAGGCGTTTTTCTGGTTGTAGTCTTAAAAATATTAGTTATTTTATAGTTATCTTTTATTTTTTTTTGATTTTCAGTGCGTATTCTATAGGGAAATTGGTGACCCTCCCGATATTATCAAATTTAGATGTGATAAAGTAAATCCAAGCGATTATTTTCCGCCTCCTCAATCGAACTTTCTTATACTGGACAACCAATTTGGTATAATAGAAAGTCGTACAAAAGTGACCTTCTTTTAAACGTTACAAAACTGAAAACAGTATTTAGGTGCCCTGACTGAAAATGATTGTTCAGAGATGCGAAGAGTTTGCCCCCGAGTTCGCCGGTGAACTTATTGAAACTAAGCCAAATTATGTTAATATTCCTGCTCATGGTTTATTGACAGCATTATTTACTTTTATTGTGTTTTTTTGCGCCTAGTTCTATTCGTATGGATATAAGTTCAGTGGTGGGTGTTCGTTGTTGCGCTGATAACCTTTTCTGACCAAAGTTCCACTACCCTTATATTTGTAGCGTTAGAGGAACAGAGAGAGAAAGAGAGAGAGAGAGAGAGAGAGAGAGAGAGAGGGAGAAGTTTAGCTGGATGAGACTTGCATTCCTTTGCATTGCATTCACTCATCAGTATCAATCGGCCATTTCCTAATGTCCAATTGCTATTCTTGTCATGTTTTCATATTTTATATTTTTGGTGGTGTCCTTCTCTAAAAGGAATCATTGGTAATGTACGAGCATGTGAGCTTTGCTTTTAACTTGAACTATGTAATTGATGGTTTGATATACTGGGAAGTCAGCAGCACTCGTTCTTCATGTGTTCTTCTTTCCGACATTAATACTTTCATAATAAAATGATTAGTTACTTTTACTTTTTATATAATCTTGGATAGTATAGCTGTCTTTCGCTTACTACGGTATGTTAATGTTGGTGTTGCTTTAGGGGAGGAAGCTACCC
>NW_026267158.1:1600212-1618411 GCF_000697945.3 Frankliniella occidentalis | reverse complement strand
TCTAGGCTGCAATGACTTTCAACTTATCTTGAAATATTACTGCTTAATTAAAATATTTCATATGGCTAGTACTTCCGTGACTTTTAGTTTTAAGAACATGTACTTAGTGTGTGTCATGTCAGGGTGTTTAAAAATTCGTGCCTTACCGATTTTCCTGCGTTTAAGTCACGAATTTGTTGCAGTGCCTTCGGACAGGTGTTTGCCTGATCGTGTTATGTGTCAACCTAGTGGAGTTGTTTACGTTTTACTGTACCTCTGACCTCTGTTCTGATATCAAATGCGGGAGGAGTGAAAGGAGTTCACACATATTTGGAATTATTTTTTTTTTCACTTATATGTGAAGAAAGAGTGAACATTTGGTGAAAGTTGCAGCACTTGATCCTTAATTAAAATGTAAGATAATTTGCCTTCTTTTTGTAGAGAGGCAATTTATTGCCAAATATTCATAATTTTTTTCTCGTGCTCCTTTTTTGCAACAATCTTATCCTGAATCCTGGAATACCAACTGGAACGATGATTGAGATAGTGTTAGACAGAAACGGCATGGAATTTTCACTTATTCGCCACTATTTGCTTATTTTATTCGTGGCACACACTTCTCAGTGTGTACGCGACACATAGCGTAGCGCTATGGCAAGTACACACTTCCAAGTGTGTCCCACGCGTGTACACACCTAGTGTGTGCCATGCCAGTCACACACTTCTTTGTGTGTGCTGTCAAATACACACAAGGACAAGGAAGGGTGTACTGTGTACACACTTGGGTTTACAGTCTACCATTAACGCCCTTTGACTGAATCTCTCTATATGACGGATGATGCCCACTACCCTTTTAAATGTCTGACCAAATAATCACTGATCAATCGATTATCTTCGCATGTCCCATTGCTTTTGTTGTCACATTTTCGGTTGTGTGTCTTGAAAGTAATCAGTATGCGAGTATTTGAAGTCTTCATTTTAAATGTACGAGCATGTGTGCTTTGCTTTTAACTTGAACAATGTAATTGATGGTTTGAAAATCTGGGAAATCAGCAGCACCCGTTCTTCCCGCGCTTCTCTGCGACATTACACTCTGTGTACTTAATATTGTATCTCTGTTTGTCGCTTTGTACGGCATGGTTTTCGACACGGATTTAGAGGGGAGGCTACCCTTTTACCTGTGCTCTTTCAGATCCTACCTCATCCTGTGATTAGGATAGGGAGTGGGAGAGAGTGAAGAGTGCGTGCGAGAGAGAGTGACAGATGATTCCCGTATCCTATTTTTGCATGTTTAATTGCATTAGTAGTCACAGTGGTAGTTAATAAATATCGGTTTAGGTGATGGGTCATGCTGGCATGTATTCTACGTGTGCAGTGCTTATGGTTAACGATCGTCTTACATTTTAGTGTTGGTTTGGCCTTTTTAAAAAATGATATGGTAAAATGTACTATTTTGCGGAGTGAATAAGTGAAATGAGTAGCTCTACAGAGAAAAGTTTGTGACCTGACAATTTTTAATGATTAGCTGAACGAGTGGGTGGTAGTCGTGAGTAGTCAAAGAGTGGTGTCTGACATCCATGCAGAGCAAAGTTAGTGAGAAATTTTGGAAAGCAAAGATTTGCCTATGTAACAAGTTTGTGTTTGTGTGTGAGTGACACGAAAGTCATCACCGCTTGTTTTTCTTCTGGCTTGACTGTCTGGACGATCTGTTACTTCATCTTTTTTCCTTATAATTGCGTGTTTTGATGGTAGAGACGTTGAATGTTACGAATCAATGCAGCTTTATAGATGGGCTAATATGCTATGACTTTGAACTTTCTTTTAATGTCACTGCTTAATTAACTTCTTCCATAAATGACTGGTACTTCCGCGAATTTTAGTATTCAAAACAAGCTCTTGGTGGCATGCCATTGTGCATGGGTAAAGTTTTTACAGGCTATGATTTTCACTCTTTTATGTGCATTCATTAAAAGTACGCCTTCCTGAATGTTTTACAGGGGCTGATACATTTTGTTATCTCGATTGCCTTTTCGTGTTAGGCCGTTTTGCATTCTTTAAGTATTTTCTTTCTGCAATATTGACTTACCATTTCCACGCCTCGTGACCCGGCTGACCTGATTTTGCTGGTATCGCTCATCACTATATGCCTGCCACCGTTCAGTGTTGTGGCTTTTCTGTACAATTGTGCTTGGCCAGTGAAGGGTCAAAATCATAAATTGACTGTGAAGGGATTAAGATAAAACCTTATCAATTCTTGATGCGTCTTCTGTGCGATACCTTTCTGTATTCTGGACTCTATTAGTTTTATAACTATTCTGCTTTATTTTAGGGAGGTTTCCTTCGACCAATTATGAGTAGTTTTTTTAAATGTCATGTCTGAAGCTGTCTTAGATGTAAGAACTCTACGAGGTACAATTAAATATTGCGCTCTGGCGGGCTTACGGCATAAAAGTCACGTTACGTTTGTACTAAGCGCCTGCAAAAGTCGAGATAGGCAACGCGTTCCACGGGTGACAAGCGTGTCATGCGGGATTGCCTATGCACAGGCGCTTGCCTGGTTGTGATTTGTGTCGACCTAGTAGAGTTTACATTTTTCTGTTTCTCTCTTTTTTGATTTCGAATACGGGTGCTGTGAAATAGAACCTCTCTCGACATAGAAGGCTGAAGCTCCGCAGAGCTCAAATCAAACCCACCCTGTTTGTGAACTCTCTTGGATTGGTTTCGTAGATGGTAATACCAGAAAAATCGTACAAATTTGCAAAGTTGCTTGTTTTTTCAACTACATGTGAAGAAAGGGTGAACATTAAACATTTGGTAAACGTTGCCTCGTTATCCTAAATGTAAGATGAAAACAGAATTGGTCTTTTTGTAGTGAGGAAATTAATTGCAAAATAATTCATAATTTTTTTTCTCGTGCTCATTTTTAAAAAAGATATCTTATCCTGAATTCTTGAATATCAACTGGAACGATGATTGACAAAGTGTTGAAACTGAAACGTAATGTAGATTTTGAATTATGCGGCACTAATTGCTTATTCCGTTTGAGCCTGTGAACGTTTTCTTCAGTGCTTATTCATTGTACCTTGTAATTTATGGGTGTTGCCCGCCCAAGTGGACTCTTTACCTAATACTTAGTCATACACAAACGCATTTACTTTTGTTCCCTCGCCCACTTAATGCTTTTTGGGGTATGTGAAATTGGTTTAGCATCCGGTACCATTTACATGGTTACAGTTTATGCTTTCGTCGTCGAGAATCTACCATTAACACCCTTTTACTGAATCTCTGGACACTGTAAAATGCTTACGAACAATATGCTTTGCAACGTTACGAAAATTTTCATTCTATTGCCAAGGACTTGTTTGTATTGCAAAGCAATTGTTCGCAAGGCTGAGACGGTTCTTACGAACAATCAGTTGGCATTACGAACTATTAGTTTGTAAGGTCCATGAGAATTAGTTCGTAATGCAACGCTTCAAAATCCTTCGTAAGCTACAAAGGTTTTGGTTTGCATTAACCGCATTAAAAAGTTGTTTGTAAGCAATTATAGTGTATGACGGCTGATGCCCACTTCCCTTGTAAATGTCCGACCACATAATCACCGATAAATCGATTATCTTCGCATGTCCCATTGCTTTTGTTGTCACATTTTCGGTTGTGTGTTTAGAAAGCAATCAGTATGCGGGGATACGAAGTCTTCATTTTAAATGTACGAGCATGTGTGCTTTGCTTTTAACTTGAATTATGTAATTGATGGTTTGAAAATCTGGGACATCAGCAGCACCCGTTCTTCCTGCACTTCTTTGCGATATACTTTCAATGTATCTTCTATAGTTTCGCTGTTTGTTCCCTCTAAGATATGGTTTTAGGCCTTGGTTTAGGGCAGAAAGCCACCCTCTCACCCCTGCTCTTCCAGCGCCCCTAAACGTGTGATAGGAGACAGAGTGTGTGTGAGAGAGAAGGGTTGGGAGAGAGAAAGACGTTTTACATACACTTTTTTTGCATGTTTGATTGCATTGGTAGTCAGTGGTTCTTAATATCTGTTAGTGAAGGTGCTGGCATGTATGTATTCTACTACGTGGGCATTGATAATGGCTATCAACCCATATTTTAAGTGTTGGTTCTGCCCCTTTTATAAAATAATATGTAAAGAACTCATTATTTTGCGGTGTTAGTAAGTAAAACAAAATCAGTAGCTCTACCGAGAAAAGTGAGGGACCTATCAGGTTTCAAGGATATGGTGAATGTGGGGTAGTGCGTGTAAGGCAAATTACAGGACCTGACGTAGCTGTCATGAAGGCAAAGTTTGTAAAAAAAGGAAGAGTTAGAATTTGTCCAATTGTCAAACAGTGCGTCACACAAATGGCATGTTGACTGGGCTTTGTACTGGTTTGGTTGTTTCCTCACTTTCCAATTAATAATTGCGTATCGCTTAAAGTGGGACATGTTTAATAAAATAGGTAACAACTGAAAGGAGCTTCATAGATGTGCACTTTGTTTCTAGACCACCCACTTTTCTGAAAATGTCACCGCATAACATACTTCCACTGACTGCGACTTTCGTGACTTAAGCATTTTTGAGATATACGTATGTACTGGCGGCATGCCATGGTAGGCAAGGTTTCTGCTGGCTGTGGTTTTCAGCTGACACGTAGATTACATGTATATATACAATGCTCGGCTAACGGTTTGGAATTAGAAGCCTTCGATGCTTGACCTGGCTGACGGTATATTACCGAGAGTAGTATGTGTGCGTTCTATTTTTCCGATTGCATTTTCGTGTTTGTTGGTTTTTCATCTTTAACTTATTTGTGGCACATTCTTGCCACGCCTGTTGTCCTACTTTTGTTGTTATATCGCCCATTGTTTCGAACACCGACTAATTTTATGGATCCCATTGTATATGCACGGTATTGCTTGGATTCTTGTCACATTTTCTGGGGGTCCTAGTTAAAGTCACATCAATAAGTACCGCCGACCTTAACCGTTCTTTAATGATGAGGCTTTGATGAGTCTATTTAAACTACGGAAGAACTATTTTATTTGACCAGCGATGCGTTAACTCGTGAATTGACAAGGTGTGGGAATTAAACACCCGGCGCTAGCGGGCTGTTTTGGAAAATAAAGTTTCCTTTGTACACAGCGCCTGCGAAAGTCAAGATAGGCAACACATCGGGGAGGTTGCACGAATGCCCTGCGGGTTTGCCACGTAGAGGCGTTTGGCTGTCTCTGACGCTCCTTTTTTATGCTTTGCTTTGGCGTAAAAATAGGAGAGTAAAGAGTAAAACAATTTAAAATTTAGTTTCAGGCTATTTAATGTGTTTTTACACACACAAAGAGAGAGAGAGAGAGAGAGAGAGAGAGAGAATTGATAATTATTTATTGTAGCTTGTACAAGAAGACTAAGGAGTCTTATGGCTGTACATCAGGAGAGAGAGAGAGAGAGAGAGAGAGAGAGAGAGAGAGAGAGAGAGAGAGATATTAATATTGATTGATTTCATTGAGTAATTTCAGTTATAAGGTACATTGTGGAAAAAGGCAACAGCAGAGTTCAGAATTATTATTTTTTACAGTTATTTATGAATGGAAGGTTATTTGAACTGTGTAATAACAGCAAAAACTGAGGTATAACAGCAAAAACTGAGGTTGGTCTTTGACGAAAGACTTAATTTGGTTTCGTTCTTCCAAATCGTACTTTTTAAGAAATGCGTACACCCTCCCCCCTTTTTTTCTACTACATTCCTATTCAGTCAAGCTCATCTACCTTGGTAGAAACAAGTGAGTTAGTGTCGATCGGTAGGTGAGCATGTTGCAAGTTGCAAGTTGCAAGATTGCTTTAGAAAAGCAAAACATGTGTTTTGTGGGAATACACTGTAGGGTTGCTGTTTTGCTGTTTAATGTGACAAAATATTCAATTAACGTGTAAATGAAATGATGAGGTGTTGGGAACAAAAAGGTTGAAGTTCGGCATGAAGAGGGTTGAACGGCGGTTGAGGAGTTTATTGGGTTGAACTGACTGAGTACACGGTATTCCGTCCCCGGAGGGCGGCTGGTTCGAGACGTATCAGGACTACTCCGGTGACGGCTCAAAGCGCGGCCGGTTAAAGACTGACTTGCACAGCGCTCCGCGACACGTCACCGGCGCGCAGGCCGACCTACTGAAAATTGCTGATTTAAGAGAAATTGTCGGGCCGTGCTGGGACGCTTCGCGTAGCGCTGCAACGTTCACTGGTACATCAAGTGTTTGATTTGCACGTCAATTGACGTTTAAGTTCAAGTGTGCATTTTCTCGACACTTTGTGGTGTCTAACTATGTTATACGTCAATTGGTGTTTAAACTTTCGACACTTCCGAAACGTATAGCAGCTGCACACCGCATGGTTCCCTATTGACAGCATAGAACTGTGTGTGTCCATGTGTGCAGAATTTAAACGTTTACAAATCGTCTAAAATTTGCACACCACGCAAGTGTGCAACTTGAGTTAAACACCATGTAATGTGCAAAATCACAACTTGCACACGTTTGGTCTGCAAATATTGCACACTTATTTTACCAGTGCTTGGTTACATTTAACAAGGTGATAAACTAAACTCCTCTTATAAAAATAATTATTTCTCTACAATAAACCTTTGAGTTGGGTCCCGTTGATTTGTCACTTGTACCATAGAAACAGCCTAATACGATAAAAAAAATCCATAGGGAAGTACGGTTTGTCTACGGTCCGTTCCGTAAATTTTATGTACGGGCCAGACCGCAAAGATTATGCACCGTACTTCAGAGTGTAAGTCAAGTGCTGTATTGACCAATACGACAGTTTGCGAAGTTACGGTACATCCCGTACGGAGTGAACCGTAATCCAAAATTACGGTCGCGGACCTGATGGCAAATTTACGGGGCGCACCGTAGACATATCCCGTAGGTTTTTCTAACAGTTAAGAACGTGCTGATAATGTTGGTTTTGTTACCTACTGTTTTAGTTGTTATTAGCCATCAGATTAATTCTGCTTTTATAGTGTGAATTTGCCAAAAATATAAATATAGTGAAATTTTTCCTGCCTTGTCTAAATTAGAGAGAAATGTTTTTTGTTTTTTTTTGTTTTTTTTTTAAATAGGTGTGGCGTGGCATGGCATATTTATCAAACTAACTTTCCCTTAAATTTTATGTTTTACCTGGTCTTACTTCCTTGTTTTTCGAACTTGAAACGTTTTGAACGCACTGCGCTGGGTGGTCGGGCTATCTAGGGACGACCGGGCCAAAATTAGAGTCGAACTCACAGTGAGTTGTGTGCAAGTGCATCGCATGTGGTGAGGTTCTGTACTGTTTTGTTTTTCTATCTTCGATTGCGCACGTAGTTCTTGAGGATCATAAGTCATGACTTACCACGATTGCGTTGATTTCGGCTTACGATAGTCATACATTTTAGATATGACCCTTCTTTTTTCTGTGTTGCCGGTGTAGGGTTTTGTGGTCTGTGATGCGCTTCAATATGGATGTGGGTATACTTGCTTAGAGTATTGCTGACGATGCCGTATGGAAATGCAGCGCGCCCTGTCGCCTTGTCATCGCATTTGCTTTGATCTATCACTGCACGGTAAATCAAAACTTAGGCCTCATTATACGGGGGCAATAAGCTAAAGAATCTCAATTCGATTCCTGAAATATTGTGCATCCCTGTCCTGGTGTATCGACCAAAAATTGCCCAAACTATCGCGCTCTTTGGGACGCTAAGATGTTTTATCCCAGTTATGTTACTGCCCTCGCGCATCTCTCTGCTTTCTTATCACAAATAATGTATCTCGACCGAGTTATCGTCCAAAAAGTACGTCCGTTTATCCCAAGATTCATCCTGTAAATTACGGGAGCTCGGCGCCTGCGAGACTCGCGGTAGGTCGCCCCGCTGTACACGCATGCGCTGCAAGTAAGATGTTGCCTACCTACCAGGCGCCATGAGAGCTTGCCTGGGCTGATGAGCTCGACAGTTCCGAAACGGCGAGTGACGGACATACTGTATGGACGGCCCCTTACGTCTAATACGTTTTTTGCACCCACATGTCGTATGCGTCGGCAGCAATAGACCAGAGGGCTACTGTCTTCGATCTCGGGCGGGTATGTGTAGCTTTAACCAGACTGCCTTTCACGTCACTCCTTGCCTGACACACCCTACCTACGCCACTCGGGTGCCGCACCCATCCCCGCAGCAGCCCCAGCCTCGCCTACAGCCCAGCTGGTGCAGCCCAGCGCGGCCGGTGGTGCGGGAGTCGTCGGGGGGTGGGTCGGGTCGGGCATCGAGCAAGCGGAGAACTAAACGCCAACCCGCCCGCTCGAAGACAGGAGGAGCGGGTGACGAAGCGCTGTCCTCACCAGCAGTGCACGTACCTTATTATTGTCCATGAAATGAATCTGCAGTTTACACTCAAATACTGTGTGTTGTGTCGGAGAAAAATTTTAAGAACATGTCTTTCACCAGTCTTTGATGACGCCTTGTCGCACTTTGTCTTATTCTAGAGTTGAAACGAGTCCCGAACGAACGGTTTGTAAGGAGCGCCTGATGGTTATGCAATGCTGGTTGTGCAGCGGAGCCCCGCTGGGCGGGTGGCCTACCCCGAGGTCGACAGGGGCCCGCAGAGGGCCCGCGGGCGTGGTGGCTCTGGCGTGTGCGCGGGAGGAGGGCCGAGGGGAGAGAGATGCCTGGACCACGGCCGGCAACACTTTGGCGTCCTAGCCTCCTGGCATGTGTTCTATATCGTGTTGATATTGCGTGTCACAAGAGGGCCGTGGCCTTGCTCTCTGATCCGGCCTATGTAGGCTCATAGGTGCCCTTCGAGTCCTCCTAGAATGCTCCGCTATACTCACTGTTGGTCACGCTACTTTTCAGCGCTAAATTCAAAATTTACAATATTTCCAGAGTATGTTCAAGTCGACATCGGAAAAGTCTTGGTTGGTTTTGTCCCGGTTATTCTGCGTACCTGTTGTTTCCACATTTATAACTAATTCGTCCAGTTTTTTTTTTTGTTTCATGTAAATTGTACGTTTATTTTATTTTTGTTTTGATTTTAGTCACCAAATTTCCCGGAGCTGCTGGCTTAGTAAAGCACCGTTTATCATGTAGGACTTTTGATGATCCAACTTTAAAATAGTTTTCAATTGACAAGATTTTCCTTCTTTACAAGTGTGCTGAGTGGCGGATTTTGTAATTCTATCGGGCATATGCCAGGTCTAAAATTCTGCGCAGTGTGCACAGGCACGTTATAAATAACCCATGTTGTCTTCCCATTTTTATTATTTATGACATTGCTGCTGATTGGGTTCCCGTTGTGCTTTCTTAGCTGTTGTGTTTATTTTAGCACTAATACGTTTATACTGATTATTTTTCTTGTTTCTTTTCTTAATACATTTCTTGCTCATTATGCGAAATTAAACTTAGGATGTATTAACTGGTCACGTATAATTATTTTGCTTTTTTTTATGCCGAATACAGATACTATCAAACTTTTTCGAGCTTTATTGGCACTTTGGTTGTGAGAGTTATATTTGCGAAATTAAACTTAGGATGTATTAACTGGTCACGTATAATTATTTTCCTTTTTTTTTATGCAGAATACAGATACTATCAAACTTTTTCGAGCTTTATTGGCACTTTGGTTGTGAGAGTTATATTTTGTCCCTGGAAACTAATTTACTCTGATATTTTGGTACACAGTTTGAATTCTTCTTGTGTTTTTCTTATCTCAATATCTGGTTTAGAGAAATTTAATGATTGTGTGGATTTATTTGCTGTCTTGGTTCTTTGAAAAGTTATCATGCACTGAATAACCCTCTCGGTTGGTTGAAAGAGAGAACTTTTTACTTGTACCTAATTCTAATCTATTTTTTTTTGTGGCTGTATAGAAAGTGGAGGTCTCTATTTTTATGATAGAACTAAGTTTCCCTTGCCTGAGCTTTACTTGTGACTTCTATAAGAGGGGAGTGTCATACAGCATCGAACTAAAAATTTGTTTTGTTGATCTGTAACTGCTGCTGCTTTGTCACTTTAGGGAACAGGTCTTTTCAACCTCCCACCACCTCTTTGGTCTTGGTGTTATCAGGTTGTAATTTAGTATGCGTTGCGTATGAGATTATTTAATGAGTTTCTTTTCATCTGTTCAGAAAATGCCAACCAATTTTACAAATTTTTTACCTCTTAGTGTAATTAGGTAGGTTTTATGGGGAGAAAGAAAGAGGGGGATATGGTAGCATCATCCCATGGAGAATAATTGCAGTCACACTTTGTCCTTATCTCAAAGTCAGTTACTTTACAACTCCTTGGTATGAAACTACTGTATCCATGGATGCTTGGGTGGACTTTCTCCTCATAAAAACTACATCTGTAGCTCTGTCCATAAATGATGATTTCCTTACATGAAACTGTTTGAAAAAAAGGTACCAATAAAGATACAAAGTAATTTATGTCATATTTTTTAATGACCTGTCACTACACCATCACACACCAAATATAGTTAACATCCAAATCAAAACATTCTTTTGATTGTAATGGTCTAGATATGCCAGATAATTTTACAAAGTACAAAACCTATCAAAATATTATAGGATAATACAAAAAGGAATAGATTTGCAAAAGCATATTTAAACTAAACTTAAATCAGTACTCCTTTATGACAAAAAACAACCGGTCATTAATAAAATAAAATGAAATTGATTATCTTAAGAGCTAAAGAAATGCTCAGATAAAGATAGAAACAAAATTGTTGGTAATTTTCAACTGTTCTGTCACATTGCAAAACAAAATACAAAACTATCAATACTCTTCCCATTTAAAACAATGAAAATAAAAATAGAATCTTACTATTAGAGTGGATGAGGAAGGTGTTTCATCTCCTCGTAGCATTCATCATATAGTTCTTTGTAATCATCATGAGGTCGGACGAGAACCATCACAGATGCTCTCTTCACGCCCATGGCAGCTCCTATGTCAGACTTGGCAGGAGTGTAACAATACGGAATATCTTTATCTTCGCAAACTGCAGGCATGTGACACATAATTTCAATTGGGGATACATCCCCAGCAAAAATAACGATACTGTAAACAAGAAAATGAGCATTTAAGATTTGCATACTCTTTAGTTCTTGAGCCGTAAAAATGGATTAGTCTTGGGTGGTGAGGCAGCACCCTTCGAATGTCAGACAAAAGTGATGGCAAGCCAATTGCAGAACCGATATGAAGCACCTCACCTCACAAGACAAAACTCTGTATCATAGTAGCACCTTGACATAATAACATTAACAAGGAATAGAATAACTCACCCAGTTTCACCTTTGCGAATCCTAGCCTGCACATCTTTCAATCCATTACGTACGTATGTCTTATGTTTGGAGGCTGTGAGAAAAGTAAACATGATACATTGAGATATTTTATCAGATGCTAGTCAAAAAGATAAAAGCAAGACTCTCGCCAGAAAAATAAAGAGATTGCGAGTGACCAATACATTCAGCTTACCCTTTTTAATAACTTTGTAGAGCTTCTTAGTTAGCTTTTTAGAAGCCATAGGAGAGGCTATGGCACTAACAAAGCTTAACTTTTCCTCATAACTTTGACCATTTTCCTTCTCTCCTTCAGAAACTACAGAATTATCTGCCTCACTGATTGACTTCTTACCCATTTTGGATTTAAAATTGAATCAGGAAAATGATCTATCAGCTATAAAAGTCCTCCGGCGTTAACGCAGCTCAGCCCCAACACAAACGTTCAAACTTGCTGCGGCACGTGCCCCACTGCACAATCACAACATGTGGTTCTAGGTTATGAGTGCGAATACACCCGCAGTGCTCCCGTGTGCCACACTCCCCACTCGAATGACCTGACGTTGTCGTGCCTTTTATAGCAGGCCGTGGTGCCTATTTTCAGAAGCAGCAGACGTTTTTTTTAAATGTCAGGTTATGAAAAGAGCGAAAACTGAAGTAAGTTTATCAGATTTCACTGATTTTCAAAGCGAAAATGGTTCATTTTCTTGATATGATACATGTTTTAGAGCACATTTTTCCTTAGTATCATTTCCGCAAATAAGCTCTTGGATTTAAATGATAAAAATGTTATGGTTGCTTTGTTGGGTTTTGAGTTGATGTTTGTTTGTAGTTTTCATAAGCTCCTCCTAAATGCTTTATAAGTGGCTATCAACCATGTTTTAGAGATTTTAATTGTTTTGTTCGGTGTGAGTCAAGATTGTCTAGTAATTTGTGTTTCCCAGCAAGCAATTATCAATCAAAATTTCAACAAGTTGACGTGAATAGATCAAAATTTTATAGAAACTGGGACATTTTTGTATAAAAATTTTGTTTATAACTTGGAATTGAGCATTGCTTGCGCTGGCTTTTAGTGAATATTATTAACTTGTATACACAACATGCACTTATTGTGCGAATGAAAATCTATTCAGCTCTAAAGCCTATTTTTCAATTTACATAGTCTGCGATCTTCCTTTTACCTTTATCTTATAATATGTGTATTCTATTTGTATTCTTGCAGAACTCCTTAGGCCGCAAAAATCATTGGCAGTTTGACCTCTCCCTGCAGCCATCTACAAAATTATTCAGAATGGCTAGCGGGGAAGGTTACTCGCCCAGTACTTACGAAAATAATCGTATTGGAGGAAAACCTGACAACTCAGCATCATCACGAAATGGTGCAAGTTCCTCCAATAACATCCATGACTCCTATGGCAGTACATATGACTGGCAAGTCACTAAAACTACTATTCGTGAACGTGGACAACAACTCTTGGAAACAGGCCAATGGAGTGATTGCAAATTCATCGTTGGGACAGAACCTCACCAACAGGTATAATTTCATTACTGGTACTTCTTGCACACACTATGTAAAACGCCCTACTTTGTTAATTTATGAATATTTACTATTATTGATAGGCTTTTGAGGGTCATAAAGTGTTCCTTGCCATGTCAAGTCCAGTCTTTGAAGCTATGTTTTTCGGTGGTATGGCAGAGAAAGATGGAGCTATCCACATTTTTGATGTCCAGCCTGAAGGTTTCAAAGCATTGTTGGAGTAAGTACAAATAGAATTAATCATTTTGTATTGCCTGTTCAATTTTTATGGTTTTATTTTGTTCATTTTTTAAATTTATCACTCTATGTTTTATTTAGGTACATTTATTCAGATAAAATAAGTCTTCGTTCTTTTGATCAAGCTTGTGAGCTCTGTTACGTTGCTAAAAAGTATATGCTACCTCATCTTGTTAGGGAGTGCACAAAATATATTTGGAGGGACATATGTCCTGACAATGCCTGTCGTGCTTATGAATTTGCCAAACTCTTTGAAGAGCCTGATCTTATGGAAAAATCCCTAGAGGTATTAACTGTCTCCATCATGAATATACAGTTGTCATTTTATATTTTAACTTGTTCTTATCTTCCTTTTATAAAATCAACTAGGTGATCAGTAGTAAAACTAAAGAAGTATTAGCTGAGTCTTCTTTTGAAGAAGTAGAACTTGCTACTATTCAAGCTGTTCTTGATCAGGAGGAATTGACTATTGATTCAGAACTAGAACTTTTTGATGCCTTACAAAGATGGGCTATAAGGGAATGTGCCCGCAAAGGTTTGTTTCTCATTGTCAACAAAGTGCAATACAGATTTTTGTATCGGTAGTAGAATGCTTTTCATGTATCTTGTTAACAGGACTACCTCCATCAGATGGAAAAGCATTGCGATCTGTTCTCCATGGAACTGTTGGGAAGATTCGATTCCTAACACTTTCCCCATCCCAATTTGCTGAGCGGCCTGCAGTTTCTCAACTGCTCTCTCAAGATGAAGCTTTTGCAATCTTGGTTAATATTTCAAGTCCCAATACAACTACACTTTCTTTACCTTTACCAGAAGGCTTCACATCATCTCGAGTTCCCCGCAAGAAAATACCTGAGCCTGAGATAGAACCTGAATCAAAATTACTACCTTTTAGAGCCCCTACTCTATTTTGTGCTAGTACATCTGCAGATGTAAGTTTTCAAACTTTACTTTCAATGGACCCATAAAGACCATTTGTAATCTAAACATATATAAACATCATAATTTTCCTCTCAAGCAGGTGGCATTGCCAAAAATGTATTGTTTACGCAGTCCTCTACCTGGTCAACCACCACCCCCTATTTACCACAGCACAATCTTGGACAGTACACTGCAGTTTACAGTGGATCGTGACATTTGCATTTTAGGAGCTCAGGTTTGTTACTTCATATCTTCCCATGACTTTCAATCTACTCTATTTGAGAAATTTCTAATCTTAAATATATTCCTTATTTGATGAGAATGTAGACATATATTCAATTGTGAAGTACAGTAATGATCTCAAAATTGGACATTTACCAATTATTGAAGAGTTTCAGCCCTAATTTTTCGTTACTTTCCTTTGTGCAGGTTCCTACTCAAATTGAATCCATTGATGGTCAGTATGTAAGACGCGAAAGGTCAAGCTATACTGAATTATTGTATGCCCACCTTCTGGACTCAAATGGAGCTCGACTAACCTACACACATCTTACATCTCGAGTAAATTATGGACAATTTATGGAGATATCTTTCAACAGGCACATATTTATTCAAAGAAACAAGGTATACCGTGTAGGAGTGGTCTTAAATAAAGGTGGCTCTTACCCAGCAGGAGCTTACACTGAAACAGCTGTATGTGATGGAGTTTTGTTTAAATTCAACGTAGGAAATCCTAATGATTCTATTCGTGATGGACTCATTCATTCGATAGTTTTCAGACATATTTAATTAATATTTTGCTTTTATAAAATTAATGGAAACCGTTCACCACATAATCAATTTTGACTGCCTTTTAACAGCCAGGGATTTGCATTACTTCACTATACCATGCTTTTCTACTACAAATTTTATACTGTACAAACTAGCTGTTGTCATATTTCTTAAGTCATTTCTTGATCATTCATGGTGGTATGTATATTTATTTTTAGTATTGTCAATGAGTTGAAATCATCAAGTTATGTTAACATGAAATGTAATACATAAGTATCTTTTGCCAAGCTGAGGCACTTCTCTAACACATTTTCTAAATAAAATTTATGTATGAGGTTTAATGTGTTGTGTTAAAATGCAGTTTGTAGCCCTCACACTTAGAGTAAGTTCTCCTAGAGAAGAAAAGGTCCTTTCCGATTGGTTTTAATAATATCTTTGTTTTATAAAGACAACAGCTCTTTTTATTTTCCTCTTTGTTCCTAGGTGGTCATTTGATTGATGGAGGACACACGCTCTAAACGATCTAAAGTGAGAATTTCTACCCAGAATGTTAAAGAGAATTCTCTTCTACACACGCTAACACAGAGATATTTTATTATCAGGCTCTGTTTCCAATTCCCAAGTTTACATGAATGGGGATTGAGTCATACTTTTATTATTCAGGGTTAGTAAGAATTCTCACTGCAAATAGGTTCGAAATGGTAATCCTACTCAATGAGGAAAAAATGATAAGTAGGAAGTGGGTTTGTCCTCATAAGAGTCTTATCTGCAAGGCTTACGAGGACCGACCCACTTCTTACGAGATAAGTTGCCTACTCGGCGGCTGACGTGGACCTCCTAGTAGCACAATCCTCCCGTACGATCTAACATCTGAAAACATGCTCTGAAGAAAGGGAGGGAAAGACCAAAGCCAAGACTTTTGCCTGCTTTCAGGCCGATTGTATCACTGATTGCCTACCCATCAGGAGTTTGTTAAAGTTCGAGAGTAGTGAGGCAGGCGAGTGGGGTGACCATCATTCACCCTCCCCTAAATCCACGAAAGCAGAGGAAACTATTGAACCTTTCCCTTGTTAGATTACTGATGCCTTCTGATATCACGTTGAGATAGTCACTATCGACAAAATTGACATTTTGTTTACCTGTATCCAGAAAACTTTGGCGTGGTGTATTCAAAATATTTGGGATCGTCCAGAAAGTATGTCCGTCTTTCTCAGATCCGTTCAGATAATTATTGGAGCTCAGCGCCTGTGAGACTCATGGTAGGCCACACCGCAGTACACGCATGCACTGTTGGCAAGATGTTTGCCAGCCTACCAGGCGTGTTGAGGGCTTGCAGAGGCAGAACTTGACAGTATCGTAACGGAGAATGACAGAGTACTTTCTGGATGATCCCTTATGGTGGGTTCAGTCTCCTTAGAGGTATTTGAGGGATATGATTGGCTCATAGCGTCTAGGCGTCTCACCGTGAGGCGACGGCGACTCGCCTCACGGGACTAAATCTACCACTGTGTTTTTTTCAGAACTGGAAATCGACTGGACCTATGAACAATGTCGATTCTACGTCGTTTCAATCATTTATTTCTCACTATACGCCATGTAGTGCGTTTAAAATGCAGTTCGGTTATACGTCTAGTCCTTTGCACACAGGCCGAGCTAGAAATGAAAATTAAGGCACATCAATCTGACGACATTTTTGACAAATTTGCGTCAATTTGATGTAATTTTGATTGATGATTGGTCGCTGGGACACTCAAGCGACCATACTGCATTACACTAAAGCGGCTTAATCTCAAAAGCAAGAAGAGAAAATTGCACCCTTTAGAAAGTTTCTTTTAATGAGACAACGTGATATCGTGACATCCTTGGAATTTTTTCTCGTCGGCTATCGGTGCGGCATGTCTTTCCCTTCTAACGCAGCAGCGCCGCACGAGAATGTATAGACTCTTCTGCCCACAATATAACAAGCCGGAGAGAGAAAACTTATATCGCATCAATAATTCGATTATAGCCGTCGATAATTGATAGGGCCCGGGATGCACGCGTCACGCGACGTCCAGGTCCGCCGGCCCGCCGCACGCTAGCTGCCCCCCCCCCTTCCCCCCGCGCATTCCACTACCCTATCATTACACGCATGTCATCTATTGGCCAATGCGCGCCTGCTTTTGTTCCGGACCCAATAATTTGTAAAACACTTACATTTCCCACAATAATGATCTTTCATTTCTATGAGGCCATCTGAATTCGTATTATTGTCATTTTGAGAAACCAGTTGTTGGGGCCACGGCTGTCGGACATTTTGGCGAGTGCCAATGTTTTTTAAGGTCTAAAGCGAGGGCTTTACTTTCGGACCCTGCAGCTACATCAAAATGGAGCGCCGTGTGGCCGCTAGGGTAGGCAAGCCCGCAACTCTGTTGAGTCGTAGACTTGATACTGATACACGACGGCACTCCACCGTGCTACGTCCAGAATCAAAATTTCAGATTGATTCAAAAAATAGGCCTATGTAGAAACTGTTACCATTTATGAAAATATTGTGATGTGCCTCATATTTCGACACATTGTAATGAAAGGCACTTAGATCATCAGCTAGATCCGAGATCCACGCAGTTCTTCGCTACATACTACAAAATCGTTGGAAAGAATTTCGAATCTTTGTTAGGAAGTTTGCATTGCAAACTATTTCCTTTGCATTTGCATTGCAAACTATTTTCTCACAATCAATAAGGTGCGATGAATTAGTTTGCAATGTGAAGGATTTTAGTTCGCAATGCAAAGCATTTTACATCACTTCAAAATTCTTTGCAAGAATAGTTCTTCGCAATATTTTTACAGTGCAGGGGTAGAAACTGCGTGGAGTTCGGATCTAGCAGCCCGAACTGCGTGCCTCTCATTTCATGGCGTCGATTTGATGAAGGCGCTTTTTGATGAAAGTTTGATTAACTGTTGTGCAGTACCGGGTGTTTCTTTAAATAATGTGCTCCAAAGTTACTTCACTTAGCCTACTAACTCTCGTCGCCCGCAAGGCGCAATGGCGCCTGCGGCCCTTAGTGAGTACGCAATCATCCCGGCGCAGAGCGCATTTCAAAGAAACACCCGGTGAACTATTGTAGGGAATGGATCCCCTCCTCACCTCTCACCCGTGCGCCCGCCGAGTCGAGGATAGGCAAACCCGCAACACGGCGGCGCGTGCTCTGAATCACCCGGTACTGCGGGCATTGACAGCGAAATCTCTAGAGGTTCGCTAGGCACTTTCGACGACGTCACCCGTTTGTGAAAGTAGTTAAGTCTGCTTTTAGGGCTCATTATCTCGATTTTCAGCCTCGCGGTCACCTGAGCAACGTCCAGCACGTGTGTTTGTGTGCGAGAGGAGTAATAACGGTTTCTCAGAAAAGGAGTGAACCCGGGGCGGGAAAAAGAAAAGGGGAAGCGGGGAGAGAGAGAGAGAGAGAGAGAG
>NW_026267158.1:1598434-1599785 GCF_000697945.3 Frankliniella occidentalis | reverse complement strand
ACGTCCCAGGGCGTCCCCGCGTCCCTCCCAGCAGCCACCTTGTGTGCATGGCCCTATGCGCGGAGAATTTTTATTCCGGGGTCCCCGTTATATGTGGGCCGTGGGGCCGGGGATGGAGACAGAGAGCGGGGGCTCCATACCTCCACCTATCCCCTAACCCCTCGGCCGCAGGAAGTTAAATTGCAGTTATAATAACATTTTCGTTTTTTCTTCTGGCAGTCAGTAGCCGCACCTGTTTCCGTTATCGCCGCTGCCAATTATTTGGAGATCCCATTCGGTCATCAACAATCATATACCTCGGCGCTCGCAGGCACTCGACGAGTCATCGAATTATTATTGCATCTAGACGGAGTCAATTTATTTAATTATTGAACAAGTCGCCTCAAGTAAAAGCAAAACGCGTCCATCATTATTTGTTTCGCCATGGGCGCTTCTCGTCAAATAAAGGAAAGGCTCTAGTTTTGAGTTTAACTGTAACGCTCGGAACTGAAACAGGAGGCATGCATGTGTCTGGAGACAGTGTGGCAAGCGAGCAGGGCCCAAGCAAGGAGAACAGGATAGTCACAGGTGCATCAAAATGACGTAATTTAATCACCATTTGGTGCATTTTGGTCACTATTTTGGCTTGAGGCGGGATGTTTGGGAGGTCAAAGACATCAAAATGAGTCTAAAAGTGACCAACCCGTTCTCATTGGGAGGGTAGTTAGATTCACGGCGTGTGGGTATGGACGGCTGCAGCCTAGCCTAGCGCCGCGTAGGGAGGGAAAAGGCAAGACGTACGGCCATGGCCCCCGCTTGTTCAGTTTGATGTCCTGCTCGTGATTGACGTGGTGCTGCCGGGCTTGCGGTCACGGTGGGTGTATAGTACGGTACAGGCCGTCACGTGAGGCAGCAGGTGGAAACGCGATCCCCGCCCCGCCCAGCCAGCCGCACACACCACACTGCAGCCCTCCCCCGCACGACGCCGTCACAGTCCGCGGGCCAGCAACAAAAGGCCCTCCTGCTTCTTTTCCTTTTGGTGCGCTACGCTGCGCTGCTGCTGCGGTGGTGGTGGCCGGTGCGCTATGGGTTGGGGTGAGTCCGCTCTCTGACGTGCCGCCCCGCCCCCGCGGCTTGGACAGGTGCAGCAGGGCGCCGTGCCGTGGGAGCAGAGGGAGCACGAAAGAGCGGCGGCGCGGCGTGGCGCGGCAGTGCGTCCAGCAGGGCCTGTAATGAAGACGGGAGCCAAGGGTTAAGGCTCGACCATGCGGCTTGGCAGTGTTACCGAATTAAGATAATGAATATTTGAGGGGCGGTGGTGGGCTCTGCCGGGCGGTAGCCGAGCGGCGCGGCGGCCCGGTGTGGGGGTGTG
>NW_026267158.1:1596102-1598264 GCF_000697945.3 Frankliniella occidentalis | reverse complement strand
CGGGGCAGGGCGGGGCAGGGCGGGGCAGGGTGGGGCGCACCGCGCCCTGCGGGACTTACAACACAGCAGCAGCCCCGGCGCCGCCGGCCCGGCCCGCCCGTTTGGCCTTTGCTTAGACTCGGCCAGCAAAACTAATTACCTTGACCGTGCGGGAGGATTTGGCCGGCCAAGGGCTTGTAGCGGTGCAGGTAGGGGAGGGGGGCGCGGCCGCAGCAAGACGCACGGCATTGTGGGGGCCGCAGCTAGTGGTATAGAGCGCAGAGTGGCGCTCGAGTTTGGGTATTGCTTTATATTTCTCAAATCCTTGGTGTAGTTCTCTCATCACTCATCTCTAGCTAAGCTATTATACCTGGTCCGGCTGTTCCGCTCCGACCGTCTCTGGCACAGCCGTTTGAAGAACAAACCGGAAAAACTCTTATTACGCGGACAGTCCGTGGAATATGTTCACCGATGTACCTCCAGTGGCTCTCTGAGCTGACTGTCTCCTCCCAGCCACCGGTCTCCTCCGGAGAGACTCTCCCGCGGCCGCCGGCCTCCGCTGCGGAGGGAGCGAGACTCCCCGTCATTCGACTTATGGCGGTGCGTCTCCGGGGAGGTGTGCTGCTCATAAACAAAATTCTACCCCTGGCTGACCAAATGTTATGACCTCACACGTATGTGCCTGGCGGGCGTGGCGGGGCGTGGCGGAGCGTGGCGGGGCGTGGTCGGGGGCGCGGCGGGGGCGTGGGGGCCGCCCCGCACTGTTCCCCGAGCCCCCAGCACGTAGACACAAGGCGTCGCCGGTCCCGCCTTCCAGACCCTCAAGGCCCTGCTGGCCCTGGCCGGGCTGGGCTGGGCTGGGCTGGGCCCCTGGGGCATACGCGTGCCAAGCACACTGCTGCTTCGTGGCGTGGCGGGGCGTGGCGGGGCGTGGTGGGCGGCGCGTCGCGCGAGGGTTCCAGCGGGGACCGCCGTGGGAACAACTTGGTGGAGGCGGTAGTGCCAGAAACTTTGAGCGCAAGAAATAAGAAATGGCCGATGTACGTTCAGCGATCGGCCCGGAAGCCGACCCCGTCATTAGCTGCCCAGCCCACTTCCGCTCCCCGCCTTTGTAAATTGATAATCGGCAAACGATGACGGTGGAAAATAAAAAACAGCAAGAAAGAATATGGTTCCAACATGTTTCAGGCACACACGGAGCAAGTCTGTGTATTTTACAGGGACACACATGGCCGGAGGGAGAAGACAGCTGAGGGCAGTCCAGCCTCAGATGACACCGCGGTCCCACCGGCTGCCACCCCGCTCGGGCCACCTGCTGTCCACCTGTCCGCCCGCTCGCGTGCCGTGGACAGCCAACGATGTCGGGCGGGCACACCGCAGCCGTCCGCGGCCCGGCCGCCGCCGGCAAGTTTGCGGCGCGCGGGGAGACAGCGCGGCGACGCCCGCGAGCGCCCCGGGGCCAGCCGGACAGTCTACCGGGACAGGAGGGTGCCGAAGATTACGGGGGGGAGTCGTAGTCGCGTGAGGGCCTAGCGTACAGCTCTCCGCCTCCCCCCTCCCCCCTTCCGCCCCACTCCGCCACGCCGTCATGCGGCAGGCATTAAAGTTCCATGGACACACAAGGAGACTACATTAGGTCTTACACGCGGAGCTCCGCTGGCGGACCACGCGGACAGAGCGGCGTGGCGTGGCCCGGCGGGGGAGAGTCCCGGACAGGGGCCTAAGCCCGCACTCGGCTGACCAACAGTCGGACTCGCCGCCGCTGGGGGTGCCATGCCATTCCGGCGAGATGACTTTCATATTCTGCCGCTACTCTCTCGTCGTAACGGCTAGACCGTCTTTTTCGTCCCCTCCCCCCACGCCGCCCCTCCCCATAATATGCTTTCCAAACAAAATCGAGAGTAGTATGCACTTTTCTTTTCCTCGGTACCTTTGATGCGGTCACCTTCGCCCGAGGGCGGGTGAAGTCGTTCTTCTCTCCCCCTACCCCCCAGACGCCGCCGCCGCCTCCTTCTCCCCGGCCGCGCTCCAGCCGCGCTTTCCAACCCGCTCACCTTCTCAAAATAACAAACGAATTCACTTTGAAGATACATGCGTGCCATAAAAGTACGCACAGGCATTGAATAGTAATGTAAGTGCGCCCGATGCGGCGGGAAGAGAGGAGTGGATGGAGGAGGAAGGGG
>NW_026267158.1:1594423-1596052 GCF_000697945.3 Frankliniella occidentalis | reverse complement strand
GGGGGGCAGGCGGGTGCTGCAGGAAGGGTGCTCTGACGCCCTCGCCCCACCCGCGCTCCGCTGACAGCGAGTTGTATACTGGGGACCGTTTACTGGAAATCATACGAACTAACAGTGCGCAACCTGTTGTTGTTGTTGTTTTTGTAGCAAGTTGTTTGTCTCTGTTGCTGTTCTCGTCGACGTTGCCGTTGCCGTCCTTGTCGTCACTCAGGCCACTCTCGACGTCGTCGCGCTTGTATACACGCCATTGGCCGCATAGCTTTTTAAAGTAATATATGCAGGGTCGATCTGATCCTACGGTGACCATAAGGGGATGGGGAAGTGGCAGAGCGTGGCGAGCGTGGCGAGCGTGGCAGGCCCTCGCCGGCCCCCCGCCGATAAAGGCAAAGATGGAGAGTCGTGTTTTCTGCGAAGCGAAGGTCTTGTGCTCGCAAAGAGCGCGCCCGCCCCGCACCACCAGAAACAACATGACGTCTTCGGAGGAGGGGAGGCACGATTCCCGATATGCCACGCCGAGTTGAAACGATAAACTTTGCATAAAGTCAGCAGCTTTCTTTCTCTGGCCGTATTGGTCCCGGGAGCGGGCTGGGGTGCGGGGTGGCCTCCCTCTGCCTGTCGGTGGTAGCAAGCCTAGCCCTCCGGCCGCCCCGCCCCGCAACCCCCTGCCCTGCTGCTTGCTGCTGTCCGTTAGATGTCCCATATTCATATCAACAGAGCCAGTTTCGACGTTGCTGCCCGCACGACTTATGAAAATGTCACAAAGCAAAAAAAGAACCGTAATAAAAAAAGAAAGAGAAGGAGATGTTTCTTTTCGTCGTTTCATGGTTTCCTGGCGTCTTGCAGATTAACCGCGCGCCGCTGATCTCCCCTACCTCGCCCACATTGTGACCTTTCCAAAGGCTCCATTGGCTGGTGATGTGGGGAGGGGAGGAGGGGAGGGGAGGGGCTGAGGGGGCCGCTGTTTGACATGGGCCCGAGGGCGGGGGCAGTGGAGCCAGCAGCGCTAGGGAGAGGAGGGGATGAGGGGAGAGCAGGGGGAGGGGAGCAGGGGAGCGGGGTGGTGCTACTTGGCCTGCGGCACCAATTACCCTGCCAAATTGCAAAGTAATACAACAAAGTCTTTCAACATCAACGGACCGAGAGGCAAGAGAGAGAGAAACCGACCGACCCCTGCTGCCCCACCGCGCTGCTCTGTGGCGCGGCGCCATTCAATGGACCCCCTCCCCCCCCCCCTCCGGGTCTAACCATGTCCTGCCGCAGCACCACCGTTCAGTTTTCAGTTTACATAACACAAACTTCGGACGGCCAACGCTATTCAAGTGGAGCCGAGCACAAGCGGCGCGGTCCTGGCCTTCCCTCCCCTTCTCTCTCTCTCTCTCTCTCTGCCTCTCTTCTCTTCCTCTCTCGCGCACTCTGTCTCACCCGCGCGCACGCGGCTTTGGAGGCGAGCAGCGCTGCGCACATTTCTCGTCCTCTCTCTCTCTTTCTCTCTTCGCCGCCAGGGCTTGCCAAATAAAAAAGGCAAACATGACAGTGTATGGACAGCCAGTGTGGGGCCGAGTCGGGGGTACAGTACCCCGTGAAAGTAAGCCAAAGTCAACACTGTGCGGCCTGGCTGGGGCTGGGGCG
>NW_026267158.1:1592616-1594373 GCF_000697945.3 Frankliniella occidentalis | reverse complement strand
GGGGCGCGTACCGCGGCCAGGGGATATTATTGGCTCTGCGAGGCCGGGCGGCGCCGGAACGGAATGGGGGTTAATGGTCAGTCTGAGCTAAAAGAAGAAATTGAGGAAGAGGCGGCGCGATGCGGGCGGTGGGGGTGGAGGCGGCTCCAGGGGAGAGGCCAACCTGCGCGCTGGCACGGCCGGACCCACGGACCACCCCGGGTGCTCAAACACGTATGTGCAGTGTTCTCCAAATATTCAAAAAAAATATTTTTGCCCAGGTTATTCTGACCTACAAAGAAAATCAGAAAAAAAAGGTGTAGGAAATTGTGGAGCCGCTGGCCGCTGCAGCTGGCCGTGTCCTGTGGTGGAGCGCGGCTCAGTGGGCGTGCAGGGAAGGAGAGGCTCGGGAGAGGCAGGGGGCCGGGGCTCCAGAGTACTATGGTCGTATTCGCGGTCCTGGAGGTGGGGGGCGAGCGGGTCGGGGCGGCCTGCCGCACACAGAGGAGCACTCGGAACAGAGCTAGCTCAGCAATTTTTTTCTTGCTTGTATTTAGGATGGAGATCCGGCAGAAATGTGGGGATGAAAAATTCAGGTAGCGAGTGTAAGCTGCCGCAGCAGGGGCCGGGGCCGGGCCATACTCTCCATTCTTCCTCTCCCTCTCTCGCTTTTTCTCTCTGTCTCTCTCTCCTCCCCTCTCTTCACTTCTCCTTCTCAACCTCCTCGCACTCAGCCCCCCTAGAGGAGCCCCCGCATGTAGGTACCACGAGGTGCGAGGGTCGGGGCCTCCACAGTCAGCGGGGCTCCACCATCGAGTCCGGGTCCTGGCGCCTGCGGATGGCGGGGTAGGCAACCGGGCGCACCTCTGCGCGCTACGGGCCGGCCTATGGTGCGCCGGTGCGCCCCGCCCGGGCTGCGCTGGGCGGGGCGGGGCGGGGCCACGGCGAGGTGCGTGATGAGGTGGCAAGGCCGAGGGCGGTCCGGTCCGGGTGTTCAATATTTCAGCGTGTAATTTGAGAGACACTGAGACACGCATGCGGGTTGGGCGGGGGTTGGGGTGGGGCTGCCAGTACAGCGGCAGTGTGGTGGTGGTGGTGGTGGTGGCAGTAGCAGGGGCATGACGACTTGTCCTCACTCGAAACCCCCCCTCTGTACAATCACCATCCTCTGGGTCTTTCCATTTCCTTTTTCTGCCAACCACACACACGTGCAACATGCACCCCCCGCCCGAGTGATCCTCCCACCCCCATACCTCTCTCACATCACGCAAGAAAGAGAACGATCGACGCGTCTACCTGTATTACACAACAAATACGTACAAAACAATACAGTTGTACCTAGTCTAGGTACAACTTGTACCTCCCTACATACAAATGTGTATGTGATGAAGCTGTGCTCAAAGAAAAGACACATCTAACCTAGGTACAAAAATTGCCCCTCCCCATTCGGAGTGTACCTTCCAGGCGACATTTCTGTGTAAACAGCAATAAACGTATTTTGGGATGATAGACGTTTTTTTTTTGACATATCTAAAAACTTGACTCGACGTGGTGCACCACACCTCCTCGGCGTATGAAAGATCGGTCGTAGACGGCCGCCGTAGACGTCGGACGTAAAAGTACTGCGGTAGACGTTAAGTAAGCTAGAAACCATGTGGAGTGGGGGCTAATCTTGTGCTTGATGTCGATGCGGTTGTCGTGATGTGAGCGCGGCCGTCTACCGGGGGCGCCACCACTTGAACATGCCGTGCTGTTTACGCTGCCCCGCCCCCGCCCCC
>NW_026267158.1:1590981-1592531 GCF_000697945.3 Frankliniella occidentalis | reverse complement strand
CCCCCGCTCATGGCTCTCAGTATCGGTTCCCGATTGTTCTCTAGAAATCGTCCCCGGCATGACGGCGCCTTGCGGTAATGTATGCGAGGTCGATCCGGAACGCCTCCGGTGCCTCCGGCGGCGCCCCCGCGCCCCCGCGCCGTCCCCGCCACCATCGCCTAGACCCACACACGTTCGCGTCACACCAAGACCTGCTGTGTGTGTATGTGTGTGTGTGTGTGTGTGTGTGTGTGTGTGTATGTGTGTCTGTGTGTGGGTGGGTGTAGCGCGTGCGTGTGGGGCTCGCGCCACGCCGGGGCCTCTCGAGAAGGACACGATAATGCCAAAGCGGGCGGCGCGGGGGCGTGGCGTGGCGCGGTGGCGGGAAGCTCTGGCCGAAGATGTTCTCGCTGTCACGCGATGGGGGCTACCCCCCCCCCCCTATCGCCTGGCATTCTTCAACCCCCTCTTCATGGTGGCGGCGGCGGCGGTGAGCGCGCGGGAGAGGGAGGAGGAAGAGGAGGAAGTGGGAGGAGGGGGGGGGGAGGGGGCTGCTGACCCTCTCGTCTAATCGAAACCCAATTACCGAGCCAGCAAGGAGTCATGCGATGCCGCACCGCTGTGGACAGTCATCGGCGTCATTGGACGCCGCGGCCGCGTCGGCCGGCGGGGGCTGACCGCCGATATATCGGGTCGGCATCGTCATAATCATCCCCGATAACGCCGGGTAACGCCGCGGGGTCAAGAAGGGGGTGAGTGGGTGTAGACCAGGTCATGTGGCTGGTATGCACTCGCGCGGTCACCCTTGTGTGTGTGGGTGTGTATATGCTGATGTGAGGAGGGACACTATTGCTATAGTGAATCAACCAGAACCCCCAGACCCCTCGACATTTACACGCCGCAGTCCCGAAACCTTGCGCTAGAAACAGTCGAGCAGGAAGACGGGACGGTGAAGGGGAAGGGGAAAAGGCGGATAAGAAACAGTAGAGTTCACTCAGCGAGAGGTGCAGCGTGGTGGGTTGTCTCTCTTTCTCTCTCTCCCTCTCTCTCTCCTTTCTCTTATTCCCTCCCTTTCTGCTCTCGCTCTGTGCACGAGCGCGCGGGCCGGTAGAGCCGCACCTCAGGGGACGAATTCAAAACTCGCGCTTTAAATTGCTGCTGCCGCTCGCTTGTTTCTTTATTTCGGCCCGCAAGGCGTTCCTTACCGTATCCCTGCTCCTCCTGCTCTTCTCCCTCCAGCCCCCACTCTCTTCTTCCTCTCCACTCCCACATACTCCATCGCCCGACTCTTTAGTCCCCCGAGTTGTTTCGCATTCGCAAAGGCGAATGAAAGCCGAGTATCCTGCTTTCTGAGACTCGCCCCCCTCCTCCCGGTAAATTCCTCGGTTTAAGTTATTGCTGAGCTCGCGAAGCGAGCGAAGCTCTAGGGCAGACTTTTCTGGGCCAATTCCGGTCACCGCTACGGAATAGCTTATAGCAATAGACTACAAGTTACTAGCAGTAGCAATTGCAAAAACTATGTTCTATTACCTAACCTATCATCGCTATTGCCTATCGTTAGGCATATATAT
>NW_026267158.1:1589900-1590491 GCF_000697945.3 Frankliniella occidentalis | reverse complement strand
CTCCACCTCACCCTCCCCGCCCCCGGCAGAAGACGCCCTCCTGCTGGTGCGCACGCTCGCACGCTCGCACGCTCGCACGCTCGCACGCTCACACGCTCGCACGCTCACGCACAAGCCGCTGAAAGACACAGTCGACTCGCATTAAATGTTGCAGGCATATGACGACTGAACGGCACCTCCGCACATTCCTAAGGGCGGCCATCTCGAAGGGGTTGCCAACTCACCTAACATCAGCTGTGTACGGATTATGGTGTTATGCGCTATTATGGCGCGTTTTCAGGGATTTTACGACAAATATTTTGATATTATAAAGTGTATTATGTAGCATTATAAGGTATTTTGTTGGGCATTTTTGGCAAATTATGGAGTATTACGGAGAATTGTAGAGGTATTATGGGTCCCGTTGGCGACCCCTCGGGCCATCTCCACTCGTCAGAAATGACCGCGCCGGCAGCTTTAGCACCTATGCCATGCCGATCACCGCCGCCCATTGCCTAGCCCATTGCCATAGCAAACATAAGCATTCTCTGCCATCCTCTTCCTCTCTCAGTCCTCTGAGCCGGTGTAACCTAGTCGCTCTTTGCCCCCCCC
>NW_026267158.1:1586347-1587660 GCF_000697945.3 Frankliniella occidentalis | reverse complement strand
GGGGGTGTGGTGGGGCGGCCGGCCCTGCTGTGCTCTCTGCTCCGCGCGCGCATCGGAGCTAATCGCAACACATGTAATGCGTTTCCCACTTTATGAATGCAGCGCCACGGGTCGGGCTGGTGTGTGCGGCGGCCGCGCTGGACCGACCGGGCAGCAGCGGGAGGCAAGCAAAATCTAATGGAAGTGGCCCCGCCCCGCCCCGCCCCACGCCAGGGCGCGGCGGCCGTGCAATAAAATGCCCCGTATAAGGACGTGCGCCCCTGCGGCCGCAATGATCAGATTGCACGCAGTGGTGGTGGTGCTTTTGGAGTGGTCCGCGCGCGTTTTTCCCGGGAGAAAAATAATTAATTTTGTTTTTCTCTGCCGGCCGCTCCCGCATCTGTCTCACGGCCGAGTATTCCACCAGCCCCTATAATCCTTCTGAATGATTACACGCCCACAAGGCAAAAGTGCTTTGCTTTCTTTTTTCAACAAGGATTTTTATTTTAAACCAATACTTCAATTTTGCGCGCATTGGATGCACCGACTGACTGGAAAAGATGCAGCAAGTGGCAGGGACGGTCCCTAAGGACCCAGCCGTCGTTTGAAGGTTGGGCTGGAGAATGGTAAAAGCCTGGCCGAAGGGGTGACGTGTGGTAGTTGTGGAGACGAAGATATGGTGGAGGACGGAGAATTGGGCATCACATGGATATGAACGAAAGAGAGAGAGGGTTGTAAAACGCAATATCCACATAAAAAGCCCCCGCGGTGGCCGCGGTCCTCTGCGGGGTCGGGGTTGATTTTTAGGACTCCATATCTTGCCCGCAAGGTATTGAGTGAAAATTATTACCACCAACTCCTTTTTGGGGGGAGGGGGGAGTGACGAAGGAGTGACAGAGGGCGGCTGGGTAGGGGCCACTGTAACTGCGCGCTCCCGGACAGCACTGAGCAGCAGCTCGTCTGGCCCGAGAGACAGGTACTTACTCGGGCTGGCGCGGGTCGGGTATACTTGGCCGCGAGGGTTGCCGAAGACGCCGTACAGCCGTTACGCCGCGCTGTTTTCCACTCTTCGAACTACTTTTGGCGGCCGCCGATCCAGGCCGGCGGGGCAGTTAGTCCGCCTCTGCTGCCACCGCTGCCTCCGCGCGGAGAGGGGGACGGGGTGGTGGTGGCGGCGGCGAGGAAAACTCTTCGCCGCGCCCCACCCCGTTGTCCAATTTGTCTAACTTTGCGGGAGCGGGGCGTTTTAAGACGGGCATTTGGGCCGCATTTGCTTTGAGGTGGGCGGCTGGTGGGGCTGCTGCTGCTGCTGCCGAGGGAGGAGGCGGCGAGGG
>NW_026267158.1:1583637-1586131 GCF_000697945.3 Frankliniella occidentalis | reverse complement strand
CGTACCGAGGTTAAGCGAGTGGTTACACGTATTTTCTCTCGGCAGCTTGTGCGCGCTCTCGCGTATAGTTGTTGCAGCCACAGCGGCAGCGGCGGCGGCGGCGAGGCGGGCGCGGGCCGCGAAAGTTGCCGACGTGCAGCACAGCAGCAGCACGCGTGCGGCGGCGCCCGGGAGGGCCCCGGGGCGAGGAGCAGCCTGTCGGTGTTGGGCTGCTCGGGGAGCTGAGCTGAGCAAACACGCCCTGGCGCGCCCCGCCCCGCCCCGCCCCGCCTTGCCATCAAACTCTATGTAATGGCGGCGGGAGGCGCCCGCGGGCAGAGATCACTCGCACACGGCGCCGCGAAACAGCAGGAGGTGCGGCGCGCGCTTGGAAATGTTCTCCACCTTCTCCAGTCTTTTCTCCCTGCTCCCGCCATCCCCCTACCCGCCCCTACCAGTGCGAAGAGGAGGATGGCAATGCGCGACCTATAGGAATTTTTAAGTCGTCCGTTCCATCTTTTCTCGATACTGTACCACGGTCCAGCTAGATTGTCGCAGACCTATTATTTTTCGCCGACCTGGTGATTTTTCTAAAATCCCCCGTAAGACCTGTGTTTTGTCCGACCTAATTTTGGATTGAAACGACGCGGCGGGCGGTCACGGCGGTCATGATCACAAAAATAACGCTTCACTTTTATTCCAATAAAACCTACAGTCAAAACAACGAACAACGCAAAGTCGGGAGAGGGCAGGAAAAAACGTAAAATAAAAAAAAGTCGCTTGTTGCGAGCCTCTCGCTCGTGAGTGCTTGGCTCGCTCGCACGGCTCGCGTGCGCACCGGGCGCCCCCGCCCCGCGCGCCGCAGCTCCACCACCGCCACTCATTCGCACCGGAGGAGGGCCTTTGTCTGCGCGTGTATGTTTAATGAGGCGGAATAAGAGACAGGCACAACTTTGAAAAAAAGAAGGAGGGAGAATAAAACATTTTCCCTGCTCTCGCCTATTTATTTAGCGCATATGGTGGCGGCTGCGTGCGGGGCGCGCAGTCTTAGACAGCCTAGCAGCTTGCTCATGGTCGGGCTGCTCCGGGCTCGCGGAGGCAGCCGCCTGCTCGAGGCCCTCCGGGGCCGGCGGGGGCGCTCAGCTCGGCAAATAGACCTCATCAAATTAAGAGGGGTGATGATGTGGCGCGGGCCGGGCCCGGGCCGGGGCGCGCTGGACCCCACGTGTCTGCGTGGTCTGCACGCGCGGACTGTGTGTGGCTTTTGTTTCAAAACGAGAATAGCGGCGCGCGCGTCATAAAATCTCGTCAGCTTTGGACGAATTTATAAAGCGGTATAGGAAAGATGAGTATGAGAAGAAAGGAAAGGGGGGTAAGAAAGCATATCTATCAGGAAGAGTGGGTAAAAGGGAAACGCGTTTTAGTGCGCAGGGTGACCATGTAGTTGTAAGACACAGACGCAGCTGACAAAACACTCTACCTCAAGTCTTCTCGCCGAAGTTTGCCTAACTCCATAAAAATGTGTACATCTGATTACCAAATTGTAAAGATTACCAATGATTACCGAAGATTACAAAAATGATTACCAGCGAATACTAAGTATGAATTGCCTAAATTCTAAATCCAAACGGCCATTTTTTGTACCGTGAAAGATTCATTTTTGTGCACATTATCTCATATAGCTTCTCGCTTTCTGAATACACAATTACGGACAAATTTTATGCAATCATGAACAAATTTGAGTTCTTATCCAAAACCGCGGTGTGATCGCTGCAGTCATTGTTTTTTTTTTCCTTCTCGTCCACACCCGCGTGTTCGTGCCGCGCACATACGCTACAATAACAGAGTGCAGTGCAGGCGGTGCGCGCGGGCTGCAGGGCGCCGCGCCGCCCGAGGCGTGACCAGGCCGCGCGCGCGGGAGCAGGAGCCGCGGGTGGCCGTCGCCGCCGTGGCCGCGGACCAGACCGCAAAATCATACCAAGGTGTTGTTGTTGTTATCATTACCGGAGGGCCTGCGGGCCGGACAGCGGGGTTGTCATAACCGCCACCTTATTCCCACGGACACGGACTGTTCCACGAAGGAAGCCTCGTGTGAAAGTTATGATTGAAAGTTATTCCGAAAAAAAAAAAAATGAAAAAAAATATTACAATGAACGAAGAAGGGCGACCAACATTAGTGGTCCTCACGTTTTTTCAGGTTGGCATCTCGAAACTTGCGCGAGTTTGTGTAAAACACATGTGTGACAAAGTCAGAGTCAATGTTTGAAACATGGTCCTGATCGGAAAAGGGGGAATAGAAAAGCCCTTAAAAGCGCGGCTCTGTCGGAGCCAGCCCAAAAGGATGCGATCCCCCAGCATCAGCAGCCCCCGAGCAGCAGCAGCCCCTTCGCCTTCGCCATCGAGCAGCCCCCCATAGCCAAACATCGCCCTGCCTGCCCTTCCAGCCGAGCGCCACTTTGCCGCCATATTGCCGCGCCGTGCCTGGGGCGTTGCCAAAGTGCGGGAGGGGGGGGGG
>NW_026267158.1:1579780-1582707 GCF_000697945.3 Frankliniella occidentalis | reverse complement strand
CCGCCACGCCCCACCACGCCCCGCCACGCCCCGCCACGCCCCGCCACCGCGCTGCGCGCAGCTCGACAAACGTACCGCTACTCCCGCTTTTGCTGGGCGAGGGGGTGAGGGAGGGCGAGAGGGGGGCCCGGGAAAAAGAAGGGCGGAAAATAAAGCAAAGGGAAAAAGTGAGGAAAATCTCGTGGTCTGCGCGCAAGGCATACAGCAGAGCAGCGGTGCGGGCGCCACACTGCCGACCAGAGATGCACGATCAACCTACTCTTGGTTCCTCTTTTATTTTTTTTATTTTTTCTTCCATATGTTATTATATTTTTTCAGAAGAGGGGGGGGGGGTCGTCTTTGCCATGCTTCTCTTCGCCTTGGTCGTTGCAAAACGCGCACGGAGCAGCGAGCGAGAGAGAAGCAGACAATTTCCATTCGTGCCATTGCTCGTGTCATAGGCTCCGCCCCGCCCCGCCCCGCACCCTCTACAGCCTGCTCCTGCCGCTCCCCTTCACTGTTCATGCGTGGACCGCCGCCCGGCGTCGCGGGGAGTTTTGTGTTTCGCATGACAATTCCGGTAATGCACCTCGGGGAGCCCGTTTTACAGAGAGGAAACCTCGAGAGCTCCGCCTTTTTTTCTCCCCCCCCCCTCCCCCCTCCTCCGTACCGTTCCTGTTCTCTCTTCCACTGGCTCTCATTTCCACCCCCACCCCCGCACTTACACCACTTGTGCCGTGCGCCAACCCTCCCCCAGCGCCCTTGGCCGTTCTTGGCTTTTCTTTACCCTTTCTCTATTCCTCACCTTGCTTCGCTGCCGCTCCGTTAGTGTGTAGGTGTGTGTGTGTGTGTGTGTGTGTGTGTGTGTGTGTGTGTGTGTGTTTGTGTTCTATGCAGCGCGAGAGGAGGTCCCACTGGATCCCGCGAGGGACCCATAAGGGCGTTGGTGAGGGTCTAAGCCCCCCCCCCCTTCCCCTTCATCCCTTCTCTGTGGCACGTAGTACTGGTATAGCCAAGGCTACAAAGGTATGTAGCAGCTTGGCTTGTATGGTAGAGCGTTCTTGCAAAGCGTTCGATCAACACGGAAAAAAAAGATTCGCTGAGTCAGCTAATATATTGACTGGTATCTGGACAGACAAGCACATAAACTTCTGTAACCACTATATTGTCTACTCTAATCAATCATTGGCTGTGTCAGTCAAAAATTAGCTGTAAGAGCTTATCCCTTACCTAAATCAGTCGAGGTCTACCTTACTGATGCAGACAAATCATTACTTCATACAACTTATCTTTGACTGGCACAGCCAATGATTGATTAGAGTAGACAATATAGTGGTTACAGAAGTTTATGTGCTTGTCTGTCCAGATACCAGTCAATATATTAGCTGACTCAGCGAACCTCTTTTTTTCGTGAACGGGGCAGTAGTCATCGGCGGATCTTCGATTTCCACCGTCCAACTGCACCCAGAAAACAATGACTGTATTCTCGCCTCTTTTAACCCTAAGCACATTTTGCTCATTCCAAGATCACAATAAGCTCAATGTGCTTCTTGAGGTTGACAGAATCAATAAGAACACATTTTTCAAGGTGTGGTAATAATATGCAAAACCAAACACTAAATCGGTAGTAGTTGTTGCCCTTGCAAAGTAGTTTTTGCACGACTTGTCTAACTCCTTGTATTGGATGCACTCTCCAGTGAGAAGTGCAGCTTCAAATCGACGTCGAAATCGTGTTTCTCGTCGATTTATAGCCCGCTCTGTGACGCCAGGGCCGCAATGTCGACGGGAAAACTTTGAACCACAATAAAGTACGCATTTATTTTTATCAGTTCGTGAATAATTTCACCATTATTTGTGTGCAATTCCGTGAAAAATAATAAGCAAGGTGATTCTATCTCAGGAACGCAACCGAAATTTAACCGACACTGCAGAAGTATAGTCCGGTATACGGGTGAGGGCGAGCGGAACGTCGGCCCGTCTTTGCGCTTACGCGGTATCATGGCGATGATGATGATGATGGTGATGGCGGAAGTAGGTGGAAGGCCAGGTCGGAGGCGAAGTGGAGGTAAGGGGGCGGCGGGGGCGGTGGGGGCGTAACTACATAGGCTAATGGCAGCCCTCCGTCCTGCCGGCCTCCTCCTCGGGTTCATGTCTCGCGTCATTGTCATTACAGGGAGTTTGAGCCATCTGCAAATAAGACAATAAGGACTCCCTGCGCTCCTAATCGATGGTGAGGTTGGGGGTGGGGGGGGGGATACACCGCGGCTATTTCCATCCCAATGAGGACGCCACGCGTCGCGGCGACACGCCAACTATGCTTACGGCCCCTTCCATACGATCCGGACAGAGAAAATGTTTATTCTCGCACACCCTTTGCGTCCCTGTTGTCATGTTTTCAAAGTCCCCCCGTTAGAGTCTCGTCTGAAAGACAAATGTAGCTCATAGTGTTAAAACATTTTTAACTTTATAAGGATTTAAGGTTCTTTTTATCGCGTTTTTTCTAGAATGACCCTCTTTGTCAACTTACCGTCTGCCACGTTGACTTTGATTTGAGAAATGGCAAGGTCAAAAAACAATGGTTTTGACTTGACCACATCGCGTTAAACTGCACTCGGAAAAATGCTTTCAAAATTTCCCGCCGCCGTGCGCCGGGAAATTTTCGGATGGCAAGGAGGCTGGTGGTGGTGGTTGGTGGTGTCCTCCTTCACCTCCTTCTAGTGTGCAACGTCCGTCGGTACGAAGGAGAGGGAAGAGAGAGAGAGAGAGAGAGAGAGAGAGAGAGAGAGAGAGAGAGAGAGAGAGAGGGGGCGGAGGAAGGGGACGAGGGCGGCCTTGTCGTTCACGATGAATAGCTCTATTACCCAACTGGGTCGCCGCTTCGCCCCGCTGCCATTCGTCCACGCCACGGCACGGCACAAACTTTGGCCCCTCATCTCGCCCCCTCCCCT
>NW_026267158.1:1565612-1579730 GCF_000697945.3 Frankliniella occidentalis | reverse complement strand
CTGTTCCCCACTCTACCAGTTCGCAATTTCGTCCCCACGGGAGTCCAACTCTCCTCCAACCACTCGCCGACAGGAGTGCGTTCAGAAAGTCGATCGCGTTCACCGCCGCTCTCGGGAGGTCTCCACCGGGTCCGCCAGAGGAGGACAGGAGGGCGGTGGCGGCGGCAAGCGGGGCGACGATCTCCGCTGGCTTAGAGCCGAGCCACGCGATAAGTTACGAACGGGGCGGAATAGTGCGGCAATGTGGAAAAGCAATGGCACAAGGCGTCAGCAGGTAGGCAGTGAGGGAGGGAGGGAGGAAGGGAGGGAGGGAGAGAGGGAGGGAAGAGAGAGGCAGAGAGGGGGTGCGAGAGAGAGGAGATAGCAGAAGACCCCACCTGGGGCTCAACAGCTTCCCCGACACGTCCCACGCTCCCTTTGGGGCTCGTCGCCCCGCCACGCCCCGCCACGCCCCGCCACGCTGTGCATGCTGCTGCATTGCCCGCCAGAGGGTACGCGGACACGACGGGTAAGGGGATGAGCAGCGAGAAGGGGGGGGGGGGACTGGAAGAAGGGCGCGGCGCGCGGCCAAAGTGAGTGTTGTCAAGCAAGGCGCTGCTGCTGACAAGGGCCGCCTCGCACAAAGAAACATTAATTTTCACCGGGGATCACGACTTTAATCACCCCCAATCCCCTTTCCCTCTCTCTCTCTCTCTCTTCCTCTGCCCTACATCTCCCCCTTTCTCCCTCCCTGCCCCTCCCACCCTCTCTATCTGCTTTCTCACCACTCTGACTCCCACCACCCTCGCGCCACGCGCCGCCACCGCACCCTGGCGACACGACGCCAAATTGCCGGATCCGAAGGCGCAAGCCGAGCGAAATGAAACAATATCCGCAAAAGAGTAAATTAATGTCAGCCCCTCTGCAGGCGGGATTAACCCTTTAGCCCGCTCATCCTCCCCATACCACCCGCCAGCGCCGCGGCCACCGCGCTGCAAGTCACGAGTGAACTGCTTCTCATTCAACAACGCAATAGGCCGGGTGGCTATAAGGAACACCACCAGACTTTGAACACACAAACTTTAGTTCGAGAATAGCGGGCGGGCGGGTTGACCCATAAGTCTCCATGACCCCATGACCATTTAGTGTCTCAATCAATCGTTATAGGTTTGCCTATAACACCGTTGACAACGGCGCCCGATACAAATCTGTCATACACAAGGTTCAAAATTGCATCTTGCTGACGCATATCGTGCAATGTGGCCAATATTTGTCCTTTGCCCTTTAGAGTTCAAGCACATTCTCAACATTTTATTTTTGTGGTTGTAAATGCACCGGATTTTGATGGACGCCGACTAGCGAAAGGATGCGTCATGCGACCCGTCGCAAGTTGGGGGGGGGGCCTTCCCCGCGCTCTTCCCTCCCCTCCCCTGCCCTTCCCCACCATACCCCTCTGCCCCTTTCCTTTCCTCACTTCCCGCACAAATAATGCACACGGAATGAAAGAGCTAATTGAGTTGTCGTTTTGGGAGCCGCACGTCCAAGAGAGGAGCAGGAACACTGCTGCTGCCCGGCCCGGCGGCACGGCGCGGAGCGGCGCGACACAGCAGCCGGCGACTTCGGCCCGCCCCGCCCCGCCCGCTAAATAATTTGCCAGGCGCTGATGAAATATGTAGCCGCGCCGTGCCGCTTCGCGCCGCCCCGTCCCGCCGCGCGAGAGCGGCTCCAGCGGGCCGACACCTTGCTCGCCCCCGTCACCTGTCCGCGCCACGCCGTGCCACGCCGCGCCGTGCCACGCCGCGCCCGGTCCGCCTCCGGCTTAGCCAAGTTTACGCGCCTTTCCTTTGCGACAATCACATTTTTCCCCTCAAGCATTTTTATCGTTGGTTAATTCAAGCCAGTCCGCCTCATTCCTTGAGCCGCCACACCATGGCGTCACGATTACGGATCGTTTTTTTCTTGTTTTTTGTTATTTTGTTTTGTTTGTTTGTTTTTGTTTTGTTTGTTCTGGAAGCGGAGAGGTGGCTGGCCGGTTTAGTATGTGCCCTAACGACACAGGGGTGGATCCAGGCAACTTCTGATGGGTGACAGGCAAATGTCCTCTCAGCAGGCGGCTCAAAATTGGTTACACCAGGACGCCCCCCCCCCCCAAAAAAAAACTCAAAACAATTACACAAGCATAGCGTCTTTTTTGTTTGTGGTTTTTTTAAAAAGTTACTACTGGTGAATTCAGCGCCAATATCATCTACTAGCAGTAAATGAATCGCAGTCAGATGCACCGTTTGGGTCCTGTCCCCGGGGGGGGGGGGGGGGGCTCTGGATGGATGCACACCCCCACCTTGGCCCGCGCCCCCGCCCGCCCAGTGCGTGCGTCTGCACCGCCTCTCCGCCGTAAATATTAACGCTCAGGCAGCAAGAGGCCAGGAGGTGCCCTCTGGTTCCCCCTTGGTTCCCTTTGGAAAGCTTTGAACCTTAAGCTGAGTCGCTCTGTGAAGTTAACCCCTTTTCCTTTCCTGCCTGCTGCCTGCTTTAATTCCGTCTCTCGTGGGAGGGGGTCAGCAGCAGGGTCGTAACAACGTCGCTCCCGTTAACACTCGGTTTTTTAATCATATTTTTTTTCTTATCCGTCGTGCAAATTACGTTACTTTGAGTTACGAATTAGCATCACCCCTTTTCCTTGTTGCGCAAAGGGCGAGGGCGTCCGAGAGTGCGCCCCCCACGCCGCCCGCTCCAGCAGTCGTCTGCAGCGAGCACCCGTGGACAGCCCCACCCTTTCGGTTTCAAACAAACGTTTGTAAATATCTTCATACGACACGTGTAATTCCATTCAAGTCACCACATCACAAACGTATACCGAGTGGTTGAAGAATCCCTATCCCTACTGCGTAAGTTCTACTTTTACACATATGAATGCGAGGAGCTTTAGCCTGTGTCGTCCAGAAAAAGTACGTCCGTTTTTCTGAGATTCATTCGGTACTATCAGCGCAGAAAGAATTGAACCCCACTGACATCCATTTTCCAAGCAGAAAGGGTTCTCTTCTCTCTGCGCTGATAGTACATTTACGGGAGCTCGGCGCCTGCGAGACTCGAGGTAGGCCATCCCGCAGTACACACATGCACTGCAGGTAAGATGTTGTCTACCTATCAGGCGCTTTGAGAGCTTGCCGGGGCTGAACTTCGCAGGTTCGTCGGGGTGAAAATGACGGACGTACTTTCTGGAAGATCCGTAAAGGTTAGCCTGCTGGGCCGCGGGGGCAACCCTACCCGAGTGCCTTGGCTCATCACTGTAAAAATTCTTGTCACGATGACGAAATACCATGGCTAATTTTAGTACAGGGGTGTCGTCATGGGTTTTCTTGACAAGGTGGCGAGAAAACCATTATGTGACGAAATAACCCATGATGACACTCCTGTCTAAAAGTTAGCCTTGGTATTTTCGTCATCGAGACAAAGAATTTTTACAGTGTAAAGCTTACAGAACATCTCATTTTATGAGCCCTCGGAAATATGTGAAAGTCTCTTACACTAGAATAATTATTTTCTCTTTGGCGAGCAAACTCCCCATTCCTGATGCCCTACCCGCCCGTCACCTATGCCGTGGCGAGGGCTTGACCACCATGCACTTAGGCCCTCTGAGCGACAAGAAGCGGCCGGCCGGCAGGTCGTGGCGGGGCGTGGCGGGGCGTGGCGGGGCGTGGTGTCGCGGGTCGCGCCGGGACTCATCAGAAATGCTGTCTACACGACACACTCGCCGTGTATCGCCAGACAGCTAGAGAGAGAGAGAGAACGAGAGAGGGCGGGAAAGAGAGAGGGAGAGGGAGAGAGAGAGACAGGGAGACAGAGAGACAAGGAGACAGAGAGAGACAGTAGGGGGGCGGTACTTCAGATTTTTCGACCAATTTCCTTCGACCTGGCGATTTTTCTGAAGTCCCCCAAAGTGTATTCCGACCTAGGTTTCGTCCGACCTAATTTTTTTTACCTATTTTCTCTAACCTTCGTCGATATGTTAAATTTTGGGAAGAATGTGCTTCAAAGGGGAGCAGGCTTCAGAGGCCATGAGTGCAGTGAGGGAAAGACCACGACTATGACGGAGTGTGCAGCCCCGCGTCACAGAACAGTCAAAAGTCCGCTCGGCGCCGTAAATGCTCAAGCTCAACTCCCCCCACCCGGTCAAAAAAATTAGAAATGGGGGAGTGCGCCCCTCACCCGGCAGTCGGCGGCGACTTCTGAGTTCGCAAAGGGATCAGCCGCTTCCAACCACATGTGCTCATCAGAACATACTCCCGGGATCGTTAGACTCACCGGTGTCAAACTCCACACTGTCAACCCGCGTGTCGCGCCTTCATTGTGCCACCCTTTGGCATTTCAGAAAAATGTTGACCATAATGTATTTGAAAGGTTAACAAATCGAGATGAGATACTGAAACAATTTCACCCAAAAGCAAATAATTTGTTTAAAAGTGTTACATTTTCCCGGGTAGATTGTTCGTTTTACACAACATTTTTAGACTAAATTTGAATAAAATTCCCATTCATACGTGACTCTTATTCATGCAAACGTGCAAGTAGTTATCCGTTATTATCCTGCCCCGATTGACGTGACAGTGAGGAGTCAGCGCCCCAGTGCCCTCTCTCCGCAGCACACCGCACAAGCAGCAGTGCACAGGCCGCGAATACAAGCAAACGACGTGCAAGAGTGTCCAGGCTCCGCGGGGCTATGCGGTCTGGCGGGGTGGTGGGCCCGGTGTGGGGGGTGGCCCCCCCGAGGGTGTCGGGTCAGGGGCGCGGGCGGCACCTCACGGCAAGCCCAGGGGAAGGCCGCCCCCTCGGGCCCACCCCGTCGGCATGCGGGCTCCTCCTCTAACTGCCCCGCCCGCCGGCCCGAGATACGAGGCTGTGACGCCGCCCCGCCGTACCGCCGCCTCGTCGCGTCGCGAATCACCCGCGCCGCGCGCCGTGGGGTATATCACCACGATATCGTCCCGATATCGCCTCGATATCGGCACCGCCACCCGACAAATTGAATTTGTGCGGCGGGTTTACGACTGAGACGCGCCGTGGCGCGGCGTGGCGCGAGGGTGCCGTGATGGCACCCTGGAGGACCCCGGCGGCGGCGCTGGGGAAGTCGTGGGGAAGTCCCGCCGCACCGCGCGGTCCGCGACGTCTCCGCGCCGCGCTCTTGGCCCCCATACGGTCTCCGCCCGGCCCGGCGCTGCGACAGCGGAGGATTGCATCGTTTTTGTACCTCCTCACATAACACAGTCCGCATAGGTCCCGCGATGAATAAAGGATTGGGTGCGGTTTGCACCAACTCGATAACTGTAAAAGAGAAGGATTGGCAGGTGAGAACGTCAAGTTATTGGGATGGGTAAAAGTGCTATACGTCTTTCGTTTCGTTGGGAAAGCTGCTCGCTCGTCGTTGTTCCAGCAGAACGGAAACAGATGTCCTCCGAAATAGCGTCCCGCGTCCCGCATCGACCTACTACTATGTGTGGTGCCGCGGCTACAGTCAGTAGAAGTCACTCTCCGCCCGTGAGATGCCGGTGCTGCAGAGAGGCGACCTTGCATCATGCATCGAGGGAATCGCTCCCACTCGAAATAACTTTGAAAAAGTCGTGCATTCGACATGGATGTCGGCATCACCAAAAGGCATACGGGGCGATCAACGCGAGGGTCGACGATAGCGAAGGGGCCGTGGGAGGGGGAGGAGGAAGCGAGCCGCCTCGCAAGGAGCGATCAGGGAGTGTCCCATGTCGCGATGCACCCCAAGCCCACCAATCTTTTCAATCTGAAGGTCGCATTTTTTTAAGCACACAAACATGCATCCATACATATGCAATGATCATCCAATGCTACTTCAAAAGAAACGAAGCAACAGTGGCCGGGGTATCCCAGTGTTATGGGATTTTCCGCTTTTCCATCGAAAAAATAAAACACAAACAACTCGATCTACAAAATTTTATCATCTACAACTCATTATCAGGTATACGTACGTTATTAATTATTGCAGACTCTTCTTTAGTTACTGGACGTTTGGGTGGGTTGCACATAAAAACTGTTGGCGTCTGGCGATGCTGGCGCTGAAATAGTGGCGCCCCCTAGTAGGAGGTTTTTCGTGTATGTATACCAGGTACCAGGTAGCTGACAAACCCTGCGCACTTTGTAGGTATACTATACCGCATGCAGGACTGAGGGTGGGTTGCCTACTCGCTACTCGCTCGGCGCCGCATGTGAGCCGATGTGAGCGATACAAGTAGAACCGAGTGAGTAGAAACGTAGAGATGTTACAGATCATGAGGCACCCTGGATTGACTTTTTTATACACACTTACGTATTTCACTATTGCGTACTGTTTTAAACGCAATTTTGTTGAGAACTGCAAATAAATTTCCAAATTTGTTCATACTTGAGCTGAAAATAATAGGCAATAGTGCATGCACTGTGAAATACGCAAGCTGCGTACAAAAAAGTTCGTAATAATGTAGTGTGCACACCTCCACAGCGCACCCACTGTGTGTCACTCCCCACTATCCCCCCCCCCCCTACACACACACACATCATACCTCCACGTTCAAATGCACGCAACGATGTCTCGATTGCAGAGAAAGTTAGAGAAAATGTGAGGGACTTATGGGAGACGGGGGGAAACACAGAGACAACGAACCACTCTTCATAACCAGGATGTATGTGCCAGGGAATGAGTCCTATACGACGGCACCTCCCCGCCCTGCTCCCCTCCCTCCCCGTCCGCGCTCGCGGATTCTGATAACGCGATGCAGAAAATTTGCCACCCTGGCTGGTTCGGGGCGGCGCTGCGGGCCCGACTGCCGCTGGCTGCGCCGCTACTCTGCTGATTCCTTCCGCGGCTCCCGGGGGGGACGGCTGCAGAGGAGTCTAATCGCCATAAACAATAACGACCGACATCCATTCCGCCGCAGTTCTATGCGAAAAAGGCGCGGCGTGGCGTGGCGTTTTTGCGAGGCGCCGCCGGCCGACTACCCCCCTCCCTAGGCCCTCCTCCCTTCCCGCCTTCACCTCCCCGTCCCAACCCCCGCTCTTCCCTTTCTCGAAAGGCGCTACTTTCCGTGCGAAAAATAAAGGTATAATGGGTGAAATCGAATTACAGTGGAGACCCGCAGATCGCGAGCGCGCCAGGCGGGGCAGGGCGCGGCGGGGCGCGGAGGGGCGCGGCACGCAGGCAAGGCACGCCACGCCACGCCGAGGCGCGGGGCCCTGCAATATAAATGGATTCGAAGGCGACCGAGGCACTAGCAGGGGCGGCTCCAGGAGTGGGAGGGGGGCGGGGGGTGAGAATGGGACTGGGGGCGGCGCGGGGGCCGGAGGGGCGGGTAGGCCCCGCGCGCTGCACGCCGCCGCCACCGCCGCCCTTTCAGTACTGCAATACGTGCCGGATAATGGCCTCATATACTTGCCAGGAACTGCACGGCAATTGCTTCTTCTTCTTCCTTCCGCCAGCCCGCCCCTTTCTTTTGGTGCTGTGTCTTGCCGGGCCCCACGGCAATCCACCGGGCAGCCGCGCCGCGCGCGCTAGTTTTGGGGGAGAGCGAGTGAGAGCCGGGGGAAGGCGTTGGAGTCGCGAAAATAGAGACTTCTGCACTCCAACAGGCTCTGTGGCCGGCCGTGCATAGAGCGTCAGCGAAACGGCAAATCGAAAAGTGTATTGTTGGCATTAGTCTCTCGAAGACTAAGGATGATAGCCAAAATAATGTTTGGGTGGTTCGAAGGGGTTTTCACTTGCGTAATACACTGTACCAAAACTAGGTGGTATTACGCGTAAAAATTTTAGAATTTCGTCTTAAATGGTGGAATTTGGTTTGCAAAGCCTTTGTTATACCGGCGTAATACCGCGTAATGCACGTTATATGTAATACACTGTAACATATAACGTGTATTGCCTATCGCCTATGTGCACGGCGCCTTACCGGTAGAGCGAGTAGGCGACCCGCCCGCACTCGTGCGTGCGGTACAGCATAACTACAGAGGTGAGCGGGGCTAATCAGCCACCTGGTACACGAAAATTCCTCGTGAAAATGCCCTCTGGGTATGGTTATTGTCGTAATTTTGGCCTGTTTGCACCAGAGCACTTTTCACATATCTGCTGTGTCTTCGTCCATAAAAGCATTAGTTTTTAGACCTGATTTATTTAACACCTTTGAGTCCCACCACTCTGCCACCATGGACTTAACGTGTTAAAGAATAAAATTATATACGCTTGATTCTAGTTTAATTCTTAAATGTTTATTATTGTGGCAAACGTCGCCATTTTTTCTAATAAATCTCTACTATAAGAGGGTTCCCATAAGACCGTGCTGGCGGGGTAGCAGAGCAGAACGTTTGCTCTTCAATTTTTCATACTTTCCTTGAGGAGACCCCCGAACTTTCGCCCACACGTATAGAAGGGAGGCCAAGAAAGGGAGGAGAGGGGGCAGGTGACGTTTTAACTTGGCACGTCAGCGACGATAGCGACTGCTTGGGCGAGGGGTCGACATCATATCGGTGTGCTGTGGTGGGGCGTAGCGGGTCGTGGCGTGGCGTGGGGGGGCGGAGCGCGAGCGCACGACTCGCGAGGATGGTAGCGGTGTCAATCAACAGAGAGGCTCCTCTATGACTCATTAATCGCGGCGACTTTCAGCGGGAACGCCAACATGTGGATGCCCCATAAAGCAACAAAAAGGATGAGTGAACGGGGGAAAGAAAAGGGAGAGAGGTGTTACACTGAGAAAAGCGTTCGGTCTCTATGTTTCAAAACCTTCCAAACTAAGAGAAGTTTTGGATGATTGCAATACGACGATAGTATGTGTAGGATATTGACTTTAGACTTTGTGTTTGCATTGTGTTTGAACACGGACATTTGGTTTCGACTAAAAAGCGTACAACACCAGGATGTACAATAATTTCAGACGCTCTCAGGCCGAACAACCTCTTTGGTTTCGAACGAATATGAGGCATCCTGATAGCATGAGCCATCGCAACTAACTAAAGGAGCAGACTGGGTGGGTATAGTTTAGTTACCTTTGCAAAAAATATTTTTCTCCGTGTATATAGAAGAGAGAGGGTCGTCGCGACACTCGGGGGCCGTGCCGCGGCGGCGGCGGCGGCGGCACGCGAACCAGCCACTTTTACAATTTTTATACCGCGCCGGGTGCGGGTTGGCGCTGGACTCATGTGTCTCCGAGGCGGGGCGGGGCGGGGCGGGGCGTGGAGCCGGTCGCATGATGTAGGTCGGTCACTGCGTAGCATTTGCCTGCTTATTATGTCCACCTCCGTGGCCGCGCGGCTGGCTTGGAAGGACGTATCGCCGGACTATATTATTATTAAACTTCGTGTGAACGGCGCCTGCCGGGCCATGGGTCCTCCCCCCCCCCCACCCCCGCGGGCCGTGGTGCGTTTCGGCCCATTAATAATACTCTGCTCCGCTCGTAAATTACTCACGACAAAACAGTAATAATAAGTACAACATTTCCGCGTCAAACTAACAACAACTACTCGAGTCACACAATAGCGTGTGTGCGGAAGCGGCGGCGGCGCCCGGCCTACGGCCATCGCGCGAGCTTATTGCCGTGTCGTCTTCACAACTCAACGCTTGATGACGTATCGAAGAACGATAATGTCACTGTTGTTGCGCGTATTCTCCCGGACACCCGGTATGCAAGGAGATGAGTATGATAATTTATTCATTGTAGTTGACTATGTTTCATTTGTATCTGTACAGCGAGCAACTCTTGACCACGGCGCGTCCTGGTGGTTACGCAATGGTCCTGTACAGGACATGATGGTCCACCGAAGATAAAGTCAGACACATTCAACAGACAGATTCTCTCCCCCCCCCCCACCCATATCTTCTAGGATTCTTCTCCAGAACTGGTCCTCGCGGCCGCTCGCCTTGAGTCGGGTCTTCTTGCGGAGCTACCTGCTCAGTGTCCGTAAACAAGCCGAGAGGTGCGCATCGCATAGGGGGCGAGATGCTGCTCAACGCGCTGCAGGTCCTGTCGGTGTTGCTCGTTCTCGCCTACGCGCAGCCTCCGGGTGCCTCCAGGGTGCGCGCCAGTCCCGCCCCCGAGCACGGGCACGACGGCGTCCACCGCTCGGCCCGCTCGACCCTCCCGACGTGGAGGGAGTACTTGAGGTGCGCCGCCGACAGGAAGGTGAGTTCTAAAAACTGTAAATCTGGGGTGTCCACGAGCTGTGCCACTGGCACGACCCCCAGCAGGACACCTTGAGTTTTGACACCCTTTTACTGTAGAGATGTCCAGAGGCCCAGCCAAGTTCAGGCGCCCTCTTATCGGACGCCCCTTGCCTGGGCGCCTCTGCAGATAACGGGCGCTAAAACTTAAAAGTGCGACTTGGGTCGTACAGTAACCTGGTAAATGCTACTTAATTTTCCAGCGGACAAGCGTGAAACTGTCTAAGAGCTTTACGTTTCTGATCATTGATTTTTTTTTTCAATTTCAATTTTTTCATTTTTTCTGAAAGAGTTTCACATTTTTCCGAGTAAAAGTTGCTCAGTTTAAAATTCCACTGTTGTGCTGCAGTGCCACGTGAGGGCGGGCTCCTGCCTGTCGGAGGACTTCGCGTGCAACGAGATGGCCGCGCGGACCTGCCGGTGCGACTGCCTCGGCTACCCGGGCGCCGGCGTGGACCGCGACGCGTGGGACGACTGCCTGGAGGACTGCAAGAGCGCGGCGTGGCCTTGCGTGCGTGAGTGCGCGAACAGGGACTGGAGCTGCAGGAACCTGTGCCGCCTCCGCTGCCGCTGCGAGTGCATCGGCGGCCAGGTGAAGAACCAGACCGCGGCCGCGGCCACCGGGACCGGGAGCTAGGCCGTGCGACTGGAGCTGCAGTGACCTGTGCTGCCTCCGCTGGCGCTGTGTGATCGAATGCCTCAGCAATATCTCATGTGATAAATGTGCGGTGCGTGCGGCCGTGCTGCCCTCCTGCGTGAGAAGTACGGTCGCCGCGACATCCATGACCTGTGGCAGCCGCTCGGTATAGGAGTCCAGGTTAGCCGGTCCGGCTGGGTCGGCTAATCTGGACTCCTTGCCGAGCAGCTGCCACAGGTCATGGATGACACGGCTATCGCACAGTGGTCTGGCGGCCGGCATTATGTCGAAAATGCCAAATTGTATTTAGGGTGTTGCTATTATAATATTGCATTTAGCGAAAGTGCAACTGTACCGCGTGTTCGTACATTGTTTTATGCCTTCTTGTCCCTACTACTACCGCCACTTCATAGATACAATCTCATCTCATCAACTGCGACTATTTCCGGCCGCTCGGCTCGGGCCGGCTCTCCTCTAAATCACCTCATAATTTTAACCTCAAGTTGACAAATAGTTTCCGATCGGTACCGAACCAGCAAAAACCCTTTTACAGATTTAAAGAAGAGTTTAAACTGCGAAACTACAGGTTGAAAGAAGAGTTTAAACTGCAAAACGACTGTAGAACTTTCTAGTTTCGCAGCAGTGATAACAATAAGCTATTTCAGAGAAATGGGAAAGAAAAACAGCACGACTAGCAAGGTGGCACGTGATTCGTCGCCCGGTTTCCCCCTCCAACTTAGCGACGAATCACAGGCCTCCTTATTATTCGTGCTGTTCTTCTTGTCCATTTCTCTGAAATAGCTTATTTCCTCCGACCTGGTGATTTTTCTAAAATCCAAAAAAGTACCGGTCCGACCCATTTTTCACCGGAAAAAATGTTCTCTAGTCGCCGTGGGCCAACGAGTTGGCGAGGGCCGTCCGTTGCAGCACTTCCACACAGGTGGTTGCAGGTGGTGGCTAAACTGTCAATCTTCGGGTGAAATTCGTGAAAGTAGAAGTGTTATTTATTTTGATTAATTGTAGGATGTAGGAAATCTAGTGGACGGGTTGGCTGCCACCACCTATCTTCGACATTGATGTCAGTTTTTTCCGTTGAAGTCTGAGAGATATCTTGCACAGTCAATCGCTGTGCTCTGCTTTGACTGCCCAGGGAGGTTATGGCTCCCCATTCATTCAACAGATTGTTGCAGAAGTTGAAGACCAGGACATCTTATATCAGGATGTCAATAAGGTTAGTAGAATTTTTGTACTCCACTTGAAGTCTCTTCTCTCCTTCCTTTCTCTTTCCTACTTTATTGAAAATCAAAAGAATCCAATGAATCAGAGATACATTGTGCTAGACAACTCCGTGGGTTATTGATCTGCTTCTAAAGGAATAGTAATCGTTAATAGGAATGAATTCCTTGAAAGGACAATTATTGTGCTTGGTTGAGGGACAAGAAGATTGTTAATAATACTTTTAACAATCAAGGTCCTAACACATCGTGGACTTTTTAAAAGAAAACTTTTGCTATGTCATTACAATTTGATAGGAAACTGTGTTTGGGAGGACGGACGGTCCTTTTTCTCATGTACAGTCAAGTCTGCGTCCTTCACCACTAGTTTTTTGCATAACGGACTAGAATCTTAATTGGAAAGTTCAGAACCAGAAGGTTCTGTATAGATTTTGTTTCAGTTCAGAATTTTTAACACTGCTCTTTGTTTAATATGGGGGATGAAGGAGACCCACCCTAGGGAGCAATACTTAGTTTTACCAATTCCCTGATCAAGCAGCTTAATACCTGTATTGAATATTAAATACCTATGTATTTAATGAGCATCACCGTCCAATATGACATTGTTATTTGTAAACTAAGGAAGGTATGCCAGAAAAATACCAAGGACATTTCCTGAAATTTACTGCTAACGACCGCGTGGTCTCTATAGTGTGTACTTGGGAGAACACTGGAATTGCATCGATTTCACGTAATGCTCAATAATGGTCATTTAAATGTATGGAATCGGCACCAGCCCCACCTTATGGTGACAATAACACGGTAGTTGGAGGCAAGCTGCCATCGTCACCAACCATGGCGCCAACGTGGATAGGGTGGCGAGGCGTGGCGGGCCGCGGCCGCCGCGGCGTGGGGCGTTGCGCGGCCAGTACGGTACGTTGGCACACTACGTGACTGCGGCAGATCTGGGTGGGGTGGGAGGGGGAGGGGGCAGAGAGGGAGGAGGGAAGAAAAAGGAAGAGGAAAAGTCTTGGAGAGAGAGAGAGATGGCCGAAAAGGGGAAAAAGGGGAGAAAACCGGCAGCAGCCGGGCGGCAGAGAGCGAAGGCCAGGCCCAGGCCGACCGACGATATGACTGCGCTGGGAATCGTTTAGTTCCGCCATTTCATTGCGAAACTCGTGTGGAGAGCGGGGCGAGGCGTGTCAGGGTGGGTGGGGCGGGGCGGGGCGGTGGGGCGGAAGGAGGGCGGGATGGGGGCCGCGCACTCGTCGCCCTGCACGCCCTGCTCTGCTGCAGCGCGCCGAGGGTTGGTGCCCCCCCGAGCAAGGCTGATGCTGATGCCACGGACGGGATGCGTACCCTTTATTTTTCGAAACAAATTTAGATCTAGTAGTAGAAGAGACGTTTCCGTAGAGGAATCAACTGCAGGCGAAAGTTGATTGCTCAGTCGATAGTTGTAAAAAAGGAAAATTTTTAAACTAACCTCGGGAGTTTGGGTGTTTCCGGATAATGCAAAGTTACGCACTAAAATTTTATGAACATTTTTTTCATAGCTTATTATAGTGAGTTCTGTAAACATGTTCCGTTTACGCATTTTTAATACGCCACTATGATCAAATTTCTTTATTTATTCAGCCTTAAAATGTCGATTGAAGGCTGAATATAAGCTGGAGGTTGTTTTGGGATTTTCAGAAAAAATGCTATTTTTAGTCATTTCTGGGAAAAATTGATTCTGCTACATAGACCCAGATATCGAATTGGGCACGAATTTTCATCGCCAATCGTTTAGTATACGGTCACCCTACAAAACCACCAAGGCGGAACAAAATCGGGGACTATAACACTCAGATGAGTAGTCCCCTTGTTAGCAGCATACATCGACTCATTGTAGATTGGCACATTTTTCATGCTCTTGTGTTTCCAGACGCCGGTCCAGACGCGGCTGGGATGCTGCGCTCCGCCCTCATTACCGGGCCGCGGGGCGGCGGCTGCGGGACGTGGAGGGCTCATCTCGTTACCATGCGCGTTTTTCTCGGTGAGCGGCGCGGGTCATCCCCTGGGCGGAACGCCCCCCGCCTCCCCCG
>NW_026267158.1:1563303-1565282 GCF_000697945.3 Frankliniella occidentalis | reverse complement strand
CCCCCACCACCGCCACCCCTCCGCGCCGCTCGCTCGCTCGCCTGGCCTGGCGCGCGCTTTTTATCAATTTCTGACAATAGTTGTTCTGCTAGCGGGAGCAGACGCACCGCCGCGAGGCCCGCGAGCAAGCGCTCCGCCGAGCTCCCGAGCCGCCACGCCGCGCGCAGCACCGCGACGCCCCCGCCGCGAAGCAGTGCGCAGAGCGAGAGCACAGCCCCCCAGCGCCGCCCTAGTGGACGCGCGGACATGACGGGCCGCTGCCCGGGCGGGGCCCTGACCCTCAGCAGCCCGCCGCACCGAGACCTGCCAGCATGACGGCGCCGTGACTGTGCTGCTTGTGTGTCTGTGTTGTGTCGTGTGTGTGCGTGATTGTGTGCGTGTGTGTGTGCCGGCCCGTCAGCAAGTTGTAAACAAATCGGATATAGCAGACGACGAGCAAGCGGACGACAGCGACAGCGCGCAGCCCCGGCGCAGCCATGCCCCGGCCGCGGGCCTCGGGCCGTGCAGGAGGCCGCCGGCCTCGGGCGAGGCCGTCCAGGAGCTCGCCCAAGTGAATAGGCCGAGGCCACCGTCGAGGAGGCCGCCCGCACCGCCGCCATGTACAGCCCGGACAAGATGATGAACGGCAAGGGCCACGGCCCGTTGCACCCGACCTCCATCGCCCCCACCCCGTGTTTCCCCGGCAGGTACTCGCCGACTTACCGCGGCCAGGACCCCATGAGGAGATGCGTGGCCAACCCCTCGGTGAGTACGCGCTCGGCCTCACGGAGGACACCGCGCTTCGTCGCGGTGGTGCCAGTGGCCCCGGGGGCCGCTCTGCATGCGTGTCACGCGTTTTGGGTACTCGCGACATCTCGATGCACAATTGTAAAGCATCCTAAGGTCGAGTCATTGGCCTGTGTGTATTGCCTGGTTTAGTAGAAGGCGGCATCATCCCAGGAGGGTCTTCTTAGTTGATCACATCAGGTGTACATTTTACGGCAGAATTTTTACTCTATGATTTATGTAATTATTTTCTGTAATTTGGACTGCCATATTCCAAACATACAAAATGTCAATGTGCCGTGACGATAAGCCCACTCTAAACATCTATGATAGACATTGTAATAAGACAAATATTGTAATCAGAAACGAAATTCTGTGCGCATAACTGCACCCAGAAAAATTGTTTCTTGATTCAAGTGCACACTGACACAAGATGAAATTCACCATTGAAACAAGGCAAAATTGTGTTTGGAATAAGATTTTTCTCTCATATTCGAAAGAAAATATCAGCTTGTTTCCAGAGTAAATTTTGATCTTGTGTCAGCGTGCACTTGAAACAAGGAAAAATTTACCAGAAACAAGAAACGATTTTTCTGGGTGTGAGATCAGATACAATAGTGTTAGAAGCTAGCTACCAATTGTGTATTTTTGTGACATGTATTTGAACGCTGTGATGCACACAGTGGTCCGGTGCTCTAGTTACAATAATATGTCCTTAAACATTTAGAAGTAATCAGAAACAAGATGTAAAGGCGGAAACACCCTTTTCTCCTTAGAAAACTTTGCACGTGTCCCATACCCTGTACACGGAGGAAAATACTGGCTATGCAGATAACTGATTACTAGCCCACGATACCAAGCCAAAAATGTAGCCATCAAACAGAAAAAAATGCGTGTAGCTAAAAATGTAGCTATGTTGCTACATAGATATGTCTTTAGCTATGGTTGTCGCTATACAGCTGAATCAATTTTTTTGATCGTGTCAAGGTTGTGAAAACACCACCCGTCTGCCAGCGCCGCGGCTGGAGAGGCTAGAGAGCAACACGGTTCGGGGTTCAAGACGGTGACAGAGGCGCACACGTGACCGGACCGGGCTAGAGCGGCGTGGAGCGGCGCGCAGAGCGCAGCGGGCCCGGCTTGTTTACCTGTTAATATTTGATCGCCTTCAACACTTTAATGTATCATGATCGGGCGGGGAGCCGGAGGGGGGCGTG
>NW_026267158.1:1562687-1563138 GCF_000697945.3 Frankliniella occidentalis | reverse complement strand
GGGGTAGAGGGGGCGGTTCGGAGGGGGCGGGGACTGGACCACATACTTAACTCGCTGCATCTTTGATGGCATTGCGGGGAGATTCGGTCAAACGAACGAGCGCGCGCGTCTGGCGAAAGGGGAAGGGGTTACCTGCGGGAAAGAAATAGGATGTATGTGGGGCTTTCTCGCAGCCTGAGCGACGTCGACTTCATGCCTCGCACGTTTTCTTGCTGTTCAGGAAAACTTCAGCCGAGGGGTTTTCGAACTGCAAACTTATTTTTCTTGCTTTCCCCCAGTTGTTTGAGAGGATGTCATGTGCCCTCTGCGGCCCCTTGAATAATACAAGCGGAATCGCGGGAGACCTGAACGCCCGTCGTTATGAGATCTAATACAAATGTGGTGGGAAAGGGGAGCCGTTTGCGCTATGGTGTTCGCTCATGGCATCATTGCCAGTTGAGCGAGTTGTCCT
>NW_026267158.1:1558166-1561792 GCF_000697945.3 Frankliniella occidentalis | reverse complement strand
GGGGGGGGGGCTGCTCCTGGCAGCGCCACCGGCCCCTCCGGACATCGACCGCGAAAACGAAACACGTACGCCGTGCGAGAGGAGAAGGGGAGGCGGGGGGCTTAACCTCACTTTGCGCAAGCCACCCGGAGTATACAACACGGCCAAAACGGGGTTCTGTGTGCGGGCCCTGGCTAAGGTAAAAGAAGGGAACACATATTTAAGCTTTGTCAAAAATCTTACAAAAATAATCTTTAAACAAAAACTAAAATAACTCGAAACACTTTTATTTTTCTCTTGTTAGAGTAGATTCGTCAACATGGGAGCCCCATGGGATTCAGTGGAAGAAAACATGTTTACTTTGTCGAGATGAGAGAGAGTCTCATTTTTTTCCAAAGTGTTTTATTCTGTAAATGGAGAGAATTAGTTTTGGTCATAGAATGGAAACGTTTTCGTGCACATCCAGTATAAGGACAGTTTAGTCTCACGAGGGAACCCTGTACAAAGTATGTCCTATAATGTGACAGATATGTCTCTGATCTGCATGTGCACGAAAACGTTGCAACGGTCCACGTCAAAATTGTTGCCATACGCTGCAAAACCAACTATACTTGGTACACACAAGGGAGAGTGTTCTTGCAAGAACACACATGTAAGTGTATACTTACCATGCTCACGCAAGAAAGAACTAGGGTAACAAAGCTGAACATATAATGCCAAGAAGTGCCAAGTACACACTTACACGTGTGCTTGCAATTTCACTCTCTCTTTTGTGTACTAAGTACGCCGTTGGGTTTGCAGTGCACGCCAGATTCTACTTGCCTTAAAATTGCAATATATTCAGCATAGTTTTTCGTCCATCATAGCATAATATTACGACCCCCATTTCGTAACTTCACTCGAACATCAGATAGCTGACGCCTGATATTAACCATTTTTTCTTTTTTTTCGATTGCGTGCATTTTTATAAGGAGCAAAAGCAAAGGGTGTGATCCTGGAAGTAACCCCTTGACTGCATATTCAAGGCTCTCAAAATTGTGACATCATGACCTTGATCCAATGATACCGTTTCGACAAGCGATATCCTGATACATCATTGGCAATGTATCTCTAAAGTTAAAAATAAAACAAAAAAGTTTCTCGAGTTCGAGTTTGCCCCCTTTCTTAATTACCGTAGGCAGGTAAGCTAAGGCTGTAAGCTGTGTAGACTGCCGAATAAAAAACCCAAACGTCATCAGCTGAATATAACGCCTAAACTCTTCCAGCTCCGTCACTCACTCACTCACTCACTCACTCACTCACTCACTCACTCGCTCGCTCGCTCGCTCGCTCACAACAGGACGGGGGTCCCTCTCGAGATTCGACACGGCTGCGCCCCACCGGGAGAGTCGAACAGGGAACAGTACTTTACTCATCATCCAAACTGTGGCTCAGCCGCACACAGCCGCGCAGAGTCCCGCGCGCCATCCCATAGCTGCTGAGGAGGGGCAGAGCGAGGCAGAGCGAGGCAGAGCGAGGCAGAGCGAGGCAGAGCGAGGCAGAGCGAGGCAGAGCGAGGCAGAGCGAGGCAGAGCGAGGCAGAGCGAGAGAGAGCGAGGCTGCCGAGACCGGGCCGGGCGTGCTCAGAAATCAATAGCGCGGGGGTTGCCCCAGCCAGCAGGCTGGGGCCGAGGCATAGCCGTGCGGGCCGAGGGCCTCGGCCAGGGCCTCGGCAGGGCCGGGGCCTGCCCAGACCGGCCCACCCTGCTGCTGACGGGCGCACGGCCGCGCCGGCGCGTCGCGCAGCGGCGGACGTACAGGAAGCTGACAGCTCGAGCCGGCGTCAGGATGGCCGCGCACCATAAACATCAACCAACAACAAAAATTAGCTGGTAAAAAGTGAAAAGAGCATGAGTCCGATGGGAAGTCCGATGACTTACGCCCTTTTTCACTTTTTACTAGTAATGAAATTAGCTGTGGAATAGGAATAGGCCGCGCGTTTTCCACATATCATTTCAGTCGACATAGGCAAAACAAGAATAATTGATTCAAGTATGACAGTTTTTTTTTTTTTCAATGGTACCGAAGTAACGGTTGCTTTAAATTTATGGAGGGCATCATTGGGTCCGGAGCGCTCTGTGGTTGATTGGAGCCATTGGGCGCGCGTCCTCGCGGCAGCAGTAGTGGTGCACAGTGCAGCCGCAAACAGCCGCCTCCCTCCCGCCCTGCTGTTGTGCCGCTCCCTTAATGACCCGCCGACATGCAGGGCCCTTTAATTGTGGCCGCGATATAGTAATTGGCCAACGACATGCTCCTCTAGAGAATGAATTGAACGCCGCGGCGCGCTAATCGCGAGGATAAACACACGCACGCACACTCACACACATAGAAAAAGAGGTGGGGGGGGGGGGTGTTATCAGCTGGCGAAATCACAACTCGTCCTGGAGGTCTTTATTGGCCCCTCTTCTCTCTCACACACACACACACGGGGCGCCCCTTCATGCCCCATTGCGCCGCCCCGCCCCTGTCGCGCCCCGGGTCTCAGCTGTCCCATGTGTTGTTGTTGTGGGGGGAGGGGGACGGTCACCCAGCATGGCCGTTGACGAGGCCCCCAGGGGAACCACCCGTTCGTGCCGCTCTATCAATAGAGAGCCGAGCTCTGCTTAACTGTTAGAGGGGACGTGTTGGTGGGGGGGGGGGGGGAGACGAGGGGTAATCTAGGTTTTATTTGTACGTAATTTTTACTGCAATGATGTATACGGTTGGTTAGCCTAGGCACACACACCAAAAAACAAGGTCGTGCAAAGTATTCTCCGTGTACGCTGCCGCGCTGCTATGAGTGCAGCAAAGGGGGCCACAGCAGCCGACGCCCTGCCTCGAGTGCTCAGGCCCCGTGTGCATAGGCCAGCCCGCAGCACGGGCCTGTCGAGCGGGCTGGCCTATGCGCCGGGCTGCAGGGGCACAGGCGGCCCGGGCGGGCGTCGCAGGCCCACATGGCTTCCGAAAACGTCGCAGTGGGAGTGAGCAAAGCTCGCCCCAGGTCATAGCTCTCTCTCACTCACTTTTCGCTTTAATCGGACTCTAGCAGAAACGCTCGGTATCATCGCCCGGTACACTCTAAACGCCTTGCCTTGGTCACCTTGCTTGACAAAATTTTGGCCATTCCTTATTGAATGTGGAATTTCAGCCGACTTTAGAGACTTTACATTTTTGTCCGCTTTGATTGTCAAATTGAATCTCCTTTTCAAAGAGAGACCCGGAGGGTCAAATTTTAGTAAGAGGCAAAAAATTGGCAGTCTCTGAAATACGGCCAAAATTTTGTGTTCAAAAAGTAATGCCCAATAATTTGGCAAGCTAGGCGACCACGGCGTTTCGACTGCAAGTGTTATGGAAACTTCGCACAGTACAAATGTTGCCTGTAAAACGCACTGCCAAGTGGACGTGGACGACCCGCCTGTCAGGGGGAAACATTTGCATCAGAGAATCAAACCAGCGCCGGTGCGATTCCGAGTCGTCTGATTATGTCAGCCCCGGAGGGCTGAGCCCCCCCGCGTCTCATTGGACTGGCGCGCCAACCCGAACGCCGTGGGCCCCTCGTGACACCTGTCTCATCCGTCACGCCGAGACAACCGCGGCACCGCGCCCGTCAGCGACCGGCCGAACGCCCC
>NW_026267158.1:1556432-1557906 GCF_000697945.3 Frankliniella occidentalis | reverse complement strand
CCCGTGCAGACGCATTGCCGCCGCCGCCCCCGCCGCCATACCTCCCCACGTCGCTCTGTCTCCGTATTAAAAATGGATAGGGGCCTTTAGTGTCACAACGTTGGAGCACCGAAGTGAAAGGCAAGAGAGAAGGCTATGAATAATTTGCCTGCCAATTGGGGGGAGGAGGCACGAGCTATTGTGCTGACATCTATTGCCTTTTGCCTTTCTTCTTTTCTTTTGTCTTGGCGTTTCGGGTCGAGTTCGGCACCCCTCCCCCCTCTTTGCCTCACCGTCAGGACCGTCCTCCTTCCCCCTCAATGTGTCCCGCCTATTCAACCCCTATATCCTCCTCTGACGCTAGGCAAAGACCGAGGTGAAGGTTAGCACAGGGGGCCCGACCTAGGCCCACCACCTGCAGCCTACGCCAGCGTCACCATACAACATGTGGACAGGTGGACCACAGACCGCGCAGGACGTGTGACCGCGGGGGAGATGAGTGGCAGTAAAATTGCTTCGGCCTTGGATTATAAATTATTCGCACGAGAAAAAAAATAAAATAATACAAGTACGGGGTATTCTATCGTATTTGAATTTGGCTGAAGTTTTTTTTTTTTTTTTATCAATTTGATACCAAAAATTTACATTTCTTCTCATTCTCCGACTTGACCTTGACTGGAATGCTGTGCATTGTAAATCTCTACACTCTGCCTGAATTGTTAATAATCTACTTGTACTCCCTGTTCTGCGCCCATGTCTAAGCTGAATACAAAATTGTAAGCCGTCCGCGTTACATAACAAAAGGGTAACTCATCCGTTACAAGAGGTAACTAACGACAAACGATTTTGTATCCTTTGGCGTGCCCACGCAAAAGTCAAAATATAAGTGAAAATTGTCATCTAGAGTGTACCCATTCGTGTCAAGTAGGGCATGTTATGTGTCTGTGTTTCCGTGTGTGGCTGCCTCCGGGCTGCCTTGTACTGCAGAGGGTCTCACTCTTTTATCGCTTTCGCTTTTACAGTTGTCGGAAGTGACTGACCTGAAACCATCCCTTGTTGCATGTCCGCGGGACGATCAGAAGGGCTCCGAGTACCTGCCATCTGTTCACGAAGACTACAAGGTGAGTGTACACTTCGTCCTGCCATCGTTCAAAAAAAGAATCCGTAGTAACCACATTGTTCAATGTGGTTAGTAAAGGCTTCTCTTGCGCGTTTTCAGTACGCTCTTTGACAGTATTTTTAAATGCAAAGTATTGTAGAGAGTAAAAAACTCATGTGAAACTTGTCATTTGCTTAACAAAAATGCATAGCATACATTCAAAACCATAAAAGTGCACTAAAAAGGAGAAACCTGGTCATTTATTTGGTGGATCCTATGCACTTTAGTTTGTGCTCGTTTTGAAACAGTGTGATCTCGTGTGCTGTCGCGAATCTTTTTCGCTTTTAAGCGTAAGCGCACGGGAAGCCTTATAACCTGGGATACTATTATTTATTT
>NW_026267158.1:1548546-1555927 GCF_000697945.3 Frankliniella occidentalis | reverse complement strand
CCCCTTTACCACCCCCCGCTCCAGCCGAACTTACCCCGCCGTGTAAAGATGTAAACTGTGACATCGATCGTTGACGTGGCCGCCCGCCCGCCCAGCGGCCCCCCAACGAGGTGGCCATGTCCCCGGCGAGGCCCGGGTGGGGGCCTCCTGAGCTGAGCCGCACTTGGTGCTGCAGCCGGGGCCCCCCAGGGGCCCCCGCAGCCGCCCGCCGCCGCCGTCCTGCCTGCCCGCTCCCCGGGGATCCTGCATGGCCCTTTTGTTCCCTTTGTATTCGATCTGTGGAGGACCGGGTCCAGGAGGTCCAGGAAGGCTGGAGGGAGGCACAGACCTGTTAGGTTTCACTATACGAGGTGGCTGAAAAATCCCTTCGGGTTGTGTTGCAGATTGTCCTGCACAGCTCAGAAAACACCAATGGCGCTCTTCCGACAGGTGTGAAAGGTTTAGTGCCTTTACTATAGGCACTGATTTCACAACCTTTGAGGCTCTTTCATGCCAAGTAAACATTAAAATCAAAATTTATCTAGCGTCAATAATACAAAGGTACGTTTTAGCAACTTTGTTTTCCAGTGCTTCCAGACATGTGCGGGGGTGGGCGAGTATTTCTTGCCGTTTCGCGAGTAGACAACCCCCAGGCACCCCTTTCCTACTGTACAGTGTGGATTCTGTCCGACGATGCTTTTTTGCTTTTTATCCACGTGGTACACCTGACCTTACCCTCTTTGATTTCAGTTAAATTTCCGTAAAGCAAAAAACTCCCCCTCTCCACACAATTTTTTTTTACGATCCCACAAATGCAATGTACCCCCGTGTACTGCGCCGTGCAACATATCGGATACAAGCAGCCCACCCCCGTATGCAAACACAGACACATACATACACACACGCACACACGAGACTACAAACATCCCGGGTTCTGCCGTTGTTTCTTCGGCGCACGGCGCCAACCTCTTCCACTTTCCTCCCCCTTCATCTCCCCAAGCTCCCCTATTCGCCAGGACTTCCTGCATTCTCGTGTTGACTGTCTCTCCCTCTTTCTCCCTGGCTCTCGCGGACCGTTCTCTCTTCTCCTGCACCCTGTCTCGCTTCCTTCCTTTGCGTCGTTTTGCTTCCATTTCACGTCCTTCAGGACCGTATCGCTTGAGTTTTGAGTATCCGCCATTCGGATCACACCATGAGCACACATGCTACCACCGCATACACAGACAAAACTAAAGGAGGCCTTCACACTTTTAACAATTAATTCGCAATGAACCGTTTGAAATAGTCACTGTAAAATTATATCGACCCAAACGATAACGTAAATTTATAAAATAAGCGACTGTGGAGGGGTTAGTGTGAAAAGTGCCATCATATGTAATGTTGAAACGTTAACCCTTAAACCCTTCTACTCATGTGTTTTGTAGTGTGATCTTGAAGGAAGGAAGAGGGGGGGGGGGTGTTGTTTCCTTATTTTGCGACGTAATTCTCGAGGCAGTGCGCCTGCGCCTGCCGTGACGACCGCCCCCAAGATGTTGGGGCCCGTCGCATCGCGTGACAAGGCACTAGCCAATGACCGGGGGGACCCCGCCTTGTTCCACCATGCCATACACCACGCCACACCACGCCACGCCACACCACGCTACAGCCCCACCCGTCTAGCAAAGCGAGGCCAAAGATATGGGCCCGGTCAAACAAAATGGCCGGCCGTCGCGACAGCGGATACCATGCAGAAATGTTCCGATACTAGTGCCTGACCACTCATCATCTCTCTCATCAGCCTCACATACAAACACAACAATAGGACTGTTATTTTTGTTTCCAACAACAGCGGGCGACGTCACCTATCACCCGATGACAAACACTTCTTATTCTCATTACAGATGTCAATTGTACCCAACGCGCACGTGTATTACGCCGTAAGTGTGTGAACGGAGCCGAGCGAGACAGCACAGTGCAAAACACAAACAGAGGACAACCAACACACTACGAGGGAAAACCAAGGACAATATACTTATGGCTGACACATTTTTTTTACCGCATGACACTCCACAAACGACAGAGATATATAAATAGTTTTACTCGATGATGAGAATTGTTTTTCAACTAATCTCACTACGAAAGCTGATTTCTTTTCTCATGATTTCATTGTGGACACCACACAGCATGTCGACACTCGAAGTCCTTCGTGGAGTAGTGTTCCCATGTCGGCTATGCCCCTGCCGCTCCTCGACTGCCAGGCTTGGGCCATCTCCACGACACAGGTAAATTATGGAGCTTCTTTCTCACACACAGTCACTATACACTACGACAACTATTAATAGTCTAGAGCTTGATACGGCACCACACTGAAACATGTATTCAGTTACACCATACGTAAATACGTTTTATCATAATCACTCCCATATCTCAAAACAATCATACCAAATACAGTACTCTTCCCAACAAATAAACATCAACTTTCTCAACCAGGCCTAGAATTATTTGAGCACACATGCCAAGCACCCTCTTTTCTCTCTTACACCCTCCTCGTCCCCACGTTTATCCATTTAGTTATGTGTTTGTTGCAGGTTAGCAAGAAGAAATCTATCAAAAATAGCAAACAAATTAAAAACAGCATGCTACAACGAAAAAATAACGGGAAAGCACATTTCGTTGCGATGCTTTTATTCATTCCCGCACGGAAAAAAAGAGCTAAAAAAGTGACAGGCCAAAGTGTCTTAAAAGTGTAAAAAAAGTATACAAAAAGTAGGAAAAAAGTTTGCCTAAAGTGCCATCAAAGTGTTGCGGTTCCAATCTGCTATATTTTAAGTATACCTAATGTATACTTTCCACAAAAGTATACTTGAAAAGAGTCATTTGGATATACTTATTTCCATGCGGGTTTGGTCATAAATTTGTAAGAATTTCGAAGACGACTACGACAGCTTTACACAATTGTCTCGAAATCACTTCCCATCGGCTCTCACGCCGTTTCAATCAGGCGCGTGTTCCCAAACCTCACCCTCGGTCGAGCCCCGCCGTTTCCGCGGCCGTAGCCGCCTCCCACGCCCCTCACCCCTCTGTATCGGCAGCGAGAGAGGCGAGGCGATGGAGGAGGAGGCGGAGGAGGAGGCGCTCGCTATGAGTGTGATGCGAAGTGACGCGGAGCTCCGGGACCGCTGCGGGGCGGGGCTGAGAGCGGGAGGCTCCATCCCATCACGTGACACTGAGGAGGCTCATGCGAGATTTGCGGCGCGGTTATCAGATATTATATGGATCCCCTGAACCCAATCGTGCGGATTTTGTGGGGCCGACGGAGCACAGGGGCCCCTAGAGACGAGGGCCGCGATATATACTTTCTTCTCGAAGTCGCTCGCGCTTCTCTCTCTCCCCCTCCCTCTGTCTCTCTCTCGACTCCCCGACGCACTCCTGCTTGGTTTGTCCCAGTCCTCGTTTTAGTCGAAGGGTCCCTTTATATTGTTTATAAGCAGCGTACGTTTTTTACAGAGCCATGTGAAAATGTTAACAGAAGGAAGACTTATTGTTTTGCATTTATTGTATTATTTACTCTATAAATACAACATACCAGGTGGCTGATTCACGCCGTTCAGTTATACTGTACCGCATGCACCAGAGTAATTTTTTTAGTCACTTACAAGACTCATCTGTTATATCTTCAATCTGTATGATTGAAATTACACGGTACACGGCCATCATTAACACTAGATATTTTTGGATCTTTCCCTTCTTAAATCCCAGTATTGCACACTTTTTTTCCATTTTTAACTTCCTGGGCAAAACTGTTACTGTCTCTTGGTAAGTCTATTTTTTTCTTATAGGGGGGAGGGGGTCGTACTCAAACAAGGTCGAGTGCACCGAGTACCAGGTGGGGGATTGTTGCGGGTTGTTCACTTTTCGGGTAACCAGGAAGAGAAGGAGGGGAGTGGCCGGTCTGGAAAGAACCTGCTACCAACAACAACAACAACAACAACAACAAAAACAAAGAAGAAGTGAGGACGACAGTAACGCTAATGATACTCAAAGCATAAAACCACCGCTAACAAGGGGGCTTAGGCAAGTGTAAATTCCCGATCTTGCCCAAACTCGGTATATTTGATTCTTATCTATGTTGATGACGACTGACGGTAGTACTTTTTCCTGAGAGTCAATTTCTAGGGTACTTTAGGGGAGGCAATAATGGAAAAAATATTGAATTTGGGCCAAAAAGGACGGAAGGAGGTCTCAAATCGAAAAGTTGCAGAGGAACTACCCCCCCAAAACCGCTCATTTTGAGTCAGAATATCACTTAATATTTGTACAAAAGTAGAAATTTGTATTTTTGAAATTATACGCTATTATACGGCTTTTATAGGGAGTTTCGGCACATGACTCTCAGGAAAAAATTTGGTCGGCATTCGTCACCTACATAGATAAGAAGCAAATATACCGAGTTTGGGCACGATCGGGAATTTACACTTGCCTAAGTTCCCTTGTAAGCCGAAACACTTCAGCGTAGAATTCGTTCAAAGTGGCATAAACGAGAACATCTCATTGACCGGTGCGCTGCTGCTCCGCTGCGCCCCCGCTACGCCCTGTACCCCACCCCACTTACCCCACTGGGCCCCGCTGCGCACAGCCCTCGCCGCGCCACGCACCACCCTCTGCTGCCTCTCTCTCTCTCTCTCTCTCTCCCGCTCTCTCACTCCCCCTCTCGCTCTCCCCTCCGCCTCCCACTGCGGACGGCGGACCAATCAGGAGGCTCCTCCGGCCTGATCGATCTAAACGTGTATTGCTGCTGCCTCATCCTCCAACGAAAGGGGGGGGGGGGGTACGGGGGCCCTGAGAGAAAGGAGTGAACCAGAGAGAGAGAGAGAGAGAGAGAGAGAGAGAGAGAGAGAGAGAGATGCTGAGCGAATCAGCAATCGGGGTGAGGCTGGAGTTGCCGCAACCATCATTTTACAGTAACCGGGCGGGCCACACTCAGCTGAATTAATGGGGGGAAGTCTCCACAAAATAATAAGGGAGTCTCATTCCTGTCAGAAAACTTTTCCAGCAGATTACAAAGTGGGCGAGGAATTTAAAACTGTGCTCTCCCTTCTCTTCGCCTCTCTCTTTCCTTCTCTCTCTCTGCCGGCGTTCGTCATTCCTGACAAAGATATGGTGAGAACACGGTTTAGAATTTTTTATGTTAAACCTTACACACCCTGTTACAACTCAAGAGTGGTTCAGTCTCTGTCTTAGCTCTTAGTACATCTTGCTAAAAAACAGAGTTTTAAAAAATTATTAAGATTAAAGTTAGTTATGTTTCTTAAGTAAAGGCATTTTTCATATGTTTTCCTTTAAGGTTGCAGTAGGAAGGTTGTTAAGTGTATTGATTCTATAAGACATTATTACAGAGAGAGAGAGAGAGAGAGAGAGAGAGAGAGAGAGAGAGAGAGAGAGAGAGAGATTCTAGTTCATGCACGCGACGGTCCCCTTAATGACTTGTTTCGCGTTGCATTATTGAGACCCCACCGCCCGTATCGATGGAAGACGTCCTCCGCCTTGCCGCTGACATCGCGCGCCAGCACGCAACCGTTTTGCCGATAAAGACACACACGACAGTCTACAGCACCGGCCAAAAAATATTATTTATCTAGCGATAGCGTGGCCAGGTCGCTATGAGGAAAGGGAATTGTTTAAAAATCATAAAATCGTATCGCCCCCCCCCCCTCGCCCCCACACTCCCACTCTCTTTGTCTCTCTCACTGGGTAGGTGAAAGGGCTCTGCATGCAGCAAGGTCCATTAGTCCACTCGGCCCGCTGTGACATGGGCCGGCCCCGAGCCTCCCAGGGTGGCCCCTGTGATGTGCAAATCAGACTATTTCGCGCCCAGCCGCGCCGTTGCTGCTCGTAATGCTAAGGGAGTAGGTGGGGAGCATTTCACAGCGGTCCAAACCCTTTCCGTCGACCCACACCGTGTAGTCGTGGTTGCTGTTGTAGCGACCATACACTTCATCATCACCCCCGTTTTTTTTTCATAATTGCGCGCGTACAAAAAAAGCGAAGAGTATCGAAACGAGTGATTGTTTCGGAAAATCGCATGTGTCTAATTTACGCTTCTGTTTCTTTCTGATTCCAGAGTCGAATTCTAGAAGATTCAATAATGTGTAATTCATGGTCACCGAGGCATAATGTGAGTATTTCTTCTGATTGTTTTTCGTAGCTTGACCCAAACTATTTTGTTTTTTAAAAAAATAATAGTATTTTTTTAACGATGCTTCTGTGATTTTCATGGAAAAAGTTCATAAATAATTTAACGCCGGACTTCAAAAATTTTAGAGTTGTGAGCCGCGCGTATGCTGCAAAAATTACTGTAACGCGTGAAGGGTTGGTGGTCGGCGAGTGTGGTGGTGGGTTGCCTACGATCAGTGGCCACGGATATCAGCCGCGTGCTAGTAGGCAGCTTACTCACCATGGGCGTGTTCTCGGGTGCACGCACGGCAGTTGGGTTTCTCACATCCAGCAGACCTGCGCGGCGGCGCAGCAAGCAGGCAGGTCCTTCCAGCGGCGCTTCTCTCTTCATCGTTTCGAGGCTTCTGAGGGCGTACCCGCCCCGCCCCTCCCAACCCGCCCCGCCTCGCCCTGCCCCGCCAGGCTATCCGGACGCGCCGCGCGCGCCCTCTTCCCGTGCCTCACTCGGTTACCACTGATGCGCTGCTTACGAGCCATCTATTATGCATGGGGGTGGTTTTAAAGCTCCCTGCTGCCCCCCTCCCCTCCCCCCTCTCTGCAACCCCTTTTGCGAGCCTATGCTGAGCAGCCTGCTCCCCCTGATGAGGTGAGCGGCCACCAATGGCCCCGGGCTCGCTGGACCGGACCAGCAGTGTCCACGGGGGGCATTGGAAAAGTTGGGCCATACGCTCAAAACAGGCAACCCCCACGCCGCCGCCGCCCCTGCGCAGCCATGGGGTAGCACGGCGAGCGGGGTCGTGCGCGGTGGGGTCATGGCGCGTGGGGTATGAGAGAGGGTGGGGCGCCGGGCGGGGAGGGTTGGGGCGCCCGTCTGGCCTGGGGGAAAGGATTGTGTGTGGAGTGGGTGGTGCTGGTGGGGGGTGGGTGGCGGGCCCCGCGCTCGGCCCGGCCCGTCGCAGACAACACCGCCCCGCCGCGCGGCCACGGCCTGCTCCTCCGCCACCTCCCGCGTCTGCTCCGCCGCGGCCTGCGCTCCGCATGTGCCGGCGCGCGCGGCCCCAGGAGGGGCATATCATTTAGAAACATAATTAAACCAAAATGCGCGCATTTAGAATGCATGGAAGTCTCGCAACCCTTCCATCCTCGCTGCGGTGGTGGCGGTGCGGCCTGGCAGTCATGATGATGGCGCCTGAGCTAGGCGGGGGCGGGCGGGGCGCGGGGGCCCGGGAGGCCTTGTTTAGCGCCAAAC
>NW_026267158.1:1546641-1548017 GCF_000697945.3 Frankliniella occidentalis | reverse complement strand
CTCTCTCTCTCTCTCTCTCTCTCTCTCTCTCTCTCTCTCTCTCTTTCTCTCTCTCTCTTTCTCTCTCTCCCTCTCTCCCCTCAGACACTAGCCCCTCTAGCCTCCCTCTTTCCCCCCTCCTGCTCTCCTCGCCTCTTCTTTATTTTGGCCAGTGTCGCGACCAGCTTAAGTGCAGAGTGCAAAGTATGCAAAACAGCCAAGCAGGCGGGTTAGTAAAAAAAATGTGAAAGCGAAATAAATACTGATATTTAAAAAGTCTGCCGCGGAATAAAAGTAAGTCGTCATATTGATGTATATGCGTGACTAGGCTGCTGCTGCTGCTGGTGTGATGGTCGGCTCGGTCGACACGCACGACTGCCTCCCCTCTCAACCTGCCACTTCAGCCGCCCGCCCCACCCTTAGTGTCGTCACCTGTGCACCTGTGGGCCACCTGTCCACCGGCCACTCCGTACGCACCACGGTGGAGGGAGATACGGTGGGGGCACGAGGGCCCTGCTCGTGGGTCCAGAATCTCGACAGGTTGGGGGATTAACGCCCTGGTCGGGGCCAACTGTAGGGCGCGTTCACACTACCTTCAGTCGGGGCCGCCGTGCAGGTAGGTAGGTGGGAAGCCCAGACTCAGCTTGCGCGGGACGGGCTCATACCTGACTTCTCTCTCGCACACTCCGGCCGAGCGGGCCCGGGCGAGGGTCGGTGCCGCTTAAGCTAAGTCGGGGCGGCCCAGCTACCTGCATAGGCCGCCCCGACTGAAGGTACTCCGTACCGGCACGTTAGATAGCCCCGACTCGGCCGTTAATCCCCCAACCTGTCGAGATTTTGGACCCACGGGTCCCTATGCTGGGAGGCCCTCGTGCCCCCACCGTTTCTCCCTCCACCGTGGTACGCACGCACGCTCGCACGCTTGCGGACCGCGAATGAATGAACAGCCGTGAATGAGTAAAAGAGCGCACAAGCACATAACACACGACGCGCTGCTGAACAGCGAGTACGTCTAGTGTGACGAAGAATGAAAGCGAAACGAAAATGTCGTTGGTGTAAAGTGTGTTCGTGCGAAAGGCCAAATAAGGGAATTAACGCAATGACCTGTGTGTGCAGCAGTGTGTGTATATGTGTGTGCGGTTTGGTGTGGCAGATCGGCTGCGCGCGTTTCATGCGGTTGTTTTGGAAAAACACAATGAAGTAAAAATAAAAAATAAAAATGCGGAGCGTTGCATCTGTATTTTGGGCCGCAAAGCGGGTGGGCCTGGTGTGCCGGGCGGTATAGCCTGTCCCGCCGCCGCTGCCGCAGAGTTGGTTGTATCGATCACGCCGCTGAAGTGTGCGTTACAGTGGCACCATATGTGGCCGGCGCCACCCTCCCGGCACCTCCCCCCCCC
>NW_026267158.1:1539121-1541221 GCF_000697945.3 Frankliniella occidentalis | reverse complement strand
CTCTCTCTCTCTCTCTCTCTCTCTCTCTCTCTCTCTCGAAACAATGGCAATGACCCTTCCCCCCTAAAAAGAAAAGAAAGAAAAATATGAAAAAAGGCTATATACCAATGCAAACGATAGAGGAAAGGAAGGTAAATCTGTTCATCGCCGCCGGTCGTGTGCGCCTCTGTACCGCATTACCGCTTTCACCCCACCCATCACACCCTCCCCCTCGTTCCCTTCCCCTTCACCCCCTCTCCCTCATTCCCGCCCCTTTACCCCCCTGCCCTTTGGGGGAGGGGGTAGACAGTGGTGGTGGGAAGGGTAGGGCGGGTCGTGACGGGTAGGACTCTGGGTAGGGTAGGGATCTGGGTAGGATAGGCACCTTTGCTGCCCCTCTCTGCTTTGTACAAACGGCACGGCTCACACCTACTGCAGGGAGCAACATGCACATTGAGCAGGTGGTGGCGTACCAAAATGAATCTTTTCCCTTTTCTGTTTATCAAATGAAGTTTAATTCAAGGAAGTTGAGTGACCGTACTCTTAGCACTGTGGCCACTTCGCAATTTTGGCTATTGCAACAGAGTTTATACTCGAATAACATGAGCGCAAGCGCCTTTGAAAAGTGCTAAACTTTCATTGTTACGGAGACATAAAATTTTTCGAAGACCCAATGCAATTTGTCCATTTGGCGGGCATGTCTCTGCCATAACAGGAGTGACAAGAGTGTCGTGTTTTTTCGTATCCCTAGAAAGACATTACAATTTATTTCGTCATATTTATTTCTGTGCACCAAAATGTTTGTCGATGAGTTCATTGTGTAAACGGTCTTACTTTCTTTCTTTATTTGAATGGAAAAAACAGTACACTAGCCGAAAACTGAGCACATCTCAATTAGTTGGTTTGATTGGGCAACAAATTTTGTAATAATTGGTGTGCGCCTGCTGGAGAGAAACACACTGAAGTTTTGCAGCCCAAGCGGGAGGGTGAAGAGACCAGAGGCACGCGCTCGCCCCTGACCCTGAGAAGGTAGTGGTGGAAGTCAGAGTGTCCGAGGCCCATAAATTCAGTCTGCTCTGCTCGGACATCCCCCTCCTCCCCAGTACCGCCTGGCCCGACTCTAGTCCCCCACCCCGTCTATGTCACTACAGTCTTTGTAATGTATGTAATTTAGTACTGTACACAACCAAATTTCTCGCAATAGCAATGCACTCTGAAATTCATATCACACCTTACGATAAAAATCACTTTAAAACTCAAATTAAATCTGAGAGCCCTTTTTCTGCTTTTCTATCTCTACTGTAAAAAAAAATCCTCGTAAATTTACAACATTTGTTGTAATTGTTATCAACAAAATATGTTGTGAACTTGCAACGAACCATTGTTGCTTGTCAACTACCAATTCCAAGTCGATACGAGAGCTTTGTAAATTTACCATTTTAAGTTTGTGATTTTACGACACCTGCCATGGAAAATTTTCCCGTAAACCTACGGACCATTTTTTACAGTGTTATTTTAAAGTTTCTGGTGTTGTTGTTGCCCCTTCCCCTACCGCACTTTCGAGCAGGGCCTTCTTGCCCCGGTACTTATTTCGCTGTCATACGCCGCGTGCAGAGAGCCCGCGCCACACCGCGGAGGGGACGAGGAGTGGGCGGGGACGGCAGACCGCATACGGCAGGTGGCTCGTAGAGGACGGCCCGGGCCTTGTCATGCGGTGGGGTCCGGCCGCGCCGTGCCGGACAGGGCGGGGCCGGCCGTGAGCGGCGCCAGCGGCGGTCAATAGAGGCGTGTTTTGTTATGGGGAGCTGGTGGTTTTATACGAATAAACCGGGGACCGCGGCGGGGGGAGGGGAAAAAAAGAAAAGAATAACGGAAACATCCCGCTGCTGCACCACTCGGCGGCAGCTGGCTATTCGCGCATGGTGTTCTAATCTGTAGATGATTTTTGAATACTCGTGTCTTTTTACTCGAGAGCGAAGTGGAAATTTGTGCATTTCGATTAAAACAGAGATGAGAAGAAAGCCGAGGGGAAGAAGAAAGAACAGTATGGTACGATGCGGAGAAAGCTGGCCCGCGGCTGTGAGGAGCCTCCTTGGCGCTCAGGTGCAGAGGGTGGCGGGG
>NW_026267158.1:1534025-1538371 GCF_000697945.3 Frankliniella occidentalis | reverse complement strand
CCCAACCACCCAACTCCTACCGGACCCCACACCGGACCGGGACTGCTGGCGCCAAATCGCCGGAGCAGCCCTTTCAACGCTCCCGGAAGCGCGCGGCATCCTGACCGGAAATGAACAGCGTCCGCTGCTCACCCCCGAGCCCGCCGCAACGCGCGCTGACATTTTATGCGTTACACTGTAAATAAAACAGTACACCACTTACCGGCGTCAGACACATGAACGCATCGTACCAAAATTACTAAAATTCACAATACCGTAGACAATTTTGTCTCAACTCAATCTCTCTGGAGAAAAGGGTGCGACTTTTCAAAACCAAAAATATCGACGTGTCATTATTTACGTTGTGATGAAAATGGTGTTTCCCCTCGCGTGAGCCGCGCCTGGATGAGATATCGAGAGACAACAAGTTAATAGAGCATTACCGCTGCGGCCGGGAGCCCGGCGCGGCGCGGGGCCGGGCGGCCACCTGAGAGAGGCGGTCGGAGGCGCCGCGGAGCTAATCTCATTGCAGCGAACACCTGTAATCATGATGATTTATCTGGCCCGGAGTGGCGGGGCGGGGCGGGGCGGGTGCGTATCTTGCCGCGGCGGCGTCCCCACGCAACAAGTTTGCCGGTACGGCTGCGAGGCCCCCCCTGCTGCTGCTGCCGCCCGGGTTGCGAATGAAATGGGACTCATTACTGTGTAATACACCGCCCGCCACGCCCCGCCACGCCACGCCACGCCACCGCATAACGGCGGCCCAGGGGGTGTTATTGCGTTATGCCCCAACTCGACTAGCCCATTGGGCTAATACCCCGCCGTTTGTCGCTGCCAAATGAGCGCCACTACGAAGATTTGTTTGCCGGCGCGCGCGACTGCTCCGCGGGGGCCGCCCGGCCGAGGGTCACCCGAGGGGCCTTTGGACCCAGCCGTCTTCCTCCCCTTCTTCTATCCGCCCTGCGCGTCCACCCCATCCTCGGCCTCATCGCGACCTCGTTCTCATAGTCCTCCTTCTCACCTCCCTCCTTGACGTGTCCTCGTACTCTTAAACCCTCATCCTCTTCGTCGTCCTCGTCCTCCTGAACCCTCGTCCTCCTCCTCGTATTCATCGTCATCCTCCTCGTCGTCCCTTACCTAACTCTTTTCCTCCTCTTCGTGCTTATCGTCGTTCTCCTCGATCTCCCTAGTCTAACGCTTGTCCTCCTCGACCTCCGCGGCCTGCCCGCTCGCCAACTCGTTGCCGTTCTCCGTGACCAGAGTCCGTCGTGTTGCAGGGCGACCTCTTCTCCGGCCTCAACGACGGGCTGCTGTCGCGAGCCGAGGCGCTGGACATCAGCAAGCACCAGGGGCAGCCAATCAAGCACGACATGATGTACCACCACGCCATGCCGCCCCACAACCCGAGGACGCACCAGGTCAGTTATGACGTAAGGTTTGAAAATTAACAATCTATTTTGTAGAAAAATTGCGCTCTCTGAAAAATGTAAACGAATTAAAGCCCCGGCCGTGCCACTCCTAGGGATTTTAATTTTCCAGAAAAGTAATTTTTTGGGGGAAAATCAGATTTTTTGTGTCTAAAGTTTCTCCAGAGTTTCTCTTTTTTTTAGCCATTTCCCAGAAATATTTACACTTTTTCTAATTTTTTTCTGGAATGGTTTTAAAATTTTTCCGGAAAAAATGTCGGGCTTTTAAAATCCCTAGTCACACCTCGGCCTGCCGCGGGGGTGCGGGACACCAGCACCCCTCCTTTCATCGGCGGGGTGGGCGGCGCGTGGGAATGCTGCTCGCCGGCACAACTTTACGAGCAGAGGGGCCGTGGTGGCCGTGCATACGGTCCCGCCCGTGCGCCGCGCTGCTCGTGTCCTGCGGCCGTGCGGCGGCGCCGCCGTACGCTCCCTCTGCTCCGCGGGCAGAGTCTTGCTCGGGCATGCCTCCTCCCGGGGGGGCACTTCGGGCCGGCGCAGCCCTCCAGCCACCGCCAGAGCGTCCCGACCGGGCCCGCCGCGCCGGGGGCCGAGGAAGGGCCGTGAAAAATACGGGACGAGCCAGGAGTGAAGAGTAGTAGCAAGGAGCCCGTGTACATAGGGTTGAGAGAGGGGCAGAGGGGGTGCAGCTCAAGCTACCGGGGTTCCGGGCAGCGCTGTCCAGGGGAAAGGGGGAAGCAGAAAGCAGAGCGGGAGGGAAGACCGACAAAGGCGAGGCTGAAACGGTTTCGCATTACGTCGTTGCGCAACCCCAAACAGCCCTTTCTTAAGAAGATAAGTCCCGATGAGAGGCGCGGGGCGTGCCGAGGACGGGGTAATTGTTAATCAAAATAATTGTGTTTCTCTCGTGTCGCGCAATTATTGTGTGTGTGGGCGACAGACGGGAGAGCCGGCGGCACCCTCACACTGCGGCCGGTCGTTTTCCCCCTCCCTCCCTCCCTCCCTCCCTCCCTCAGCCTGTCTGTCTTGTACGTATGTCTGTCTCTCTCCTTGTCCCTCCCTCCTCGTATATCTGAACCCTTTCCTCTGCTCTGCACTTGTCTCTTAGCTCTCTCTGTCTTTCTGCGTCGCACCCTCTCCTATCCGCCCCCACCCCCACCCCCGCCCCCGCAACTCACACCACCCCCTGCCGTGACGTTAGCGTTCTGACGATGACGCCCACATAACAAATGACAGCTGTGCCGTTGTGGTCGTTGTCGTGCGGTACGGTACGGTTGCGCTTTAGGGCTGGTTTGTCCACACCGCTCGAGACAACAACTCGGGAACGACCTCCTGGCAATGACTATTATTGCCTCGAAATCCCGCCTCGCTTGTGGGATCTCACCAAACGAGTGCATTGTTAGTTAATTATGTTTTCCATCATATTCGGCAACAAACCGTGTGTGCCCACATTGACGGGAAAACTCATCGCCAGCGCAGCAAATGAGGAAACCTTTACATCAAAGAGTTATAAAGCGTAGTGATCGTAATGATAAACAAAACAAACAGACGTGCAAGAGCCGTGGCTCGTCGCATTCTCACTGGCTGGCCCTCCCCTTTGGCCTGACACTTGTTTTCCCCGCGGACACGGCGCTGCCGCATGGCTCGCCGGCCCTCCTCGGCAGTGCGAGCGGTGCGGGCGCGCTAGGGGGTTGTTGGGCTGGGAGTCGATGCCGTGACGGTTCTCAGGCAGATCATATTTCAATTCGACTCGGTTCCATATACCATGATTCTACAACGTTGGCGGTCGGTCCAACAGGTCCTGCCGCGCCTTGCCCCGCCCCGCCACGCCCCGCTCGTTCCAAACAAATGAAGCAAAGTGCGCATCGCGTGGCGGAGAGTGCAAGTATTATTGCCCAAGTTTCCGAATGGCCTCGCCATCCCCCGGCCCCGGCCCTGCTCCGCCTAACGCCGCGTAAATTGATTACATTGCGAAAGCTGCCGCCTAACGCGTCGCAGTCGCGCTCATTTCAATGACAGTTGACAATTTTATCCGATGAAGCGATTGATTGAAAAAAATATAACAATAAGTTTCTGTTTCCTTCAGGCGCACTAGGTTAGTGAGACTTTTTTTTCAAGCGGAGCAAATGGTTCTAGTGCGTTCTATAGGGGGTGCACGAAGAGGCACCTCTGCACCCAGAAGAATTATTTCTTGTTTTAAGTACTTTTGTACGAAAAGCACTGAAAGTGACCCAAGATTGTTTTTATTTTTCGTGATACGAAGACGATTTTTACCATGAAGTAAGAACATGTTTTCAACCGAAAGGTAATATCACCTTGCGTCAAGAGTAAAAATGATTATTGTACTTGAAATAAGCAAACATTTTCCTAAATGAGTGAAGGTGCATAGAATGTCCTATTTTTTTTTCTTTCCCACTGTATGGCTAGTAATAAACCCCGTCATATTTCGACGTTTTATTTAAAGTGTTCTACTCGGAAGGTGGAGTTATTTGCGATCGGGGTTGTTTGAAGTAGCGTACCAGGGTGCATTTGGTGCAAAACCCGATCAGGCTTTCCAGCTTCCTGGTACGCTACTTCAAACAACCCCGATCGCAAATAACTCGACCTTCCGAGTAGTACTCTCTTGCGCGTTGTTTGACTATGAGGTCCCCCACGCCAGCTCCTGTTCTATCCTCCCCGACGCAACGTCTATCCGCGCGCCAAACCCCATTCTATCCCCGTACTGCCCGTGCCCCAGAGGGGCCTAGCCCCTAGCAGGGGAGCGTCAACAGCTGGTGTAGGGGGAGCCCACCCCACCCCGCTCCGCACCGCCCCGCCCCAGCCCGCCTGGCTGTCAATTGCCTCATTACATGGACAGATTCCCCAGGAGGCGACCCCACGAACCAGGCTGCGCTCCACGAGGGAGGCCCGGTGTGGCGTGGTGTAGCGGGGAGGGTGGAG
>NW_026267158.1:1532003-1533975 GCF_000697945.3 Frankliniella occidentalis | reverse complement strand
GGCGGGGACGGGATAGCGCATTGCCACCTGAACACATAGGCACCCCAACGGCCGCAGCCTTTCCCCATTTCTCTGCCGCCAACGGCAGCGGCAGCGCTGGCGCTCGGTAGTAACGCCCTCGGTAACGCCCGCGACATGAACGACTCGATCCACATTAAAGGTCTCTCTCTCTCTCTCTCTCTCTCTCTCTCTCTCTCTCTCTCTCTCTCTCTCTCTCTCACACTCACTCACTCACTCACTCACTCACTCACTCACTCTCTCACACTCGCTGCCCCCCCCCCCAAGTGTGTGAATGTCTCACACTTGTAAGTGTAATAATTACACTTTTGAATGTTCATAGAAATTTTTTCACGCACCTTTACCTGCAATTGTTCAGATGTACATTCACACACTTGCAAGTGTGCGGTATTCTTTCACTTTGCGTTTGCTGAGCAGCAGCTCCCGTATAGATACACTGCGCACGCGGCAGCCCAGGCTCCGCGCGGTCCGGAGCTTCTCCGACTGTGGCCGGGGCAGTAAATTGTTCTCCGGCCCTTCTTCAAATGACCACTTTACAGCAATACCGATGGACTTGCGGGGGGAGCGGAGGGGAGGGGGCAGCATCGCCCGGTGGGACGTGTGAGCGGGGGGGAGAGGGGAGGGGAGGGGCGGGGGTGACTTCCCATCCCCGGCGAGGCGGGAGGCGGTAATGATGAAATATTCTTCCGATGGGAGCGCGCCCGCCCCACCCCTACTACAGCCCGCACCCCTACTGTTCCACCACATACTAGCGTTGCTTACAAGGGACAAATGGCAATGTATCGGAAAGTCCGCGTGCACTCGCGAAAAAAAAAAGGAATTCCGAGGTCCTTATTTATTGGTGTAAGAGGTGTAAGATTTCTTTTGTAATGGACTTCATTACCATGCTTCGCGAAAAGACAGTAATATGGAAAAACGTGCAGCAAGTACAAAATGGGTTATAATGCAGAGTTAAAGGAAGCAAATTAATGCGTCCCCCCCACACCTTTGCGCAAAAAAAAGGATGTACGGAAAATCCCGTGTCATTTTTGCAGAATTTCACACCCACCCTCTGCCTCATAACCCCGTCCGCCCCGCAACAGAGCATCTTGGTCGGCAACCCTTGACGCGGCGGTGTACGGGGGGAGGGGGAGGGGGGTTCCTCCCTATGCGGTCCCAGGGTGGGACGGGGCGGGGCGGGGCGAGGGCGCTGGGGAGCACTAGAGGACGGGTTATGTTCGCCGATGGCACGGTTCGACACGGTTGTGCGACACTACGCGCGGGACCATAGGACACACACACACACACACACACACACACACACACACAGGGCGAGAGGCCCGCACCCGCCACATTTGGCCAACAGTTTGCTCTCTCTCTCTCTCTCTCACTCTCTCTCTCTCTCTCTCTCTCTCTCTCTCGCCGGCGATAACACGGAGGAAAAGGGGTGCGTATCTGTTTATTTGGCGCGACGCAATGCCGGCGGGGAGCGCGCGGCGCTGCGGGGCGCCGTGGCCTCCCCTATTTATAGCCTCCATTTGTTACCTTTTACCGCCGCGGCTCGTGTAGCGGAGCGGAGCCTTGCGGAGCCTTGCGGAGCCGCGCCCCGCGCCCCGGGGCTTGGCCACTGCTGCTGCTTCTTGTTGCGCCAACGCTCCCACATGACTGTGCAAATAAGGAAAGCAAGCGCCGCACGCAGGTGATTTATACGTCATCCCGGGCGCCTCTGTGAGATTTTTTAAAAATTATTATCGATGAGTGAGAAACTACCCCCTCCCCCTCCCCAACAGCAATGCCAATCTGCGCAAAAGGTTGAAATGGATTTGCGGAGTGGTGATTATGAAAAAGACTTTCTTCATACTGAAAAAGATGGCTAGAAATTCTGCACTATATCGGTTGGGGGCGGAGAGTAGATGGCGGGGGTGCAGCCGCCACCCACCGGGCGCGCTCGTCTTGGCAGTGGAGCACTCAGGAG
>NW_026267158.1:1524622-1531771 GCF_000697945.3 Frankliniella occidentalis | reverse complement strand
GGGGGGGGGGTGTTAGTGGCAGGCAGGGGCGAGACGATCTTCCTATATCGGAGCCTTGCTGCTGCACTTAGGACTTCCCCGGCGGATGGAGAGTGACGCGACGCTGGTACTCTGATGCTGGTTAGGGCCCAGACAGAAGGGGTCGCACGCTGCGTGTGTAACCCAGTCCGGGAGACAGATAGGATGAAAGTGGGGGGAGGGGGGGGGCAGCTCGCGACACGGCCTCAGGGCAACGGCAACGGCAAACCTGCAGCCTCTGACCTCTCCTCCACGTCCAGTTGAGGGGCGCCGATCCGCGCGCGCTCGTTGACGGGATGCAGTGGAATCGCATTGGCCGGCAAAAGCGCATTCCCACCGGCGCCGAGGGACTGTGGTGCATGTGTCGCGAGAGCGGGGGTGACATGCAGAGAGGGAGAGAGAGAGAGAGAGCTTGAGGGAGAAACAACAGCAGGACAGACGGGCCGGGGCCGGGGTGCGTTTGGGTGGGAGGATGCAGGCGGGCGGGAGGTGCTGGGTGCGCCTAAGGATTTTAATATCCCGTTAAAGTATCTTTGGAATTGTTTTTTCAATCTCGTCTTTTCCCTGCAAATTGTACTTTTTGTTTTAACAATTTTCTCTGGAAAAGTTTCCAAATTTCGCGGGGAGACTTCGGTTTTTAAAATCGCTAGGTGCGCCGAGCCGATAGCTGTGGCCACTACCACCTTTGGCGCACCCTAACAGCAGCAGCAACAGCGGCCGCCGCCTTCGCATTTGTCCGCCGTGATGTACGGCGCGGTGGCGGCGGCGCGTTCCTGTGGAGAGTAAAATACGGCCTGCGATCGGAGCTGGAGCTGGGGGAGGAGCGGGGCCGGGCGGTGCGGGCAGGGTCAGGAGCTGGGAAAAGGTTTGATGGGATGAGGGTCAGAGCCTGAGCCTCGCGCGCGAGCCCCCGGGCGCCAGGTCGCCCCATGTCAGCCGGCCCGGCGCGAGCCGGAGCCACCTCCAGTGAGAGCCCAATCCAATTGAAATGAGAGTCGCCCGCCGGGCGGCCCGCCGGGCGGCGCGTGCCCTGTAGTGGCTGCACGCGGGCGCCACGCGGGCGGCACGCGTCGCCACCGGCGGGACCGGCGGGGCACCGCGCGGGTGGCACAGCGCGTGGCGCAGCGTGGCGCGGCGGAAGCCAACAACCCAGGCGATTTGCTCGATTGCTTAATCTCTCTCTCCGACGCGGCGCGCGGCCGCACTCTACTACTTGCACACGCGAGCGCCCCCCGCCCCGCAGCCGCCGGGCGCCCGGGAGGTAGGCCGCCGTCGCGCACCGCGGCCCGCGCGCTGCCCACCCAGCAGGCGCCTGACTGTGCGTGTGTCTCTGTTGCAGATGGGGCCGCACGGCATGGAGGGCCTGGACCGCGGCCTGGACATGCTGGAAGGCGCCGGCATGACCACGCTCACGCCCATCTCGGACAACTCGCACCACCAGCTGCACCCGCCGCCCATGTACAACCCCATGAACTCGATGATGGGCGGCCACCACCACCACCACCACCACGGCGGGCCCCTGGCGGGCCACGCCACCCACCACCCCCACCACCCCCACCACCACCCGCACCCGTCGGCGCACCACCCCGCCATGGCGGCGGCCGCGGCCGCGGCGGCGGGGCTGCACCCGGACTCGGACACGGACCCGCGCGAGCTGGAGGCGTTCGCCGAGCGCTTCAAGCAGCGGCGCATCAAGCTGGGCGTGACGCAGGCTGACGTGGGCAAGGCGCTCGCCGCCCTCAAGCTGCCCGGCGTCGGCGCCCTGTCCCAGTCCACCATCTGCCGCTTCGAGTCGCTCACCCTGTCCCACAACAACATGATCGCGCTCAAGCCGATCCTCCAGGCGTGGCTAGAGGAGGCGGAGGCGCAGGCCAGGAGCAAGCGTCAGGACCCGGACGCGCCCAGCGTGCTGCCCGCCGGGGAGAAGAAGCGCAAGCGAACCTCGATCGCGGCCCCGGAGAAGCGCTCGCTAGAGGCGTACTTTAACGTACAGCCCAGGCCCTCCGGGGAGAAGATCGCGGCCATCGCCGAAAAGCTGGACCTCAAAAAGAATGTGGTCCGTGTCTGGTTCTGCAACCAGCGACAGAAACAGAAGCGCATGAAGTTCGCGGCCCAGCACTGACAGGGGGCCGGGGGGCCTGGCGGAGGCGCGCCCACGCCCATGCCCCCCGGGCACTGCATGCAGTGACCGCCGCCCCCCTCTCCCCTCACCCTTCCCCTTTAGAAGCTGCCAAGGACCGCGCCCCTAACGTGAGAGAATAAGTAATGAAACAAAAACATTACTCCGCGTCGATACAAAGCAATTTTCTGCTGGTTTGCTTATTTCACTAAATTAAATCTCTCCCGTTTCTTTCTGCACTCTAGATAAAGCAATTTAATTTTTAAAGATTAATACAACTTTTTCACCCAGAAATTGTTTTGGCCTTTGTTGCCAAACGTATTTGAAATTCGCCACTTTATCAAAAGTGAATAAAAAGTGCCACTTCGTAAATAATTTTCATTAGAGACCTAAACGCGACGCATCACCACACTCGGGCGCCGCTCCCCTGCGAGGCCCGCGCGACAGTTCCCCCCTCCCCCGCCCGTCCCCGCGCGCTTTCATCTGTCGCTGGATGCAGGTCCCTGAAGGCACCCAGCCAGGGCTGGCGATGGTCCGCCGATCTGTGGCTTCTCAGCAGCCGGCTGCCAGCGCTGGGGCGACCGTCCGGCCCCGCCGCATGCTCTTGACCTGCCCCCGGCTCCCACGGACCGACTGCAAGTGTGCCAATAATGTAACGAAAATGAATTCGCGCAGGTCTCGGCTGTAGACGGGCCAAGCGCCCGGTGATTACGGAGACTGTCTTTTTTGTTTAGGAGAGGATTCAAGTAAAAAGTGCCAATATGTTATACAGGGAATCGGTTTAGCATGTCGGTTGTTTTTGTTTTCCTTGCCGTTTTAAAGGGAGAATATTTGACATTGTGTCGCAACGCGTTAGTAAATGGAGCTCATTTGAAACAGATGTACCAAAAGTTTTATTTTGTGCCATTACCATGCGGTCATGGTGTAGCCATGGCGCGGAGTGATGGAATGAAGTGTGCCAACGACGTTCTTTCATGTCAGTTCGACCTGACCATCGTCCGAAGGACGAGCTCCTTGCGGCAACTATGGGGGATGAAACGTACATATCAAGTCTGGAATAGGGCTGGGCGGTTTTTCAATATATTGACCTCAATATCAATATTTTTAAATATTGAAACCAATATTTTAACATATTGAAGTTTTCAATATTCCAAAATCAATATTCAATATTTAAATATTGAACCCAAAAGCCAATATTGAAATATTGAGTCAGATTCCCAGCTCTAAAATACTCAATTATCGCGTGATGTTGTCCCTTTTTGTTGTATATCGTATGAAATTACCTCTTTTATAAACCCTGAGGTGTAAGAGAAGACGATTCCTGTCGCTGACAAGGCCAGAGAACAAACATACCAAATCGGAAAATTCTAAGTCTTCAATATTTTCAATATTTTTACGTTTCAATATTTCAATATTTTCAATATTTCAATATTCAATACAGGATATTGATATTGAAGATATTTCAATATTTTAAAATATTGGGTATTGATATTGAAATGAAAAAACCGCCCAGCCCTAGTCTGGAACGGTGAAAAAGTGTGTGCGGGAAAAGACTCGGAACCATGTTCAGGCGACACAGAGGACCTGAGTGCCATTTTTCCACGCCGTGAATTTTTTCCCCGGATCAGTGACAAATTTTGTACTCAACTCGTTTTAGGAAAAGCAATATTCCTTGTACCTAGTGATATCTTTAGTCATGTGATTTTAATTTTAACTCTAGTCATGAGCTGAATAAGATGATTTGTGAAGCGTTAGAGCGCATCACAGGTATATTAAACACGTGAGCCTATGTGAGAGTGTGTTTGAGGGAGTGGACGTTAAGTGTGAAAGTGGCATGAGCTGTGCATGTACTGTGAGAAACATTTTGTTTACCCAGTGAATTCGAATACTTTCTTGACCTGTACTCGTAAGATTGGATTCAATATTCGCGTTGTACTCTTAATTTACCAAAAAAGGGCCAGTTGTTTAACGACCAAAACTTTCTCAAAATATTATTGAAACCTGCTGGGTTATTTGTTTCCAGCAATCCATGCACAGATTGCGTGTTACATTGTTCTTGGGAGTCAAATACGTTGAGAGCCGTTTCTTGGATTGTTCTCAACTCAGTGCAATAAGTTGTCTAGTAGTTTAAGAAAAAGCTTATTTTGATCAATGACGGGGATTTTTTTCCTGTTTCTGTGTTTTGTATATAACTTTGTGAGGATTGAACAAAACTGTGTTGTTACTCAAGTCCTGCAAATTTTTGAAAGCCAAAGAATTCATATTATTTATTCAGTGTTTCGGTTACTGGTGTAATTGTATAGATTTAAGATATTGTGACCTGTACATTTTTTTTTTCAATTTACCAATGTTTTATTTTGTAGCGTTGGATGGCAGAAATGCTACGATAAGGTGGTAGTCTGATTATAAATGATATTGAATCAATCTACCTTAAATAAATTTATTGTGTTTTGTTGCTCTTGTCTGCACATCCTGTATTTTACTTTTTGCTGCGTTGTGATTCGACAAGGTAAATATTAATTTTCATTTCTTAAAAAGGATAAAATTGATCTAGTCATTCTCGGACCAGGCTCTACTAATTTTGACTAATTTTTTTCACTAACTGGCAAATATGTTGGCTATTCTTACAATTATCTCATCAGAAAGAAAAATATGGGAAGCATGCAGACTCGTTTTCGTTACCACGTCACTTAATTTAAAGTCAGAGGGCTAAAAGTAAATATGTTGCGCCTCTGACAACGGTGAATTTGTTGTTGTTTGTATTTTGTACTGGCGATAGCAGTAAACTATAGCTTGTTAGGTGTTATGCCAACTCTTGTCGAGTCGGCGTGCACATCTAGTACTCCACCTCCATTGCCCGAAATAAAAAGCAAAGCTAAAATTATTTTTTGCCACTTTCCTACTTTTTGCATGTTTTGCCTAACTGCTTCACAATAAAGGGAGGGTGAGTGTGTGTGTCACCGTCACTGCAGCGCACCGCTCATCGCTTTAACTGTAAACGATCGAAAGAGGGTCAAAATGGAACGACAAGATTTTCCGGATCCTCTTTCATTGTTTTGTTTTTTTCCTTTCAAGCTTATTAGACATCTAACAACATTCTGCCCATATAGAACCTCCAAACATCAAACTGGAAAACACTCTCACAGTCCTAAATGTTTGCCATGGATACTTTTGGGAAACGTTTGTAAATGCATACTGATAAACCAAGTGTGCAACTGCTAACACATGTAAGTGTGCAACTCCGTAGTTGTGCACTTACATGAGTTCAACGCAGTAGGAGTGCACTTGCAAGTGTGCAACCCCTTTAGCTTAACACTTCCTACACAGTGAGCACTCAATCCAAGGAAGTGCTCAACTGAGGAGTTGCACACATGCAGTCGCACACTTGTAAGTATTCAAGTCAAACAGACAGTTTGGAACCACCACTTTCAAAAACGTTTGGAAAAATTTCCGACTTTTTGAAAAATTTGCCTTTTGACTAATATTTTTTAATTTATTTTGAAATCGTCTTTATTGTGAATATTAAACGCAGCTTTGGTGTAAAATCTACGTTTCAGTTCTCCAAATTCAGAAAATTTACAAAATTGTTTTGGAAAACCATGTTCTCAAAGCTATTTAGAAAGATTTTTATTTTTAAATTTTTGACTTAAGCCTTAGTTACTGCAGAGTGATCAATCGTGTTTTTCGCGAGGAAGCAACGCCTCAGAGTGTCAACGATACGTGTTGTATCAGTTGTTTTTGTTTTTTTTCAGTTAGCGTCTCATGTGTCGATAGCCGATAAAAGTAGCTAAGTAGCGCTGAGGCTGAGGCACAGGGAGATACTATTCCCGTGACAAATCGAAGCAACGAGTGCGACGACAGCCGAGGGAACGAGAATCAATCGAGTGAGTACTTTACATGTAGCGCCGTGCTCGGCTCGCGACTATAGAAGCCAATCCGTCACGGCCGAACTGCCGGACGGCCAGCCTGACCCCGACAGGCGGACAGGCCCCGGCAGGGTGCAGGCGGAGGCTGGTTAGCTAATCAAGCCGAGCCATGGCCGGTGCTGGTGGGCGCGGCCCGCAGCTCGCGGCCTAGCCATGCGTGGCAGCTCGGCAAACTTCGCCAAAAAATGTCGGGGTAAAAAGGAGAGAGAGAAAATGCATGTGCGCTCGCGTCGCTGTGTGTGTGTTTTTGTGTGTGAGTGAGATGGGCGTATTTGGTGTGTGACGAGCGCATGAGCAGGTTTGGGCCTGGCAGTGCGAATACGAGCGAGAACCGCTCGAGTCCCTCCTCACAGTAAACCATAAAGAGTGTAAAAACGTACCACACTTGTGTACTTGTGTGGATTCCAATTCGTGCACAAGTGAAGGTTTGCATTTTCCTTGGATTTTTCCACACTTATAATTGCAAGTATGTCCGAATAGAAATTCACACGCCTACAAGTGTGCAACATACACGCACATGGGTTTCCAGTGCTGCCAGTTTTAAGTGAGCCTGCGCAACACGGTAAGTTTTCTATTTGCATACGTTTACATTCTTGGCGTACTTGAAAAGTTGGCAGCTACCATTTGGCATTTTGTTTATTTTAGACTCGTGACCATAGAAAAATAGTCGGAGGTAGGTTTATGGGAAAATTTTCCATAATGTGTTTCGTAAAATCACAATTTTATACTATATACAAACAAGTACTCGGAATTGATCAACCATCAAGAACGGGCTGTCGCAAATTTACAACATATTTTGTACGGATACAAATGCAAACAATTGAAAATTTCAGTGCATTTAAAGCAAAAATTAGTTGGAACCAAAGCAAGTGCGACGGCTTTTCCGTGGGTTACCTGCCCTGCCACCATACGCCGCGCCGCGCCACAACACCGCGCTGGCAGACGCGACGTTCCACTCGACACCTCCGCGTGTATTGCCCCCCCCCTCCCCCTCCCACCCTCTCTCCAGTGCAAAGTGTCAAGGCGCCAGAAAGCAATTAGCTGTACACGTGATGGTAAAAAATGGACCGGTGGTGGTATGGTGTC
>NW_026267158.1:1520978-1524572 GCF_000697945.3 Frankliniella occidentalis | reverse complement strand
TCTCTCTCTCTCTCTCTCTCTCTCTCTCTATCCATCGGCCGGCTCTCGGTGTGCACCACACCCCTCGACATCCTCCCCGCCCCGCCACGCCGCGATTTCGCTGCTGCCGTCCTCCCTTGATTGATTTACGAGGCAAACATGTCTGCAATCCGGAGCTCTCTTCCCCAAACACACTCGCAACTTTTTGCCCCGCGGCCGCTTCCACCACCGTCGCCACACCATGAAGGAGTCCCTCAGATCCTCTGCGTGCTTGCGTGCGTCCCGTATTTCCCTATTTTCTTTATTTGGAAATAAGAGCGCATTTTACTCCTGCAACACATAAACCGTCTCTCTGCATGGTTAATTAATTGACCAAATAAAAAAAATATTTAAACAACAATCGAATTATTGGCGGGTAAAAATTGTTAACTTTGTAACAATTAGAGCTTGATCCTGTACAATAAAAACTCATGGGCGTAAAAAAAGACTTACAAATAAGCTACAAAGAGAGGGCAAAAAAAAAGTCAACGGGGTTGTTGTCGCGCGTCGCGGATTCCGAGCCACTCGTCATTGAATAACGCGGAGAGGATAATACACTCGCGGCGAGCGAGCGAGAAATGAGCATCGAATAGGGTGAGGGCGAGGGGGTAGGGGAGGGGTGCAGGGGATGGGGGAGAGGATGGATACGGTTCGATTCTTGTGGGGTGACTATGAATCCTGATACTGGAAAGGGATTTACTGCCTGGGACATCTGGATGGACATAGATGAACTGGCCCACGTGGTGTACGGGCAGCGGCGGCGGCAGCCAGCAGCGTATACGCGCTGCGCACCCGGGGAGGAGGGTGACCGCCGTGCGGGGAGTAGAGGGTAAGAGGGGGGGGGGAGGACCGGCAAAATGCGATTTTGATAGACCGCCTCAACCGCCCGGCGGCGGCGGCGACCCTCTGGGCACCACCCGCCCTCCTGGCTACTGGTTGCGTGGACAACCATCTGGATGAACCTGCTGCTCTGCTGCATAGTCTTTTACCCACCCCCCTTTTCCCTTCTCTCTCTCTCTCTCTCTCTCTCTCTCTCTCTCTCTCTCTCTTTTAGAAATTCTGTTGTGTCCTTCAACTTCAACTTCAATGAGGGTTAGGACGTCAGTTCACATGAACTTGAATCACCGGTAACTTCGGTGGGACGTCAGTCCGCGAACGGACCATCCCCTGCGCCCCAGCTAGTGCTGGACACGTCCGTGGTTTCGCGGTGGAACCTGCACTGTTTCTCTGTTCGCCTAGCACATGGAAATGTTTAGTGGCAATAATAGTCTCACACGCGAGGGGTACATCACTCCGATTCTGGGCGTACACCTACTTTTAGTCGATTTTTTTGGGCCGTGACTTTTTGACTTTTTTTGACTTTTTTTTTGACTTTCTGATCAAATTTATTTGACTTTTATGATTTTTTCGCTGCTATATTTTTAAAATAAGGGAGAGTTGTGATTTTTGGGCTAGTAATAAGGTTTTTCCAAGACTTTTTGGTACTATTTGATTTGTAGCATGAATCGAATAAGAAGAAAATTCGTCATCAAAGTACACCCCCTAAGTAAGAAAAGCAAGGTATTTTCAGTATTTACGTTTTTTGGTAAAGAAATCCCATGAATTCCGAGTATTTTATTTTTCTCACTTCACCCACCACCCACCCCTCTCCCTCTTTAAAAGACAGTGATCTAGGACTTTCTGATACAATCACAGTTCCGTAGCTTTTTGGCCCCTTACAGGCAGATATTGCACTCGCATGTTGACTTTTTGTTGACTTTTTCAGTGCCTTTTCTCTGACTTCTCGTCGACTTTTCGTCGACTTCTCGTTGACTTTCATTGACTTTTTTGACTTTATTTGACTTTTTTGACTTTTTATTTGACTTTTTGACTTTTTTTGACTTTTCAAATGACTTTTTGACTTTATCTTGACTTTTTTCTTGACTTTTTTAATCGCGTACACCTACTTTTAAGAGTGGTGTACCCCTCGCTCACACGTCTCTCACCCCATCATGTGTCTCGAAGCTCACTCTCTTACTCGCCCGATATAGTTCAATAATTATTCAGTTTTACTATCAATCATACTTTTTGCGAGTATCCGATCCCGTCCGATCCTCACATGTCGTGCAACTCACCGGAACTACTGGTCCCTACATGCCTATGGCAAGAGAGGGAACAAACATGTCGATTGTCGATCATCTAATTATTTTTTCAAAAACCTTGGCCTGCGCCTGCTAGTATGCCCCCCCCCCCTCCCCCTCGAGACACACGGTCGCGATACTTCTCCTCGCGTGGCCTCCCCGCCCCGCCCCCCACCCGCGCACCCCGCCGGGAGCACCGCGTCGCTTCCCCCTGCGCGCCGCGCCGCGCCGGGCCACCGCCTTTGATGAGTCCGCCTAGATAAGGGAGGTGATGGCCCGGCCTTTTTAGAAAGTGAAAACACGACTGATGCTCTTTCGCTGTCGGAGTGCCTTGCAGGCTGCTGCGGGGCGGGGCGCGCGGTCCATCCCCCCCCCCCCTCTCCCTCCCCCCTCTCGGTCCCCGAGACTTGGCTCGACCACTTAGCGTGCGCGTACCCGGGCTCGGTATGGTGATGTCACAGCGAGACGCGCGGCGGCGGTGGCTGCGCAGCGTTACAACGAGGACGAGGGGGGTTTGGAGGAGGCGGGGTATAGGGGGAGGGAGGGGAAGGGGAGCTCACAAGACTGCTGATAGATTTTTATTTATTTTTTACCAGCTGGACTGCTGAACCCACCAGTCAATGGTACAGTAGTAATGCATTTACCGACTTTCCGTGATTTTGAAATAAAAAAAAATATTTCTCTTGTCTTTGGAATAATTGACGTGAAACGCGTGGTATACGCCGTACACGTATAACGCTGCAGTTTTAGCACTCCTCTATCCTCCCCTTTTTCCTCTTTCCTGCCCCGCGCGCTGCTGCCCCCGCCTCCCTCCCCCTCTCAGCGCTCTCGCTGACCGAGTTTGTTTTTGCAGCGCCGTGTTGTGCCTCATTGTGTCGCTGGAGCGACGTGCGCTGCAACCCCCTCCCCTCTCAACAACCGCCCACCTCACGACCTCGCGTTGACATTTTATTGTGGAGGAATGAGTGGAAAATAATCGACACACACACACACACACTTGCCCACATCCATGCACACTCGCACACACACACACAGACACACACACGCTCATGCACAGCGCCATGCGCTGGACGCGTTCGCCTCATGTACCTCGCGGGCGAACAGGTTCCAAAGTCAAACACAGAGGGAAAACATCAACAAACCAGATAGAAAAACGCACATTATTAATTACTCTGCTTATTATGCCGGGAAATGTGTAGTAGTTCGTTAGATGCTTTGCTAAAATGCCCAAATTGTTAAAATAGCTCAAATATACTTGCAAGTAAGCATACTATATGATTTAAAGTACATTATTATCACGGCTACTGGAACGTTTTCTTTCTCGAAAAGTGGAAGGGAAGCGGTGGTTGGGGAAAGGGCTGCCGCTCTGTAGCCGTGGGGTGCGGATCGAAGCTCATCCCGTTGATAAACACCGCTATCGCGAGATCGCCGAGCGGGAGCTTCGCCTGATGGGGGG
>NW_026267158.1:1519628-1520928 GCF_000697945.3 Frankliniella occidentalis | reverse complement strand
GGGGGGGGAGCAGGTCAGCTGTGGGGCGAGATGAAACGCTTTCAAACACACCGCAAATTTCTATCCTCTGCGCATCGGCGATATCACTTATTCAGGCAAACGGCAATGAATGCGTCATCGGGAATATTTTGCGGTGACAAGCACCTCTCGCTCTCTCTGCCGCTGCGGCCGGACGGACCGGGACCGGGCAGGGCTGCGCGGCCCTCGGCACGGGATCGAATCGATGGCACTGGGGACTGCAGGTACTCTACTCCCTACTCTCACCATTCTTTTTGGTTTTGTTCTTTCTTTAGCTTGAAGTTTTACTAGAAAATGTGAAAATAATTCACTATCGCATTTCTGAACAGCGGCGAGTTGGATAACATACATTTACGAAAAACACTGCTTTTATTTGTTGTGTGGATTGCAGTCGTGAGCGAAATTACGTGGCAGGGGATGTTGCTTAGTGTATTTAAAACAAAACTCAAAACTTATCCACAAACGTCGTTGTAAAAAACATTGCCCCAAGTCTTATAGAGAGGCGGGGTCACAACTCCTCTTCGTTATCAAAATTAGTTCAACTTCACAAGTATTGCGAATAGTCAAAAACTATGTCGAATTGAGATAGCAAAATGCTCAATATTTGACTACGCAGAAGTGTTGGATTTCACTTTTTCTCCGTATCGAGCAAGTCTGGGAAATCACAACATACATGTAGCAACTGTTTTCCGGAGATAGATAGCACTTGCGACACCCCTTCCCGACCCCATGTCTTGCAGGCACGGGGACGGGGGCTCGCCGCTCACCATATCTCGCCTCGAGAGTGGCTCGCGGTCATACTTAGAGTGGACTCGTGGCCCTCGCGGCCTCGACCCTCGCAGCCTCGGTCCCCGCGGCCTCGGCCCTCGCGTCCTGGGCCCCGGCTTCTGCCCCTGCAGAGCCTACAGCGGGGTGCGCCACGCGTCGCCACGCCAGCCACGCCCGCCACGCCCACGGCGTAGCCAGCAGCCTTTCAGGCGACACATGTCTGTTGGTTGATTGTATCAATCCTGATGATGTTGGTCGGGGCCGAGGCCGTGTGGCGAGGCGATGCGTGCGGAGATAGCGGGCCTCGGCCCTTCCACCACCACGCATGTGTCCGGGGAGTGGCAGGAGGGGGCACGGCCTCGGCCGGTGGGGACAGTGGATACTTCGGAAGAGAAAGGCGAGGAGAGGGGGGAAATGGAAACGGAGGTAGAAAAAAATGAGATGAGGCAGCGTGGAAAAGAGAAGGGAACGAACGGACGGACGAAGAAAAAGAGAGAGTGAGGGAGGGAGGGAG
>NW_026267158.1:1517525-1519329 GCF_000697945.3 Frankliniella occidentalis | reverse complement strand
TGGAGTGGGGGCGTGTGGTGCTCTGGGGGATGGAGTGCGGGGCACGGCCGGTGGTGTGGGGCGGGGTGGTGCGGGGTAGAGTGGGCTACAGGTTATGACATTACACGCTCTATTCACCAAAAGCATTAATGATCGCTTGCAAAACGCAAACTCAGCGGAGACCGTGCACAGCGTACCAAAAGTATACTATCTCTTTCTCTCTCTCTCTCTATGTCATCTTTATTAGTTCAGCTAGATTGCACCTGCGTCAACATGTCTCACACTAAATATAGAAAGACAAATTGCGTCCTTTTAGGTCAATCATTTACTTGGGGTAAGATCTGTTGCACACTGGGACGAAACATCCATAACTTTTTGCAACATACACGTGCTGTGCGGGAAACGGTAAAAAAAATGTCTGATATTTTAGGATACGAGGAAAACTTTGAGACACACTTAGGATCTTAGGTTTTTAGAAAGTCTCCTTTAAAAAATCAGAGAAAATCGCTTAATTTTTGAGGTGGACTTCCTTAAAATCTGAGGTGTTTTTTTTTCTCTTAAACGGAATTAGTCTATCGAAGTTTCCCTTTTACCTCTTTTTACAGTAAGCGTCATAACTGTTGACTCTCCAGAGTTTTTTCACTTTTCGTTTGGGCAGAAACGCATTTAGATGGCTGTAGCACCCAACGTCATAAGGAAGCATGACGTCGCTCCCATACCGAGCGAGTGCGGAGATGACCCAAGGGGTTCCGGTAGGCCGGGTCCGCCGCGCGGGGTGAGCGAAGCGCCTACGAGGGGGAAGCCACTTGATCACTGACGAGTTTTGACAAGCTGAAAACAAGGATAACTGTATGAATAAAGAAGCGCGGGCCAGATTTATGTAGATCAGTATCTATTACACCGGGGGTGCCGGTCCGCTCGCCGCGCTCCGCTGCACCGGCAGGGTGCACTGCTGCTGGTGCCGCCGCTGCTACTGCTGCTGCTCTCACCGCCGCCACTACTGCTCGTGCCCAAGCTGCTCCCCGGCGCGATCAACAAAACTGTTTTTACTGCTTTTACATCCCTGCTGCCGCAGGACACCTGCCAAGGAAGTGCGCACATCATGCGCATGCGTGCTCATTTGGGTGCTGGAAGCTTTTGTCTTACATTTAGACTTAGATTTAAACAAAAATAAAAAGGACAGACACGCGACACATTTCACGCTTCCCCAACACCGCCCAAGGTTAAATTAGTACGTGAGCACCTCCACCAAACTTTCACTCGGCACTCACCAGGCGCTCACTACTCTCCGTTCACCAGACACTCACTACTCTCTGCTCACCAGGCGCTCACTACTCACCGCTCACCACTCTCCGCTCACCAAGCGGCGGGGACACGCCATGTGACGCGCTCCGCGCGCATAATCGGTCGCCGCAGTCTGATCCGCTCAGATAGCCCGGTAATCTCAGCTGATCTGGCTTACCCTCCTCCGTCCAGGCCGGGGACCACCGACCGGGCCCGGGGTGCGCGGCCGTGGGCGCCACCCTAGCGGCAGGTGGATCAGCGTGTAATGGGCACACGACGACAATGCGCGGGGCAGGGCGCTCTTCTTTCTTACGACCGTGTGTTCCCACTTAATTTGGCACTCGCTGATCTTTGGTCACAAACTTTATTTTCGCGCAAAATAAAAATGCGCTCTCACACTCGCACCGACGCACACTCTCAAGCAGGCGAAAAGGGGCTCGCGGATATAGCGTTGTGCGCTGCGGGCGGCCTCTCTAATGGACGTGGAAGTATGCCACTTAATCTTACCTAATTCTGCTCCTTTTGCCCGCCCATACCCCCC
>NW_026267158.1:1516051-1516490 GCF_000697945.3 Frankliniella occidentalis | reverse complement strand
CTCCCTTCCCTACGCCTTTCACCCTCTCCCGCACCTCACTGTTCGTCCCCTCCCCCCCTTTCCACTCCCTCCCCCCGCCATCATTTACCTGATTGCGGGCGAAATCGAAACGGACTGTTTTAAAGCAGCTCGTGGCGCGTGGAGCTGCCCGAGCGAGCCGAGCGTGCCGGGCGTGCCGAGCAAAGCGCGTGTAGCGCTCGCGTTGTTGACTCTGGTAATAAGAAGTCCGATTATGGCGCGCCGGCCCGCCCCTGCCCGACAATGCATTGTTTGAGCGGAACCATATGCTCTGCTCTGCTGCTCTGCTCCGCTGAGCTGTTTCCCGCTTGCCAAGAAGTATGCACTTGCCCTGCATCCTGCTGACTTTATCCAACAACTCTCTCTCTCTCCCTCTCTCTCTCCCTCTCTCCCTCTCTCCCTCTCTCCCTCTCTCCCTCTC
>NW_026267158.1:1513179-1516001 GCF_000697945.3 Frankliniella occidentalis | reverse complement strand
CTCTCTCCCTCTCTCCCTCTCTCCCTCTCTCCCTCTCTCTCTCTCCCTTTGCACCTGACGATCACGCGGTCACGGTTGTGTATTCAATTTCCCCGACTTTTTTCATTTCCCGCGTCTGCAGCGACGGCGGCGGTCAGCAGTCGGCAGCGGTCAGCAGTCAGTCAGTAGGCGGTCAGCTGCCCGCATAGCAGTTCAGCCAGCAGTGGTCAGCGGTCGTCCGTCTCCTTCCTCATTTGCCGTCGCGCCTCGCGGCGTATCACGAAAGGTACTCGAACGCCATACATCATGGATGCGCACGCGGCGCGCAGCGGCCACATTTCCGCCTTCCGCCACCAGCGGCCGCCGCCTCTCCACGAGGAACTCTAGTCGCTGCCGTGCGGGCGCCTTGCTTGACGGGATTTTGGCATTTCTTTTTTTTAAATGCCAAATTGTTGCCTATTGTATAAAAACTATATACCATTTTTGGCCTCTTCGCTAGCCAAAACTTGTACTTCTTGAAAGCAAAAGTACAACCAAAATGTTGGCCTTAGAAACAAAAGAGAAAAATAAAACAACAAATTGGACTAAGAGAAATTGGCAATATTAAAGAGATAGCCCAAATTTGGTGTTCAAAGCAGAATTTCAAGCAAGGCTGGGCGCGCTCTAATTTCCGACTTAATTTCCCTGTGAACAGCGGGCAGCCGCGAGAGGCCACGACGGGGCGGGGCGCGCGCGCAGACCGCACACACCGTGCCTGGCCGCGAATAAATTGCGCCGTATCGGCTCCGCGCTGGGGAGAGGGCGGCCGCGGCGCCCCGCCTGTTCATTAAGGCCCTGCCCGCGCCGCGACGCAGAACAAATTTGTTCGTTCCTTTATTTCCCGGCGAAGCGAAAAGTTTTACCGACCGCAATCAATGGAAAGGTGGTGTGGTTTATTTGAGGGTCACTTTTGGTCCACGGGACTCACAGAATTTTATACATCTGTGGTGTACGATGCGGCGTGGCATTTCAAAAATAAGGGGGGAATTAATTGCATTTCAAATTTTTATTTGAGTTTACCTTATATTTTTTGATAATGTTTCGAAAACAAAATAAGAAAATAGTTGGTGAGTAATGTGCCAAAAGAAAGAGTGCGCCGGGGATTGACACTCTCGTTCCCGCCATCCCTGCCCAATACAGTAGCTCATTCGTCCCGAGGAGAGGGGGAGGGTGGCCGCGACGCGGCGGCGCGACGCACTGAACCCCTTGAGTGCCCGGCCGGCCCGGGCCGGCGCGGTGGTCGGCCTTCCCCCGTCGTCGGCCGTGTCGCCGCGTCGGCCCATAGCCGACCGGCCGACCGGTCGACCCCTCTCCAGCGCCACTGCGCGCCGCTATCTATTAACTACATAAAACAACATCTGCATGGGGCGCCCTCCCCTCCCCTTCCCTCCCCTCTCTGCACCCCGCTGCCGCCGCCGCGCCTCTTTCCCCCCCTGACCCGGCACAAAAGGCGCGAGCAAACAAAAACACAAACACACGAGGACACAATGCGCACGCGAGCAATCAGGCCTCGAGGACTCCGAGCCGAGGAGCCGAGGAGCCGATCAACGAGCGCTCCAACGACTACTTGAAGGGTTGTGGGAGCCCGCCGCGGGCCGCCCGGGCCCACCTACACCGCACACCCCCATGCCCCATAGCTCATGGGTGACGCGCTAGGCGCACGGCCGGGCAATCGGGCGCGCGCGCACACACTCACAAACATGTAACCTTCATACTGAAAACAAAATTTCACAAAATATCAAACCCTAGCCTCACTCAGCAAACCTTGAAGGCTGACCACTGACCAGAATATTTCTTGTTAAAACCGTTAAAACTAAAGCTTGATTCGGAATCGTTTTATGGCTATTTTATTCGTTGTATGAGGAAGTTGCCCGATAAGAGGAACAAAAAGAAGGGAGCACTGAGGAGGTGGCGTAGCGTGGCGCCGTCTATCAGCAAAGCAGAACGCCGGCGAGCATGCTGTGTTTTGTAGCAAGTGGATGTGTGATCATAAATCAAGTTTTGTGGAATGTGTAAAGAAAAATTGGGTCCATGTCATACCGGCGTGACAATCTTGTGTGAAAAAGTGCCTCTGCAAAGTTTGGCTTCGGAAAAGTAAGTTTATGCAATCTTCTAAACCGTCCCGGTGTCGTTGTTTAGGTTGGTGTACGGACATATTGCGTTGGTACTATTTTAACTCGATGATAATGACTCAACTGTCGTAATAAACTTTGGTATAAGTGGTACCAAGGAGCTAGATGCATAGGCACGTTCTAAACTGTTTGAAATCTAACGACACGCATCCTAACCTCTGCTAGACTGTCGCTCATCTTTTGCTCTGCTTCGGGACGGCGCTACTCCACGCCACCTCCTCAGTGCAGAGAGTAGTTGTCGGTTTTCAGTTTAACTACTTTTTACAATTTTGGACTCTTTATTCTTTTTCTGAAAATGCAATCAAGAACTGCTGCTAGTTTTCATCACTTAACCGCCTTCGCTTTTTTTCATAGCCATACTAAATGGTAAATGTCCGACAAGATGTAACAATAAAAATAAGTCATTTATGGGGCGGCAAAATTTTACAGACACCTTTAGTTAGATGTATCACGTATCGATGATCGCGCGGTGGCAAGTCACATGGTTCCGCGCGGTTCCACGCGGAGGGAAGCAGCTCAGTATTGCCCGGCGCGCTTGAGATTCATTGAGCAAGAGACCCTCATTATTATGTAGTGCGAGTGAATTATCTGAGGGTCCTCGACACCGACGACCCTTGTCACCCCTTCCCTTGTCCTCCATCATATCGCTACATCCTCCGACCTCCCCCCCCC
>NW_026267158.1:1511598-1513129 GCF_000697945.3 Frankliniella occidentalis | reverse complement strand
ACCTACCTCTCTCGGTCTCATACCGCTCCCCTCCCCCGCCCTCTCTTTCTCGCACTCCATGCACTGCACCCTTATCGACCTTTCTACCCCACCACCTTATACCCCCATCCTTTACTCAACGTTCTTTCGAGGGAAAAACTTTTTTCGGCTCCATCATCGGTGTGCTGCTAACTTTTTGGTAGTTTGGAAATACAAAACCTACAGTGCAGATAGCGTTCGAGTTTATCTCGAAAACATCTGTACTGTGCTGGCCGTCAATGCGGCAGGCTGTCCACCTGGTAGTATTGGGTTTCATGCAGATCAAGCCCTGTTCTCCAGCATCTCTCTCTCTCCCTCTCTCTCTCCCTCTCTCTCTCCCCCCCTCTCTCTCTCTCTGTCTCTCTCTTTCTCTCTCTCGTCTCCCTCTAGCACCCGCTGGCTTATTTGTCCGCGGACCCGATGACGGCTAAAAGGACAGAGAGCAAGAAGAAAACAGGTTCCCTCCGCTCCGCGCTCGGCTCTCTTTCTCTCTCTCTTTCTCTCTCTCTGGGGAGAATCAAAGCAGTATCAACTTCCGCTCCAAACAGCGATATGCAGCAACACCAACAAAGCATTAGCCGGGGATGCACGGGCTGGGCTAGGGGGTGCTCCCCGCACTCCCTCCGCGCTGCCCCCGACCGACTATCGGAGATCGACGGCTGACACGGCCGTCGCACGGGGCGGCGCAAGGGGGGGGGGGGTCAGGGAAGACCAGCTCGTCATGAATTTGTCAATTCGAAAACACACACTACGACGCGGCGCGTGGACAACACCGGCGGGGAGAAGCGGGTGAAAGTTATTTAAAGACAAACACTGAAATTCGACATCAGTCGCGGCTATAGTTGATGCACTGGAAAAACAAATGTGCTCAATTCGTGACTTTCAAGGACTGCTAAAGAAATTTTCAGTTTGCGCCTCTATAAAGACCCTAAAGCCCTAAAGGCGCTAAAAGTTAGTGCCTTTGGCAGTTTTACTGCATTTTAAAGGTGGGACTTTTACTAGTGCTGGTAAAAATGAGGTTAAAATTTATTGAGAGAAAAATGAAAATGTGTGTCCCGTCGCGTGCATAGGGCGCACTTCTTTCATCTGCAGCAGCAGCAGCACAGCAGCCGGCCGGCTGGCCAGCGCTGACAAAGAGTCGGCAAGGGCTGCCGTGTGTGTGTTGTTAGTACTGTCGCGCTCACATCAGCATCAGAGGGCTCGAGCAAAACACACACACACACACACACGCACGCACACCCGGCAACGAACTGAGTTAAGAAATCTCGAGGGACGCCTCGACGCTAATCGACATCCAACCCGCCCCGCCCCTCCACGCCACGCCACGCCACGCCACGCCACGCCGCCTCCCTCCACGGTGTATCGCTCCCTTGTCTGCCCTGGCCGGAATGGAACAATCCCCTAAATCCCAGTAGTGAAGGAGTACCCCATTTCCCCCTCCTTCCCCTCTCTGCGTACCCCACGCTGCGCACTGCAGAGGTACGCGAGCAGCGCCCCTCCGGGTACCGGGGGG
>NW_026267158.1:1511207-1511548 GCF_000697945.3 Frankliniella occidentalis | reverse complement strand
CTACGACTCGAGAGAGAAAGGGGGAGGGAGGGGCCTTTCCCCAGGTCGTGTGCACACCTGGGCCCGGCTGCCGCTGCGCTGCTAGACGTGACGTTTGTAAACCGTTCGGCGCCCGCACGTCCTTTTTACTGCCGTGCCGCTGCTGCGTTTGTGGGCGTTCAAGACGGTCTTGTTCTCCCTCGGGAGAGCAGCGCGCGGCGGGAGCACGGCCGCGAACACGCCACGGAGGGCAGCCAGCGGGGTCGTTGAACCCGCCGACCTGCCCGCTGAACTTGGAAATTCATAAGGGATAGAGCTAGCCAGCGTGTTTACCTGAGTACGTCTGTGTGTGGGAGAGAGAC
>NW_026267158.1:1510289-1510656 GCF_000697945.3 Frankliniella occidentalis | reverse complement strand
CGCCCCTCGTCCCCTCCTCCTCCCCTCCCCCTCACTAGCTATATTGGGAGCCTGGCGAGGCCCTCCAGTAGTGTGTCCCTCGCAAAGAAAACGTCTCACGTGCGCTTGGAGGGAGGTGTGGAGGGGGCGCTGCTGGGCGGGGCTGGTCGGGTCGCGCTAAGTCCTGTGCGGCCGCCCCGGCCAAAGAGTTTCGGAAAGTCTCGGGAGGAATCCCGCAAAGAATCGGTTTCGGCGCGGGCGTTGTGGGACGTGGCGGGGCGTGGCGGGGCGTAGCGCCCAGGCCGCCCCTGTCATTTGGCCCTCTTTCTTTGGGAACGGCCGGCCGAGCGTGTAATTGAGAAATGTCGTTGGGGTAAGTGGGGAGCAC
>NW_026267158.1:1502791-1505379 GCF_000697945.3 Frankliniella occidentalis | reverse complement strand
CTCTCTCTCTCTCTCTCTCTCTCTCTCTCCCTCCCTCTCTCAGAGAGCAATTGGTCCAGTCCCGCCCAGCTCCGGGGGCCGGGCGCGCAGCATCCTCTCCCTCCCTTATCAACACCACCGAGACAGGACGGCCACACCCCTCCACTTGGCGCCGCCGCCGCACCCCGCCCCGCCCCACTCTGTCCGTCAGACTAAGCTCAAACGACAACAAACTGGAAACACAACAGTCGGTCCGCGACGGCGCCGCTTTGCAGAAGCAGAGCTTTGGCGAGTCTCGCTCGCTCCTCGCGTTGCGCTGAATTTCTCATCATCGCGAAAAAGTTTCCTTCCTTTCTTCTCTTTTTCTGTTTTTTTTTTTTCTTTTCTTTTTTTTTTGAGGGGGTTGGGGCGCGGGGGCTTCCTCGGCGTTCGCGGCGCGGAAGGGTGGGGGAAGGAATAAACTGTTTCCATGCGTTTATCTGCGGCTTTTGTCAGACACCCCCTCCCCTCGCTTCGCCTCTTGCCGGGGCGTGGCGGCAGGACACCGACGGGGCGGGGCGTGGTGGCAGGACACCCGCGGGGCGCCGGCGGGGCGTGGTGGCAGGACACCCGCGGGGCGCCTCCGCGGAGGGCTGGCACGCCGCTCTTTATATTTATCGGTGGCAATCTCCAGGTCGAATAAGTCCATTTTCCCCCGACGGCGCGCACCAAATAGTTTCCCCCTCCCTATCCAGCAAGAACCTCCTCCTGCCCGGCCGGGCGCTCCTGCTCCGACGCCCCCGCAGCGCAGAGCAAACAAACCAGGCCCGATTGGAAGGCGCTGAGAAAGGGATCGACTCAGCCAATCCCTTTCCGGCAAACCTCCCCTCCCCTCCCCATATTTACCCTCCCTCTCCGTGCCGCCCGGTTTTTGGCGCTGCTGCAGCAGCGTGACAAGGGGGCCCCCCGGAGTCTCTCCGACTGCTCAGCGCCGCTCAGCGACGCTCGGCACTTCGGCTGCACTTCGGAATAATTACTGCGAGAGGCGGTGAAAAACACCTCTAAATGCTTCTCGGTATTTGGGGAGTGTGCAACCGTCGGGGGTGCGCTCGGCGGTGCATATTGTCAACTGCAAACGCTGTCAACTTCTGCGGCCATTTTGTCGGGCATATGCACTTAACTGCAAGTAGCGCACGCAACTACAAGACACTAACAACTGCGATCAGCACGCACACGTCAAATTCACTCGTAACCAGCGCCATCAGGAACAATTACAAGTACAATTACAAGTACAATTCGATTGATTTGCAATCATAGGGGGCGCAAAGCGCAACTCAACTGTAATCAACATTTGAAAATTTACGTTTTCCGTTCGTAAGAATCTGTAGTGTTCTGTTACATTCCAACGACTAAAGGATTTTTATTTTATTTTTTCCAGAAACTGCAAACTATCGGCGAGGACTTTTGCGGTCTGGATGTGAACACGCCTCTAGGCGGGGAGTTCCCCGTGAACGCGCAGCCCGTCCTCACCTTCAACACGCACCTCACCGCCGTGGCCGCCACCTCCACCGGGGACTACACCGTCGTCTTCCTGGGCACCGCCAACGGACATCTCAAGAAGGTGAGTCAGTCACACAAGCTCCATAGTAACCGCCATGCTGCTGGTGGTATTTTTCCCAAGTTTGTTTAGTACAGAATGGTGCCCTGTATTCCGAGGAATAGCGAGGCCGTCAGTAGCGAGGGGAAAGATGTTGGCCCGAGTGGTGTTGTGTGTTTGGTATGGGCGGCGGCACAGGCTGTCGCCGATTGAAAAGGGGGGAGGGGGCGGCGGGCGGGAGAAGCAAGAGTCTCATCGCCGAAACTGAGTGAGTGTACTCTGAGTGAAAGAGAGCGGCCGCCGGCCCTGCGGGTGGCGGGGCGTGGCGTGGCGGGGCGGCCATCACGTTAAGGCTTGCGCTCAAGGACTCTGGCGTGGGGAGGGGGTCCTGGGCGGCTGCGGCACATCCTTGAGTGACTCAGAGCGACTCGTCATCATGCTATCCCCGCCAGCGGCAGCCGTGGCCGCGCCTCGTCTGCTCGCGAGAGAGGTTTTGGTTTCCGATGTTCCGGATAGGAACGCCCAATTAGTCATGTGTATACAGCGCTTTTATTATTATTTTTCCTTGTGTTTTTCCCTAGCTCGTGGCTGGGTTTTTAGGGGTGGATGGTCCCCACAGCAGCAGAGGCAGCTCGGGCGCGCCCTGTCCCCTTTGCACTCAATTTCTCCACGTCTAAGGCTACGACTCGAGAGAGAAAGGGGGAGGGAGGGGCCAAAGGGGGGTGGGTGAGGGGGTAGAACGGCCGCCCAGCCCCATGAGGGGGTCGTGCCGGGATGCTAGGACGACACTGGCAACCTGCGATAAGTGGAGGGTGGGGAGTTCAATATATTTTTCACTTATCACCCCTTCCTCTATCCCCGCCCCCTGGCTGCCTCTCTCTTCCTTGTGTCCCTCTCATCCCATCCCGCCCAAATCCCGCGTGAAGTAAGCCGGCGGCCGGCTTTCTCGCAGATAAGTCGGGGATTTATTGGGCAGCATGAAATTATAGATTGGAGTAGTGAATTATTGACCTCTTACCTTCTGCCCCCCCCC
>NW_026267158.1:1499647-1500723 GCF_000697945.3 Frankliniella occidentalis | reverse complement strand
CTGTAAAATCACACCACTATTTCTGTAATGTATTACACGAATTATCGGTAAAATCACTATTATTTTTTACAGTGCGGCCACAACGCGAGGAGTGTGCGCGCAAACATTGTCCCCGACTAATGCAAACGATTTAGGAGACACTGGCTCGTGCCGCCCGTCCTTGTCCCGCCCTTGTGACGTCATCGTCACGTCCTCGTCCCATCCACGGCGGTGCGCCCCTGTTACGTCGTCGTCTCGCCCTTTCGTCTCATCTATGTCACGTCGTCGCAGCCTTCAGCCAGCCTCGGCAGCCCGGCCTGTGCCTGTGACCGGCATCAGCCCCGTGCCCGGGCGGGGCTTGTGGCGGGGGCGGGGAGGGCCCCCAAGGTGCCCCCGACTGAGCGCACCCCGAGGATAACGCAGCTCCTGTGCCTGCTGCTGCTGCTGGACGCTCGGTGCGTTGGGGTGGAAATCCATTATGTGCTCGCCGTCTCTCTCTCTCTCTCTCTCTCTCTCTCTCTCTCTCTCTCTCTCGCTCGCTCGCTCGCACTCCTCCATCGCCATGATGGCTCGAGGGGTCAGCAGCAGCTCCGACGTACGCACTGGGACGTTTCAGGGCGCGCCTTCGGGGAGTGTGGCTCGGGGGTCGGGTGGGGCTATATCCCCGACAAAACGTCGAGAGCAGCAGCACAGGGTAAGAGAGAGGGAGAGAGAGGGGAGGGGGGCATGGGAAAGGAGAGCAGGAGAGTGGTCCCAAAGTACACGAGCAAAACAACTCACTTGCGCCGAGGAGTTCTCATCTCATTGATCTTACGATCTTATGCGTCATGGGCAACGACGCGACGTTCTTCGGTCGTCCCGTCGGCCACCCCCGCGCTGCTGCCCCCGCGTCGCTCTGGCCCTGGTGACGCTCGGCGCGTCCTGGACGGGGCCAGGCCAGGGCGGCAGGGAGCGCAGGCCATGCCGGGGCCAGGCCCCAGGAGGGACATTTTTGCGTCTAATGGGGGAGTTGGGCGCGCCCGGGAGCCTTGCGGTCCGGTTGTGGGGTCCGAAAGCGGACCTGGCACGTCTGTGGCCGACCCGCCCCACCCCGCCCC
>NW_026267158.1:1496001-1498552 GCF_000697945.3 Frankliniella occidentalis | reverse complement strand
CACGCCACCCGCCGCCCGTCCGTCTGTTTGGGTTCGCCCGTCTCGTCGGAATCAATCAAAGTTTAGTCTACCTTGTCGCCGGGTGACACTCCGCTATTTGCCGACCTCCCTCGCTCCCCGGCCCGGAGGGGAGGGGTAGGGGGCACTCGGGCCGGTAGTGTGATAAGGGTGCATGGCGGGGCGCTGGCGGGGCGCGCGTCCGTCCGGGACCAGCTCAATATATTTATTTGATCGTCCGGTGCGACAGAGGAGGCCGGCGCGGGGAGGAAAGGGGAGGGAGAGAGATAGGCGCGCGCGCGCGAGGGTGGCTCGCACATAGCAACGCGCGCGGGGGCGCTCACAAAAAAATAAAAAAAAATAAGTGGAAGGCGCGGAATTCATATACAAGGAAACAAGTTACAAATTGATGTTGAGCATTTACGGTCGAACGAGCTCGCGCTGCATTACATACCCGATAGGAGGCAAGAGAAGGGACGGTTTGCGCCAACGATAAAAGGAGTATGAGTGTACTGATCTAATCGTGCTTGGGGTTGTTTTTTTGTTGTTTTTAGTTTGTTTTTTTGCAATTTTTATTTCGTTTAGCATTACCATTTGCCGCTGTTGGCGGGCATTGTTTCGGTCCCCGCCGGCCAAATACTAATGGGGTTGTAGCCGTGGAGCCCTCTGTGGAGGCTGCGGAGGCTGCGGAGGCTGCGGAGGCTGCGGAGCGTCGAGGTGCGAGCGGAGAGCCCCCATTGTGTCGGGCCCGGATTAGCGCCGTGGTGACGCCCCCGCCGACCCAACCCAGTCCCGCCCGCAGACCGCAGGCCCCCCGCTTCTCACCGGCACAAAGTATCTCGCTATAATCGCGTTTCTGCTGTTCAGCGCTGTCGGTGTAGTTTCCCCACCGCGCGCGCTGTGTGTAGTGTGGAGCAGTTGCTCGCCCCGCCCCGTCTGCTGCTTTCTGCTGGACACGATCCCCCTTAGCATGGCGGCGCTCTTCAGCAGGGCCCCTCCAGTTACTTATTTAGCGCCCGAGGGCTGCGCTGCGCCCGCGTGCTGATGGGCCATTACCGCTGTGGGGAGCATCTTCGGCTGCCCGCCCGGCCCGGCCCGACTACTCCTAGCGAGTGAGGGGGTAAAGGTACACCCCAGGAGCCTGCGAGCAACTTGTGTCCAGTGGTGTACATTCTAGTCCTTTCGTATAGCTTCCTTTGCAATTACGGAAAACTACGTTGCAATCGCGGAAAGGTCCCCCCATCGCAACCCTGTACCCTTGTTATTGTAGTGACGTTGTTAAAAACAATCACCGATTTTTAGGGCAAATTGAAAAGTTTTGAGGAACTCCCATATTTTGAGGAACAGTCCTAAGATTTTGAGAGAGACACCTCAAAAAGTATGGAAATTGCCCTCTGTTTGATAAATTGTCCTCAAAATCTGAAGAATTTTCCTCAAAAATTTTAGTTTTTTAAAGTTTTTTCTAACAGTCAGACATTGTTTTTCCTATGGTTAGTACGGCGCACATCGGCAAGCACATGGGATGCTGTGGTTGCCATGGTGCCCGTGCGCTTGCTATGGTAGTGCCGGTGATGCAGTCCCGTCGAGCACGGGTGCCTCGCGGGCGTGCCTACCTCCCAGGCGCCCGGGGGCACGCCTGCGGCTGCGCTCGCTCTGCGCTGCTCTGCGCTGCTCTGGCTGAGCTGTCGCTCCTCTCCCGCTCCTTCGCCCGGAGCCATCCGTTACACTGGCGGCCCGCGAGTCACCCGGGCCCCCCTCACGTTGAGGTTATTCGCAGTCCGCTCGGCTCTCAGTGACGTTCAGCGCGGGTGATTGATTTTGTTGCCGCCGTTTTCTGCTCGTCGCGAGTCGAGCAGGACTGACTTGCGCTTGCCGTCTGGCCTGGCTGACTCGACTGCCTCCACTGCCTCCACTGCCCCCACTGCCTCCACTGCCTCCACTGGCTCCACTGGCTCCACTGCCTCGACTGCCGTTTTTACGTCTAGTCTCACGTGTGCGGAGCTCCTCCCCCGCAGCCGAGCACTGCTGCTCTGTGTGTATCACTCTCCAGGGGATCGTTTGCAATAACCATGTTGCATCTGTGCATGTGTCGTCATGATGCCTCCCTTTCTTTGTCTTTCCCTTTACCTCACCCCCTCTCTCACATACACATACTCCCTTTCTATTTATCCCGCTCGCTCTCTGCCCCGGCACTCTCAAGATCAACTTTCCTCCTGGGCGCGCTAGGGATTCCGAAAATCTGGAAACAAGCTCCAAACTCGACTCAACTCGGCGGCGCGGCGCGGCCTCCAGCTATTGCGTCGGATAAAGCACGAGAAATAATGAGAAAATGAGGGCGATGGTGGCGCTCGCCGGGGCAGAGAGACAGTGCCCGGGGGGAAGAGAGAGAGAGAGAGAGAGAAGAGGTTGACGCACTGTTGCGAATTAATTACAACTTGGCCGGGCTGGCTTGGAAACAGCATAAAAGTACTGGTTGGAGCCTTCAAGTCCTCGCCCCGGCCGGCACTCGGGACGCCGCCGCTGTCAAATCGGAAACGCGCGGGTGGTGGGTTGG